>NC_142869.1:63238928-63549107 GCF_051225735.1 Oryctolagus cuniculus | reverse complement strand
TAAACAGCACCTTAGCTGTTGCATCAAACTCCCACCAGGAGCAGCTACAAGTTAAAAACTTTGTTATCTGTTTAACAGCTTAATTCATCTTTTTGACTTTTTTTTAACTTTTATTTAGTAAATATAAATTTCCAAAGTACAGTTTATGGATTACAATGGCTTTTCCTCTCCATAACTTCCCTCCCACTCGCACCCCTCCCATCTCCCACTCCCTCTCCCATTGCATTCCCATCAAGATTCATTTTCAATTCTCTTTATATACAGAAGATCAATTTAGTATATATTAAGTAAAGATTTCATCAGTTTGCACCCACACAGAACATAAAGTGTAAAATACTGTTTCAGTACTAGTTATAGCATTAATTCAAATTGAACAACACATTAAGGGCAGAGATCCTACATGAGGAGTAAGTACACAGTTACTCCTGTTGTTGACTTAACAAATTGACACTCTTGTTTATGGTGTCAGTAATCACCCTGGGCTCTAGTCATGAGTTGTCAAGGCTATGGAAGCATTTTGAGTTTGCCGACTCCGATCTTATTCAGACAGGGTTCATAGTCAAAGTGGAAGTTCTCTCCTCCCTTCAGAGAAAGGTACCTCCTTCTTTGATGGCCCATTCTTTCCACTGGGATCTCACTTGCAGAGATCTTTCATTTAGGTTTTTTTGTTTGTTTGTTTTTTTGTTTTTTGTTTTTTGTTTTTTTGCCAGAGTGTCTTGGCTTTCCATGCCTAAAATACTCTCATGGGCTCTTCAGCCAGATCCGAATGCCTTAAGGGCTGATTCTGAGGCCAGAGTGCTGTTTAGGACATCTGCCATTCTATGAGTCTGCTGTGTATCCCGCTTCCCATGTTGGATCGTTCTCTCCCTTTTTTATTCTATCAGCTAGTATTCGCAGACACTAGTCTTATTTGTGTGATCCCTTTGACTCTTAGACCTATCAGTATGATCAACTGTGAACTGAAATTGATCACTTGGACTAGTGAGATGGCATTGGTACATGCACTCTTGATAGGATTGTATTGCAATCCCCTGGCACATTTCTAACTCCATCATTTGGGGCAAGTCCCAAATTGTACATCTCTTCCCGCTCTTATTCCCACTCCCATATTTAACAGGGATTACTTTTCAGTTAAATTTAAACACCTAAGAATAATTGTGTGTTAATTACAGAGTTCAACCAATAGTATTAAGTAGAACAAAAAAGAATACTAAAAGGGATAAAGTATTAAATTGTATATCAACAGTCAGACTTTTAAGCTAGATAACCGGTCATCTTTAACACTAGCCTATAGGATGAGGGTCCTCTGACCTCACATATTTCTAGATCATTGCTTTTTCAGGCACAAGTCACTTTTAAAGTATTTGTTTTGGAAGTTGGATTTTCAAAATAAAGGTATATTAAATATCAGTAAGCAGTGCTTTGTTAAATATTTTTAAAATATGCATCTTTACCATTCCAAAATAAGGTACACATAACAATGGTAAGTTACATTTAGCTGCAGTTCTTATAAATTAAAACAGAATTTAAGAGCATTATTTTGTGTTAGAATTTATGAACTTTTCAGATACTACATTCATAAAAATACCTGTTATGTTAATAAAATATTTAAGCTCTTTTCATATTTGTTTTAATCATATATTCTATATTATTGGATATATAGATAACTTCAATGTGTTTTATATGGTTTAGTCTATTTAAATGTTACTGTTTTTATTAAATTGATTTCATACCAGATCAGTTTGTAACTAGAAACACTCCTGCCTTTTGAGTTTCTTAGTTTATATTTTCAATTCTTATGTTGCTAAATGGACCGAGGTTTAAAACATAGAGCTTTAAACACCACTCTGGCCTCAGAATCAGCCTTTAAGGCATTCAGATATGGCTGAAAAGCCCATGAAAGCATTTCAGGCATGGAAAGCCAAGACATTGTGGCAAAAAATGACCTAAATGAAAGATCTCTGTGAGTGAGATCCCAGTGGAAAGAAGGGGCCATCAAAGAAGGAGGTACCTTTCTCTGAAGGGAGGAGAGAACTTCCACTTTGATTGTGACCTTGTCTAAATAATGTCGGAGTTTGTGGACTCAAGAGGCTTCCAAAGCCTTGGCTGCTCATGACAAGAGCCTCAGGTGATCATTGATGTCATAAATAAAAGTGTCAATTGTTAAATCAGAAACAGGAGTCACTGTGCACTTGCTCCCCATGTAGGACCTCTGTCCTTAATGTGTTGTACTATGAGAATTAACAGTAAAACTAGTCTTCAAACAGCACTTTATACTTTGTGTGTCTGTGTGGGTGCAAACTGTTGAAATCTTTACTTAGTATGGAGTTGATCTTCTGTATATAAAGATAATCAAAAATGAATGTCAATGAAGAATGGGATCAGAGAGTATGAGGAGGGAATGTTTGGGGGTGGGAGGGCGGGTAGTGGGGGAAGAACTGCTATAATCCAAAAGTTGTAATTATGAAATTTATACTTATTAAATAAAAGCTTTCTATAAAAAAAGTAGGGCTTATCAATATATGGCCAGGGAATAAAATGGTTTATATATACCCTCAGAGTTTTACTTTTCCAGATGAAACAAAATAGGTGGTTATAATCATGTGTTACAGCACAGTTTTAAAAAAATCAATTTAAAAACAGATCAATATTGTCAAGTAGTATCAGTCCTTCTTCCTCTTTAGGATTAGCACTACCCTCACATTTTCAGACTTATTATCAGTGTAGCACAGTAGGCAGGTGCTTTACACAAGCACTTTAGTCTCTGTCAGGTTGACTTTTGGCCTGCAAATAGGCTACTAACATTTACTGTATACCATCATGATTATTAATCAGTTATTTTTAAATAAAGAGAGACTTGGTAGAAATGGATAAAGATTGGTAGTCATATAACCCAAACATGAGCTTTCATTAACATGTTCTTTTATAGCTTTTTTTTTTCTAAAAAAATTGCATAAAGGTCTTGTAACTAAATCTACTTTGATGTTGGGCTTTAAAAAAAAAAAAAAGATTTTATTATTTGAAAGGCAGAGTTACAGAGAGAGAAGGAGAGACCGTGATCTTCCATCTGCTGGTTCACTCTCCAAATGGCTGCAACAGCTGGGTCTGGGCCACACATAAACAAGGAGCCAGAAGCTTCTGGGTCTCCCGCATGGATGTACGGCCCCAAGCACCTGGACCATCTTCTGCTTTCCCAGGCACATTAGCAGGGAGCTGGATGGGAAGTAGAGCAGCCAGACCAGCACCCATATGGGATGTCAGTGCTGCAGATGGCAGCTTTCTTCTTTAAAGTTATGAATGGAGGGCTTCATTCACATGATCAAGGCTCTTGGTAGCTCTTGAAACAATGACTATAAAAGCTTTAGTTGCAAACTTCAGACTTGAAGGATGCCAGCAATTTACTAAAATGTGTAGTTTTCATTTGAAGACTTAATATTGTTTTATCTCTTCTAGGGTTATAGATCTCTGCAGAAATGTCAAAGAAAGAATAGTAAGGGAATGCAAAGAGAGGGGTGTTCAATTTGCTCCTCTTTCCACATGCAGGTAAGTGTTTTCCTTATTGTTCTTATACTCCTTATCCTGAAAAACTCTTTGTTTTTTTCACTCAATAGGGAAATATGATTTGCCAGCTGAGAAAGAGCTTCAGTCTGTTGCACTTGGCAAGCTTTCCTAACTGCACTTACCGCTGTTAAGATTGTGTTGCTAGGATTTAACAGCAGTTTTGAGGGCTTCAGTAGAACTCCCTTCCATGAGTGAGTCTTCTACCCTGTCTTGACTGCATGACAGTAAGAAGCCTAGTGTCTGAGCTCCTGGCAAAAAAGGACTCCTTCATTTACTAAAACTATAAAGTAAAGATTTAGTCATGTAACCATAAGTTGTGTGCATAGTCAACACAGGTTTTTCTCATTAGAGAAAAAAATACTTAAACAATTTTTGTGTTGATTACGTGAATGAGAGTAGAATAAAAGAGCAAAAGATTTAAGTGTCGATTACCTTGGTGCTTTCCAATAATAGCTTTCTTCAGTAAATGGAAATATTCTGTGCAGTGTCCAATACAGTAGACACAAGCCACATTGACTCTTCAGTGATTGAAATGTGGCTAGTGTAACTGTGGACTAACTTTTAGATTTCATTAAATTTTTAAATAAATTTAAAATGTCAAGTGTGGCTGATATCTTCTGTATTGAATAGTGGTGGCTAACTGATAATCTTGTCCTCTTTGTTAAGTAACAGGAGCCCAAAAGGAGGTTTTCTTTTTTTTTTTTTTTTTTAAGATTTATGTATTTATTTACTTGAAAGGCAGAGAGAGATAGTCTTCCATCTGCTAGTTTACTTCCCAAATGGCCGCAACAGCTGGAGCTGGGCTGATCTAAAGAAAGGAGCCTGGAGCTTCTTATGGGTCTCCCATGTGGGTGCAGGGGCCCAAGACCTGGGCCATCTTCCACTGCTTTCCCAGGTGCATTAGCGGGGAGCTAGAGTGGAAATGGAGCAGCTGGCACTTGAACAGGCGCCCTTCTGGGATGCCAGCACTTCAGGTGATAGCTTTACCTTCACCACGCACCTGCCCTTGTATTCAGTCTTTTGATATTTTATGTGTAATACCAGGAGATTTTATGTGTCAAGGGTAAGTTGAACATTTGGCTTCTTAAAAAGTTACAGAATTAATTGGAGTGGAGAATAAATGGAAATCAGAACAAATTATGACAAGAGAAACCTTAAAATAAATGATACAGTAGTAATATAACGTTCTATATTTTATTACTAGCTCACTGTTTTGTGGGTGTGTGTGTGTGCACATACACATGTGTATGGTTTTCAAGAATACTTCTCCAGGTTTTATTATAGAAAAGCACAACTTAATATATAAAAATATATAAAATATATAAAAATAAAGTATTTTTAGATGTATATCTATTAGGGGCCGGTGCTGTGGCGCAGCGAGTTAATGCTAAAGTACCGGCATCCCATATGAGCGCCGGTTCTAGTCCCGGCTGCTCCACTTCTGATCCAACTCTCTGCTATGGTCTGGGATAGCAGTAGAAGATGGCCCAGGTCCTTGGGCCCCTGCACCCATGTGGGAGACCGGGGAGAAGCTCCTGGCTCCTGGCTTCGGATTGGCACAGCTCCAGCCGTTGTGGGCATCTGGGGAGTGAACCACCAGATGGAAGATCTCTCTGTCTCTACCTCTCTCTGTAACTCTGTCTTTCGAATAAATAAATAAAATAAATCTTAAAGTATATCTATTAAGTGTACCTAAAGTTGAATTTCTGAAACAAGATATACTTAAGCACAATATTTTCTATATGTAAGATGGTTTGCAGACTTACAATGGTTTGACCTAGAATTTTTTTACTTTATAATGGTGTGAACATGTATTCATACAAGCATTCTGTTTTTCAGTATAGTATTCAATAAATTGAGATATTCAGTACTTTATTTTAAAAAAAAGGCTTTATGTTGGATGATTTTGCCTAGCTGTAGGCTAATATAAGTGTTTTTAGGCTTGACTAAACTATGAAATTCAGATAGGTTAGTGGTATTCAGTGCCTTTATAACATTTTCAACTTAAAATATTTTCACATTACAGTAGATTTATTGGGATGTAACCCCACTGTAAGTTCAAGAGCATCTGTTTTTCTGTTCATGATGCTTGTTCTTCTGATTTACCTGGAATTAGTTAATCTCATCTGGGAAGCCAGACCTGGTATTATTCCACTTCAGGATCCATTTTCTGAAGAAATTAGATGAGAAGGAACTGCTAGTCAGTGAGTCTGACACAAGGAAAGTACTCTTAAAAAGTATTAAAAAGTATAACTACATAATGTTTTTAGAAATTAAAGAATAGTGTAGTGACTTTGTGAACCACACCATTACTTGTCTGGATAATTTAAGTGTCTTAAATGATAGAGCTAGTCCATTTTAAAAGGTATTAGAGCTCAGTCACTTCTAAAGTAGACCCAAATTGAGGTTTCTACAAGGTGTTTTTAATGATTTTCATTTTGCTTTTGTCCATGTTACTGATTGATCAGGCCCATCAAACATTTTATAACTAAATTTAGTATTCTGCCTGTCTACTGAAAACTGAACTTTGTGATATATAGATCCTGGATTTATTGGATAGTGACAATGCTCTATTAATATTTAGTTACTTTTTTATTGATATTAATGATTCTCTTACGAATTGTGTATGTTTACTAATTGTTACAAAATAATTTATCCTTGAAATTTCATTTGAATGTGGTTAATTCTAATGATAGTGTCCTCATAATTAAAATGGTTCTCCAATTTTTCTTAAACTTTGTAAATCTGGTACTTAAAATGTAAACATTTAAGGGATCTTTTTTATGAGTGTGAATTAACACTAGAAGAAAAACACAGCTGGCAAATTGACAGCAGTATTGTTAAACAGTTCATTTCTTCTGTTCTGAGGCACCTAACATTTGGCCTAAAAGGCCATTAAAATTTTAGATTAGATGCTATTTGTATTGTGTAATAAAAAGAGTGTTTCCTCTATATTTGCTCCTTCTGTTAAATTAAATTCTTTGTGGGAACCTTTGTGAGTGCATTTGGGGATTTGACTGTGATTACCTTAGTTCTGTTTTAACTGCTTTCCTAATTGCATTTTGAAAACCCAGATATGTGAGTGTATACATATGATCCAGTCCAGGTCTACACAACTAAACACATGTTTAGTTATCATATTAGCATATCATACATATACACACATATAATATGATTTAATAATCTAGCATTCTTGATGGATACCCATATACCTTATTTACACATAAAGTTTACAGACGCTGTTTTAACCCATTAAATCCCAAGTTTTCAATTCTGCAAATATTTCAATCACATAATATTTATTTAAGTTACCATATGTGGTATGTTAGTTGCTCAATTTAAGTCTTTATAGATGCCCTATATATAGTACAATAGGATATAATTAGTTAAGGCCATGCCTTTGCATTTGATTTGATCAATTTGTTTTCCAAATCTTTTTAATTTTTCAAAAGATTTATTTGTTTTATTTAAAAGGCAGAGTGACAGAGAGAGAAAAGACAGAGAGCTCTTCCATTTACTAATTCACTTCCCACTGCGACTAGGCCTGGCCAAAGCCAGGAGCCAGGAACTCCATCCAGGTCTCCTGTGTTGGTGACAGGAATCCAGCTGTTTGGACATCATCTGCTGTCTCCCAGGTCCACTACGTGGAAGCTGGACTGGAAATATGCAGTTGTCAGGACTGCATCTGGCACTCTGATGTGAGATACTGACATCCCAGGCAACAACTTAATCGATTGTGCCACACATCTACCCCTTTAATATTAATGTGAACTTAGGAAGATGATGTATTTCACCCAATCACATCATATTTGGTATTTGCACATTTCTCCCATTTCTCATGTGAGTTTTAAATTCTTATACTTATTCTGTTAATTTTGAGGCAGCTTAGAAAACTTGAGACAGTTCACCAAGTTTTATCTTGTCTGTTTAGAGTCGTTTTAATAGAAAGAAAAATCTCTCCTGAGGATAATGAGGTTTTGTTTATTTCCAACTGATTGGGAAAACATGAACATTGGTTTTAAATTTTTAATGAGGGGTAATGGTGATGGCAATGATCCTGATCTATAAAAATTTGCAAAATTAACACCAATAGTTCCAGATACCTTTAACCCATCTTTCTCAGGTGTTTGTGTCTCATACAATTATATATGATTATAGTATATATAACAATACTGTTAGCTAATCTACAAATCTTTTTTTTTACCATTTGTCCCACTGATGTCTTCTTTTTCTGGTTCAGGATCAAGTCCAGGACTATATAAAATGTTTAGTTATTATGTTTATAACATATCCCTCAATTTTAGTTGTCTGGTATTTCCTTATGATTGAATTCAAGTTTTATTTGTTTTTAAAAATGTTCATTTTATTTGAAAGGCAGAGACAGAAATCTTCCATCTGCTGATTCACTTCCTAAATGCCTGCTGCAGCCAGGAGCCTGGAGCTCAATCCAGGTCTTCTACAAGTGTGGCAGAGACCCACATACTTGAGACTTCACCTCCTGCCTTCCGGGGTATGCATTAACAGGAAGCAGGAATTGGAAGTAGAGCTGAGAGTCAACCCAAGCACCCTGACATGAATGTAGGCAGCCCAAGCAGCCTCTTCATGGCTGTGCTAAACACTGCCCCATTGTTGGCTTTCATATCCCCCTGATTCCTGATGTTAGAATTGTCATTATTTTTAGGTCATCCTTCAATTTTTCCCTCCATGTGTTTTCTCATCTGTTTCTTCTGCTCCTGAATGTCTGGCTTTTATACTCTCCTCTATTATCTCTTGGTTGATTTACCCTATACCTTGATAATGTGGTATTTTTCTTACCTAAAGCAATAGCTTACATTTTCTGTATATCTCCATTAAGGTATACCTTTTCTGGGTACCTTTCCCAATTGACTTACCCAGGTTTTTGTAATATTTGTTTAAATCCTTCATTGTGATTTAATTACCTTGATATTTTCCATCTGTAGAGTCAAGTCTAGATTGCATTTTTTTAAGGTTTTACAGTTTATTAATTTTCTTGTTAACGGTCAGTCACTATAGATAAAGTCAGAGCAGAGTTTTTTATCCTTTGTTTTTTGCCAACACCAGCCTAGATCTTTGCAGTCTCCCTTACATTTGTTCATTTAGTTCTTGCATTCGTTTTGCTATTTGCTTGGCCTTTTTCTTCTCATGCAGGCCATGTTTTACAAGCGGATATTTGGGATCATTTTTCTTTGTGTAATCCTAGGGATTGTAAATCCTTCCATAGCCAGTTCTCTTGCCACCAGCAAAACAAGATCTGAATCCAAACAGAGATGGCCTGAGCTCTGGTGTGGACTTGTACAGTTTGGCTGATCTTTCCCAAATTTCTGTCTTGGGCATTATTGCCTTCCCAGGGTGGAGGACATCAGTGATCATTTGTTTCTGAAGCAGACATTTGGTCATTGACTTGTGGATCTGGATAGCCACTTGTGCCATTCATGGTGGCAGCCAAGAAGAAGAAGACCACTTTCCTCTTGACTCATTTTTAATGGCATAAAATTGTTGATATTTTCTTTGTGTTCTGTTTATCAGAGTATCTAGTCCATCATCAGACAGCTTAGTAAACTGAACCTTGAATTATCAGCATCCTTCAGTGCTGTTTGTCATTCTTTATCCTGAAGCTGTATATGTTTTAACCATAGAAGAGCGTCTTCTAGTGCATTTAAGCAATCTGTAGAGGGGAAAAAAAGCCATTGATATTTATTTCATTGTCATTTACTTTTTAAATTATATCCATGGCTGAACAATCTTTCTTATGACCTCTAGTTTAGTGACTTACTTGTTTTTCCTACCCAGAATCTTTAAGTCTCCTGAGCCAAGAGAATCCAGACAAATAATTAGTTTATAGTATTGTTGTCAGAGCACTTACTGTAGTCTGAAGAGTTATAACCTGCCCACATTTTACCAGTGTGGATTTTTAAGATAATTAAAATTGATTTTCATCAGTGTTGGCATATCCATATGTGTATTCCATGTGTTTTATGTTTCTGTTTTCAGCAGCGATGGGGTCAAGGAATGGAATATATAACCAATTTCAATGAGGTCATTGAAAATGGCATTTCATCATAAAATGCTGGTGAAATGTTAAAAGTTTGTTTTATTTCTTGATAGACGTTTTAGTCATGTGAAACATGCAGACAAGAGAAAAGACCGAATGTGTACTTGTAAATAGTGACTAAAGTGGCACTTAAATGAACGGTGTATTTGTTTCTGACTGCATCTTTAATTCACCTGTTTCGTCAACAACTCTAAAGAGAGCCAATCTACTCATTCCTTCCATGACCTAGGAGGCTGGGTAGAGAATGAGATTATAGTTTCAGCTAATCATTCAGGTGGTTTTGCCTTCAAGATTCTAGACATGAAATCTGTTTCTCTTAACTTAAAGCCCTTGTGGGAATTTTTTTTTCTGTTTTCTAGGGTGACTCAAACATACGATGCAGGTGCATGTATCTACTTCTATTTTGCCTTTAACTACAGGGGAATTAGTGACCCACTGTCCGTGTTTGAACAAACTGAGGTAATTCTGCATACAATCATATTGCTTTTATATTCTTTTCTTAATGTTAATAAATTTTACTATTAATTTATGAATTTTAGTTTGATTATATTTATCTCATTTGATTTGCTAGTATGTAGAAATGTCAGGTGTATTTGATACACTGGCTTATGTGCTGAATTGTGAGTCTAAAATTAATATTCTGTGTACCTGTAGTCTGTGATTCTTTGGTTGTTTCTTATAGCACATAGTAACTGATTGCATTAAGTGACAGTAGAAATGCCTGTGATATAGGGATCCCTAACATCACTTTGGCAGCCTGCCCATCTCTAGGACATAGCTGTAAGTTTAGGTAAGCAACCTTTTTGGTCTGGGTTGTTGAGATATCATCAGTGTATGTTCATTGGCTAGTAGTTTATGTTACATTTCTGAAATGTCCTTAAGCAGCTAATTTTTATAAAGCCTTCTGTTGACGGCCAGTATTTCTCCTTTCAAGTGTACCTAGAGTTGAAGACACAGACTAGACTATGGAGGAACTTGTAGGAAGATGAGATGTCTTAAAAACTCAGATATCCTTGTGTTTTAACTCCATTGAGTACCTGCCAAAGATAGCACTACAAGATATTTTAAATGGCATCACACACTTTTAGATTTAAGCCACAAAATGATTTGTTTGGCTCACCCCACCCCTCTTTTTTTTTTTTTACAATTTTTTGAAATATAATTGAAAGACATTGTGCACTATAGTTTTTAAAGTGTACAATGTAAAGTATACAATTTGAGGTGGAAGTTTATGACACTTGTGCTACATATAGAATACCTGGGTTTGATGCCTGCCTCTGACTCCAATTCCATCTTCTTGCTAATACAGCCCCTAGAAGGCAGCAGTGATGGCTTGAGTAATTGGGTTCCTGCAACCCATGTGGGAGACCGGAATTGCGTTCCCAGCTCCTGGTTTCAGCCCAGGCTGGTCCTGGCCATTGTGGGATTCTGGAATTAGCCAACAAATGGGAACTCCTTCTCTTCTTCTTCCTTACCTACACCCTCAGCCTCACCATTAGTATCTCTCCTCAAATAGATAAGTCAAATAATAAAGTGTGCAAATTGGATTTTGACATAATATAGTCTCCTGTGAGACCATCCCCTCAATCAAAATGATGACCATATCTGTCACTCCCAAAAGTTTGAGTACTTTTTCATCACTTCAGCCTTTCAGTGCTCTGATGTTGCTCTCTGGCTATCCAGAGCTCCTTCTCCTGCAGTACTACAGTGTGACATTGTTCCTTCTTTCCCAGTCCAAACTGCCATTCTCTTAAGTGCTGCTGATCTCAGATGGTAACTGCTTTATTTGAAGTAATTTGTTGGAATGTAAGTTCTTAGAGCAAGGGCTAGCATATTTATAATTCATTTGAAAAGATCCTAAATCTTAAGTAATGAGAGTTCTTTAAGTTTTTTTTTTTTTTTTTTTTTTTTTTTTTTTTTTTTTTTTTTAAGATTTATTTATTCATTTGAAAGGCAGAATTACAGAGAGGCAGAGGCAGAGAGAGAGAGGGGAAGGTCTTTCATCCTTTGGTTCACTCTCCAGATAATTGCACCGGCCAGAGCTGTGCCAATCCAAAGCCAGGAGCCAGGAGCAGCTTCCTGGTCTCCCATGAGGGTGCAGAGGTCCAAGGACTTGGGCCATCCTCCACTGCTTCCCCAGGTCATAGCAGAGAGCTGGATCAGAAGTGGAGCAGCTGGGACTCAAACTTATGCTCATATGGGGTGCCGGTACTGCAGGTGGCAGCTTTACCTGCTACACCACAGCACTGCCCCCATTCTCTCAAGTTTTTTAGTTATGATTAACATATAATACTTGTACATCTTTATAGGGTACAGTGCAATGCTTCAGTGTGTGTATACAAAATATTCCATGCCATGCAGCCAGCCTGTCATTCTCCATCGTTTGGAGCCTAGCAGCTTCTTCCCTCTAGCTCTTTTTGTGGTATATAACACATTATTGAGAACTATAGTCACTCCCAGTGAGGGTTCTTAGAGATTACTTTGCAATGAAATGTGGTCCATCTGTCCAGCCTGGGCCCTGTTCTACCTCAGCCTAACTCCTAATAGTTCTATGCCTGTGAATAATTCTGAGAGGTTCAAGATGCTGTAGGTATTTCCCTCATGGCTATTACACAATCATGAGTCATTCAGAATTGAAGGTCATTCTGGTTTCTGTTACCCTTTTTCACTCTATACTTCAGTCATTCTATGTTTTGTTGTGTTTCTCTTTGTAACTTGTGTGCTTTATAAGGAGCTTAGTCAGGGCTTGACATATTAGGACGGTTAAAACATGGAAAGACAACAGGATATTTTCCTATGCTTCAGTATCCATAGGACTGCTAGGTAATTTGTCTCAAGTCATTGACCTAAGCAGGTCTTTTATTATTATATTCTCCACCAGGGCTTTTATTATTGATCTCTGATAACTTTGTAAGCACTCTTGACTCTAATGTCTGTTGTCTGACATTAGGCAAATCATTTAACATTTTCTTTATCTGTGAAATGGGAGTAATTGCAGTTATTCCATAAGGCTATAGAAAAATAAATGAAAGACTGCAAAACAGTTGCTTGGTGCTTTTCAGGATGTACCTCAAGCAGTCAGTAAGCACTAATTGTTAATGTGTGTTAGTATAATGTTCAGTTCAAAGTAGAATCTAGAATCTTTTTCCACAGAATCTCAAGGTAGTCTTTTAGGCATTGTTACTGTTCATTAGAAAAAAATGTATAAAGTTTGGCTGCACATTTTATTTTAATGTCTTTTAAATACAGTCTAAGAGAGAGGAAAAAATAGGCTTCTAATTTATTATTTAGCCTAGAAAAACTGAGTATGTGCCTCTCCTTTGGGGATTGGATCTTACTTTTCTACTGCAAAGTGATATCTAAGTCCCAATGACTTGTGTTGTTTCCAAATACAGGCAGCTGCTAGAGACGAAATCCTTGCTAACGGAGGGAGCCTCTCACATCATCATGGAGGTATTCTTTTTTGGGAGTACAATTTCTAATATTCCTACTTCAAAAAATATTTGATTCAGTAAAATGTTGTGAAATGAGTAATGAGAGTTATGAAATGAGTAATTTGAGAGCACTTGAGATTTCTTAAAAGCTTTTATGTCTTAGAATAACTGTCACTGAGGTAGGTAGGCAAATTACGGTGGTAATAAACACAAGCTCCCTCTGCCAAGCCTGTCCAAATATGGATTCTGGCCAATCTGCCAAGTTCCCAGGGACCTGATGTTCACCAGAGAGTAACCCAGCTGTCTGCGAGGTATTTGACCGTTATAGTAAACATTTTTGAAGAGGGAAAACAGCAACAACAGCAGAACCCTATATAATTTCGGCCACTGTTGAAATGTAGCTGGATATCACTTATACCATATATTGAAGAGCTATTTGTCCTGCCCACCCAAAACCTCAGTAAATTAATGAAGACAGGGGATGAAAACAGATCTTTTTTCAAGAATTTAATGCTGTGTTAATACTGTGATGTTATTGGTGGTCATTTTGGTATCAAGTTCATTAGAGAATTTATTACATTACCAATAAAAATTGTTATCATACTAGCAAGCATAGGAAATTAGTATGAGACAGTTGTTTTAAAAGTTAAATAATAGCTAATCTGTCATTAAAATTATGAATGTTGAGGTTATTCATCCAGTTTCTTTTTTTTTTTTAAGATTTTATTTATTTTATTTGAGAGGTAGAGTTACAGATAGTGAGAGGGAGAGACAGAGAGAAAGGTCTTCCTTCCGTTGGTTCACTCTCCAAATGGCCACAACAGCCGGAGCTGCGCCGAACTGAAGCCAGGAGCCAGGTGTTTCTTCCTGGTCTCCCAAGGTCTTGGGCCATCCTCTGCTGTTCCCCCAGGCCATAGCAGAGAGCTGTCATCCAGTTTCTGTAATAGAAATTTGTTCGTATTATATTCCTTGATATGAATTGGTGCTTAGAGAGGTATAAATGGACAGATTTCTAAATTTTAAAATATTTTCAAGAGAGGAACATGATGATAAATGATAACTCAATTTAAAAATCCAACTCCCCCACCTTCACTGTGTTCTTCATGTCCTTCTTTTCTTGGTAACACTTGTCATAAGGTTATGTGCTGTATACTTGTACTTTTTAGAATGTTCTATGTCTTGACATTAGAAAGTCAGGATCAGTGAGAAAAGGGTGTTTGTTGCCTTATACCAGCACCTACAGCAGTACTTGGCCCCAGTGAGCCCTCTACGTTTATACAGAATGCGCAGAAGAATCTTGGTGCAAAAAGAAGTAGACTGTACAATACAGGGTCTATGTCTGAATAACGTTCTTACAGCCAGACCTGGAGAAGACTGCTAATACAGATGAATGAAATAGAAAGGTAATTTGTAACATCAGTGTATTAATTTAGTATTTGCTACCAATTTACTTTTTTCTTAATCCCTACAGATAAATTTTTAGTTTAGTTGACTGATAAGCATTAAAGTGAATGAACTTGGTCTTTTCCTATTTATTTTTGTTTCCTTGGGTGAAGGTTCCAGTGAATATTAGAATGACAAAATGAAGAAGGGAAGAAAATGGGTATTAGAAAGAAATTTTTCAAGTGGAATTAAGATGCTGATTACTTTGGTAGTCTAAACATAATTTTGGAAATTTAAACAAGAGGGATTTCATGAAGATACCCAGATTCTAGTATCCTCCTTTAAAGTAGTCACAAAGCTCGCGTGTTCTCTCTCTCTCTCTCTCTCTCTCTCTTTCTCTCTTTCTCTCTGTGTGTGTGTGTGTATATATAATTTTAAATGTTTTTATTCTGTTTATGATTATACTGTATTAATATATAACAGAATTTTAAAAATAGTTGCCATGAAGTATTCATGTGTTCTTCATTCTAAATTGGTAGCATGGGAAAGGAGACAGAATAATTTAGCCATAATTACTTGTATGAATAAACATTAAAATTTCTTTTCTATAGTTAGCAGTTTCTGTAGCCTTATGATACTTGTCAGCAGCCATCAATGCACCTGTTCTTTGAAAATTGGGGAATTTATGGTTCTCTGTGTATATTGATCAATATACTTCTTCAAGAGGATGAGAACAGCTGAATCATGTGGGTAAAGGGGAGATAGATGGCTTTTTGGGACTAATTATTAAATGAACTATTTCTTTAATTGAGGGATGATGCTTTCAATTTACTTAAGCTTTATAGTATCAGAAATTCTATAGAAGTTGGAAATTACCAAATTACCTGAAACATTGCAGAGGAAAGCCAAACCAAGTTATTTTCCTTGCCCAGTGACTCTACTTCCTTGGGATCTATGAGGATATTCAAGTCCCTCTAGGAGTTCTATATGTGTGAATTGCTAAAGTGTAATATGCTGAACTGGTAATGTTAATTTACTTTTTCAGATCTACCCCAGACACAAAGCTCCTTGGTAGACTTTAGCAAACCTACATAAATGCTTGAAATAATGTATCTATAAAGCTGTTATTACAGAAAAAATAAAATATACACAAATTTAAAATAATATAATTAAACCACTGTAATAACAACTTGAATTTTATTTGGGAAAGCTATGGAAATAGTGCATTATATTAATACAAAGAAGTTAAAGTTAATAATAAAAATTGTAAACCTCAAGCTGTAAGATTATGATTATTCAATTCTTGATGTCACACAAATATGTAAATATCTCCTTGTGATATTTTTATATAGAGTATGTTTTCACTTTTTAATGTTGTCCATGTTAGAGATATTACTCTTCCACTACACAATACAAAGAATTGGAGTCCTTTAGTAAATTAAATATTAGAGGATTTCAAAAGGCACTGATCAAAACTGGTGACATAATATCATTAATTATTAATTCCTCGAAAAACACTTAAACGGACACTTCAATAAACATGTAGCTGCTATAGATGCAGAAACAGTAAAGACAAGGAAGATAGACTTAATATATAAAGCTGTAGATGTTTGCTAGCTGCACTGCATAATTTAATCTCATTCAGTCCTCAGAATGCTGCAGAGTAGTGACAGGCACTTGGCCTAGGGGTTAAGCAGCCAGTTGAGATGCTTGCATCCTGCATCATAAGGGTGCTTGGATTTGAGACCCAGTTCTACTCCCACCTGATTCCCAACTTCCTGCTGATGTGTACCCTGGGAAGCAGAAGGTGGTGGTTCAAGTAGTTGAGTTCCTGGCACCACATGGGAGAGCTGGATTGAGTTCCTCTGTGCCAGTTACAGGATGTCACAACCTTGGTGCTTGTGGTCATTTGGGAAGTAAATTAGAGATGAGAGCTCTCTTTCTGGCAATATCTGTCCTCTCTTTCTTTCTCTGTGCCTCTCAAATAAATTTTTTAAATGTGTAATAAGTATTATTCCAATCTTCAAAAGCAGATACTTACACTCTGAATACATAGGAACTAGACCAAAAATCGGCAATAACTGTTGGTGCCAGAATTTGAACCCAAATCTTCCTGCCTCAGTGTCCCTGGCCTCTTAATTAAAAGCCTGAAATATCTGAGGTAGGTAAAATTTTAAACAATTGAAATTTACAGCCTTTGAAAGAAGTGTATAATTATTCTAAAAATTTATGGGGGGGGGGGGTGACTAGCACTGTGGCTTGGTAGGTTAAGCCTCTGCCTGAGGCACCAGCATCCCATGTGGGTGCCGATTTGAGTCCCTGATGTTCCAGTTCTGATGCAGCTTCCTGCTGATGGCCTGGGAAAGATGTGGAAGATGGCCCAAGTCTTGGTCCCCTAAGCCCACGTGGGAGACACGGAAAAAGCTCTTGGCTCCTGGCTTTGGATCAGCTGAGCTCTGACTGTTGTGGTTATTTGGGAAGTGAACCAGCAGATGGAAGACCCCTCTGTCTGTAACACTGCCTCTCAAATAAATAAATAAATCTTCTATGTAGTAGAGACTCAGAGAGTATGTTGAGTGCTAAGTGCATGCCCAAGTTCTCAGAATTTCATATTAAAAAGGCAGTAGTCTTATTACTAATATAATTTCAAACATTTAATAACCAAAACCTTGTTTGAATATAGGAGCATACTTATTCATAGAAAGGCTCAATTTATTGCCTATTTCTGGGAAAATGTTAGCAGAGTCAGTTATTCTGAGGAGAGAAGTATACTAAAATAATGTGTTTCTCTGAAACTCCACACCACCAGCCATTTTACTGTTGTTCCTCAGATACATAGTATATGTAAGGTTCAATTCAAATTTTATCTTAAAACAAATATAAGTTTGAAAGGCTGAGATAAAGGAAATAAAATGACCTTGAAAAATCTCTGTTGGACTCATTGCTTAGCAATTTTTTAACTAGCTGTGTGACATGACCTTAGAGAAATAATTTCTCTTAGCTTCAGTGTCCTTACCTGCAAAATGAGAATACTAGTTCCTATATCATAAACTGTGATGATGCGTGTAAAACATTGAAAATCCCTTATACATAATAGGTGCTTAGGAAACAATAGTGTATTTCTCCCTCCCTCCCTCCCTCCCTCCCTCCTTTCCTTCCTCCCTCCCTCCCTCCCTCCCTCTCTTCCTTCCTTCCTCCTTTCCTTCCTTCTTCCCTCCCTCCCTCCCTCCCTCCCTCCCTCCCTCCCTCCCTCCCTCTCTTCCTTCCTTCCTCCCTCCCTCCCTCCCTCCCTTCCTTCCACTTACTTCCTCTTCCTTCCTCTCCTCCTTCCAAATAATAGCAACAGTGTCATGTGAAACTCTGTTTTGTATTTTAAACCTTTATTCTAACCATTGAGAAAAAGGCTGTAATTTATTTGAAAAAAGATCTGTATATCCAAAAATATGATTCAAAATAGTGTTGAAAAAAGTGTTTCTTACTCTCTATAGGAAGGTCTCAATCTGTATGAAAAAAAAAATTGCATTTACACTAATGGCTGTGAAATTTGCTGTAGAAAAAATATTTTCATAATAGCTTCTCTAAACTTAATCATCTAATTTGTAAATTTGAAATGTCACTGCTATTCAAAATAGTTTGATAAAGCAGAAATCCTTCCAATATAAATTTTATATAGTGTATTCACTTGTCCTGGTAATCTTATTCAATGCTAGAGCTTTTGAGAGATCACTTGTTTTTATGCATAGAAAAAAGTTTCTTTGATTTGCATCCTGAATTTAAAATGCAAGTTGACCTCATAGTAGCTTCTTTATTTATTGACCTTCAGGCAGTGTCGTGACACACACACGGTACAGTTTTTGAGTTCCACAGTAGAAGGGCTTGGGGTTAGAAGAATATTGATGCAATTTCTCTTAGAGGGTTTGGCCTGTAATTGTGATTAATAACAGTTGCTTTCACTATCTGGAAACAGACAGGCTGGTTTGTCTGCCTACAATCATGCTGTGATAAATGGAGCTATTTTAACTCTGGTTTTGTGTATCAAAGAAAACAGATGTAGTCTGGAACTGGAGGCTATTGGAAATATAAAGCCTGCTTAACTTAATCTTCATAGTGCTTGTTTTTGTAACTGAGGAGCTGGTCAGTTTAAACAACAAAGTTTATGTCAGCCAGTATTTAATTTCAATTTATAACTTAAGTTTTAAGTTGTTCATTTGCTAAAATTGTATCAAAGTCCTTGTCAGGAAGTTGAAAAAAAAAAAAACCTGATTAAGTATAACCAGTCTTAGTTTAAATATTAGTGTCTTTATTTGACCAACATTATTTCTTGTTATAATCACAGGGCAGCTACTCGTAGCTTTTCTGTGTGGTCTCTTTAAAAGTAAAATGAGATTATTCAAAAACTGAGCAAAGTATCTGCTTTTGGGCCATTTATTAAAAACCTAGTATGAAATAAAAGCAATATAGATTGGAAAGACAGAAATAAAACTATCCCTATCTGTAGATGACATGATTGTCTATGTAGAAAACCCTAAGGAATCTGTAAAAACAGAATCAGAAAGATTATACAATATAATATCACATTACAAAAATCAATTGCATTTATGTATATAAATAGCAAACATATAGAAGCCAAAAGAAAATGAAGTAGGCATAAATCTAACATAAAAAAGTACATACTTAGGTATAAATCTGACAAGATATGTACAGGACCTATATTCTGAAAATTCTGTGTTACTGAGGAAATGAATAAAAGAAGATCTAAATAAATGACGAGATACAGTGTTTGTGGGTTGTTGGAGAATGAAACATGTAAAGATGTCAGTTCTCTACAAATTGATCTGTTTAATGCATTTCCTTTCAAAATTTCAACAAGATTTTTTGTGGTATAAAAAGGAGTGTTCTAAAATTTATGTGGTCAGGCAAAGGAACTTGATAGCTAAAACAAGTTTTGAGAAAGAAGCATGAAGTGGGAATAATCAGTCTACCTGATTTTTAAGACTTAAATAGCTACAGTAACCAAGACTGTACCTGGCATTGGAGGAGAAACACATAGATCAATGGAATGGAAGAGAGAGCCCAGAAACAGATTCATACAGATATGGTACTGCAACAGTCAGACATGCATAGGCAAAAAAAGAAAAAAAAAATCTTAACCTAAACCTCAGAGCTATTCAAAAATTAATTCTAAGTGATTCAAAGAGAGTAATAAGCTTAAATGTAAAATCTGAAACTTTCAGCAAAGTACCTTAAGAGAAAATCTTCAGTATTTACAATTAAACAAAGTTCTTAGATTGGACACCAGAAGTGCAAAAGCATAAAAGGAAAAATTGATAAACTGGATTTCATCAAAATTAAAAATTTTGCTTTGTGAAGGATTCCAGGAGAAGAATAAAAAAATAGGTCTCAGAGTGGGAGAAAATATGTGCAAAGAGTTTATCCAACAAAAGGCAAATCTGTAATATTTAGAGAATTCTGAAAATTCAGTAGCAAAAGCAAACAATTAAATTGGGAAATGGGCAAAAGACATGAAGAAACATTTCATTGCAGAGGATATACAGATGGCAAATAATCGCCAGGGAAATTGTTCAGCATCATTAGCTGTTAGGGAAATGCAAATTAAAACCACAAGAGATAGTACTACACCCATCAGAGTGGCTAAAATAAAAAGTGTGATAGTATCAGATTCTGACAAGGTTGCAGAGAAAGTGAATCACAGTTATACCATTGAGCATTTGTACCAGAGAAATGAAAATTTATGTTTACATAAAAACCTGTATTTATTCATAGTAGCCCCAAACTGGGAGCAACCCAGATGTCCTTTTAACTGGTGAATGACTACACAAACTGAAATAGCTCCTTTCTATGGAATACTGCTCAGCAGTAAAGAAGAACAAACTGTTGATACATGCAACAACATGCCTGATTCTCTAGAAATGTGTTTCTAAAAGATAATCCCAAAAGATTTCATACCATATAATTTTATTTCTGTAACATTTTAAAGTAGAAGAGTGGTTTCCAGGAGTTGGGAATGGGGCGGGGTGGGGATAAGGCAGAGGCATTGCTACTAATAGGCAACACAGGGATTTAGTGGTGATGGAATTGTTCTATATCTTGACTGCATCAATGTCAATGTCCTGTCTTTAAGTTTATTACATTATTTTCCCATTAAAACCATGTTATAATTAGGTAAAATTGTAAGAAAAGACTGTAAAAGTCAACCCATAGTTTTGCTGTACATTGTTGTTATGGCTGTATCATAAGTTAAACAGATTTGAAAGCCCACAGAAAATCTGTAGCAAGAGTGTATGGATCCCTGTCTCTTCCCTCCCATGAACTACAGATAGTCCAGTCTGAGACAAAAAGGGCAGGCACAACACTGTTTGCTTTGTCTTCCTATGTGCTATACCTTTAGTAGCTCCCACCTCAAGTGTATCTCTCAGAGAGAATAGGTGGCTTGGATAATAAAACTTCTTTTAAGATTCCTGAAGGAAATTTTTCTTCCCACTGATTCTGTGTCTAGGACTCTTATAAGTAGGATGTTTGTTAGTCCGAACATTCCTATACATTGTTGTTACAGAATTCTTACTGTTTTATAGTTCATTTCATGTGGTTACCAGTTAATCTTGTCAGATATTTTCAAGTGTAAAGTCTGTTAAAAATGACCTTTATTTTTCATGCTATTCTGTAGCTGTGCTGTCAGTAGGCTGTATGTGACTGCTTATTAATGAAAATTAAATAAAATTTAAAATTTGCTTTTTTGGTTGCCCTAGCCACATTTCAAGTGCTCTATATCCACAAGTGGCTAGGTGGCTACTAAACAATACAGATACATCGCATTTCCATCATCCAAAGAACATTCTGTTGAACAGTGCATTGAAACTTTATTTCACATATATTTTCACCCATTGATTAGAAAAATGGCCCTCCAAATTATAACTTAATCTTTTTTTCCTGGTAGACATTAGATTCAAATGTTTTGATGTTAACTTTTAAAATACAATAGCCTGTATCATTTATTACTGATATTCTTACAATAACTTCTGTCTACCACCTTTTCAAGATTTTCTCTCAATTTGATCAATAGCTTTGAATTTAAAGAAAGTTCACCTTGCATGTGACAGTAGGCCATTTATTGCTGATGTGGTCAGTCGTAGCAGTGAACGTAAGTTGTCTTTATGTAAATTCCTTTTACTCCTAGGAGAGACATTGAGAAGCAGATAGGCACCAGTACTCCGCAGTCTCAGCACTGTTGACATTTTTGCCCAGATATTCTTTGTTGTGTGTTGGGAGAAGAGTAGGGAGTGAGGGTGAAGGGGTCCTGTTCATTATAGGGTATTTTGCAGCACTCTCAGGTTCTACCCAGTAGCTGCCAATAACATTGTCTCAGTTGTAATAACCAAAAATGTCTTCAGACATTGCTAAATGTCTCCTAGGGGGCAAAATAACTCCAGTTGAGAATAACTGATTCATTCCAAAGAGTCCTAGAGATTTTGAAGGTAATGAGAGTTTGAAGTTCCATGACATAGCTTCTTTTGTCTTAGGCATAGCAGAATAGCCTCTATGTATCCAAGAAATTATGTGAGTATGGGCGATGCAATGTAGATAAAACCAAAGGAAATCTAGATGGGTCCCCTTAGACCTTTGAATCCATATCTCATATGTGAAATGGCTTATGCATAACTGTAGTTCAATACTTACCTTTCATTTCAACTAACATTTATTGAATTTTAACTGTGTGGCAAGTACAGGTAGTTTGTTATGCAACAGGACTACAGAGGTGGATAAAGCATGGCCATAAGCCTTTAAGAAGCATAGAATTTTTTCCATCCTTTTCTCCTATCCAATTAAGTTCCCTGTTCACTTTCATTAGTCTTTGGTGTATGGGCATTTGATGGCATTTTGGTTTAAATTTCAAGTATGCTAAGCTACTTTCTGTGGACCTACAATAGAATTAGCACTTGATTGTTGTTCTAAAGACAGGTTGAATCCAGCTGTTGTGATCTGTCATCATTGTAATAATTAGAACTTTTTGTTTCATTATCTCTAAAGACCTATTCAATAGTCTGTAAGTGTTTAGAGCTATTGGATAAACTACATAGATGAAATCTTAGCATGAAGAAAACTGGCATTTTAAATATTGACAGCAAGAGAAAAATGTTATAATAATATTGGATTTTGATGGCTTTATTAAAGTCCGTAATATCCATGAATTTGACATCGTGATATCAGAATCTTCCTAAGTGGAAAATAAATAAGATAATTTAAAAAATGACTTTTAGTACCTACTGAGCATTAAATTTATTTTCTTTGAAGTTTTGAATAGTCATAGTCCCATCTTATATTCCCTTTAAGGCTGGAGGTTAGCATCCCTCAGCAGGAGATCACTATACACCTCCACTAAACAGAAATGTGCTTTATTTACAACACAGGGAAATGGGCAAGGAAATCATCTCTTCAGGTTGAAATTTCCTTCTGAAGAAACAACATCACAACAGATCACCTTGTAACTCAAAGAATGGAGTGTCCATTGCTCTTAGCTATTCTCATCAGTGTTTAAGAAGTTCTGTACTGCCAGAACCTCATCTGGCGAGAGATTGGATGTCCCTCAAGCACTAGTTCCTTACATAATCTACCAGTAATTTGATCAGATTGATTAAAATCTTGATATACAAAGTGGATGCTCATGTCACTCACAGAAGCAGCTAAGTCTAGATTTTCTTTTTAAATTCTGACCTAGAGGATAGTGCTAAAGAAATATCCAGGATGCCCAAACTAGAGCTTTTAAAAATTCAGTTGTGACCTGGCTTGAGTTCCAGGTTCCTGGCTTTGACCTGGCCTGGCCCAGTATTGGCTGATGACAGGCTTATGAGGAGTGAAATAGCTAGTGGGAGGTTTCTCTGTCTCTGTGCTTTCCAAATAAAATGAAAATACATTTTTAAAAGTACAGTTTTTATAATAATGAGTTAGGTACCTTTTGCTTTAGCTAAATTTGGCTAATCTTTAGTTTTGGTAATCTTCTAAATGTATGGCCCATTGCATAATTTCTTTTTAATAATTCTGTGGTAAATTTTTTTATCTTAAATTCATGGTTCAAAAGTTATAATCTAGCTAAGTAGCTTTGGAACCAGTAAATCGTGGATTTAACCCTCTTGAGATGGCACTGTTTGGTAAGTTTCTGCTAAGTCAGCAGTCAGTCCCTTAAACCACAAGGAAGAGCTCTAGATAATATTAAGGGATTAGGCTGGTCGCATGTCCACATTTTCCTCACACAATGTCACCTCCTTCTCTGCCCCTCAGATCCACTTCTGTTCCTTTTCTTATCTCATTGATCATACCAGAAAGTGCTTTCTTCCTCAGATCTGTCAGCTCCCAGAGGAGAAAGAATATAGAGCCTGTGATTTAAGAGACTACCCTTGAAAGTTTCTGTTTTCTCTGTTATTAAAAAAATTTTTAATGGACTATGTGTACATATTGTGGAAGAACTCAAACTTGTTTTCTCTGGTCTGTGCATTCTAATGCTTTTACTAGAAATTAAATTGTAAAATTGGTGAACTCTTTATTTTAAACAGAAAGAATTTCATCATTCTTTTTTTTTCCCCTAATGTTCAGTATTTGACCTTTTTTTTTTTTTTTTTTTGCATCTTGTAAAATGTACCTGTGATTCTTTAAATACCTGGCTTATATACTTTGGTTTTCTATGTGTGGAATAATAGCAAATTGTGAAATATTACAGGATCCCTATCTGGTTTTCAACGATGGCAGACGTGGCTTTTTGTAGCTTTAGTGTTTATTCTTAGGCTAGGGTAATACTTCTGTCAAAGGAATATCAATATGTCCTTAGAATTGTATCTACAAATCCCATTGAATCTGTTAAAAACTAACTGAAAATTAAAATTAAAAATTTTTTTAAAAAAAGTGAAAGGAATGTGCTTGGGTCCATGTTCATGAATACCCCACGTTGGGTAATCCCAGTCTAGAGAGATGAGGAAGCGCCTGTGGTATGAATGCCTTTTCAGTGGATAACTATCCCTTCCATGGTACTCATTCCTTTTCCCCTCCTCTAGTAAGGTGTACTGCATAAGGGACAGGCTATCATTTTTTTCCTTTTTTGAAAAAAGCTCTACAGATATTTAAGCAACCATTATGTAGTTGCATACACAGTGTGTTGCTCATGTACAGGTCTGTATAGTCAACTAATTTCTGAATGCCTAGCAGTGCAAGTGAGGACTCTACAGAGGACATCATTGCCATTGATAGCTCTGGAATAGGAGTCTTCTACTTTGAAGTGCGTTTCTTTCTTAGGATTAGAAGCTGTGGTGTTTTGTTCTTGTTTTAATTTATTGCTGTATCTGAGGCAGCGAGAGAAGTTCTCCAAAACCTCAAGACATTTCCAATAATTGTCTTGTTATTAGATCACAATGAGTGATTTTACTTCAACGATTTTCTCTCTGTACCCTTGTCCTACAATGTAATTGACTTAAATTGTTAAGCAAAAACAGTAATTTCTGGTCTCTTTAATGCATAAGCTGATTGCTGACCCCAGTTCAGATTTGGTTATCAGTAGCAGAAAGACTCACAGACTTCTGCCACCAACGGGTTAAATTCTTTCACCAAATATGTTTATGAGGGCCCACAACTATGTCAGCGATACTGCCTTTTTTTTTCTTTTAACTTTCTAGTTCACTAATCAAATGTATGTTAGATTGATTATTGTAAAAGTATAAACCATAGAAAATTTGACAAGATAGATGTGTAAATTATCCTTCTGACAGAACTAATGATGCACTCCAAGCACCTTCTGTTTTCCAGCGCTTGGTGAGCAACTTCATTAAATATGCAGTGGCTGTTGGGTGGCTTCTCAGATGATGGTTCAGTTCCTTGTGGAATTGCATTATTACAAGAGGTGTAAAACCAGGCAGACAAGCTAGCTGTTGGGCATCCTGCTGAGGTTCTAATGTGCTCCATCTTGTTGGAGCAGTTGTTTGCAGTCTTTTCAGGACAATTACATCCATAACCACAGGACGCATTCAGTGAAACTATATTACAGATAACAGTGGAGACTGGCATTGACTGCTCTTCAGCCCTCTCTTGAGCTGCCTCAGTATCGGGAGTTTTAGTGATACAGTAATGCTACTCTGCCACTCACAGAGTACGTGCTGGATTTTTTTTTTCATCCTGAGAAGCAGATCTGGAAACACTGATTTTTAACTTTTTAAAATTATTTTAAATCATAGAATATTAGAGTTCAGAAGACTTTATAGATCCTAATCTATTTGCACATCAGAAAACCGAGGCAGAAGTAGTCTTGGGTTGCCCCTTAGGGAGATAGAGGGTTCTGGTGGAGCATGGTAGAGATTGTATGAGTAAGAATTTGCATTGTTGAGCTTCAGCTTTAAAGGTTTTTAAAACTTTTTGTTTTAAATTTAAGATTTTTTTCTTCCTTTTCTGAACTGCATTTCCCCTTCTGTTAATGCCAGCAACAGTTTTTTTTTTTTAATTTCTAAAATCCAAGCAGAAGTATTCTGTTTTCTGAGGATATCACACTATTTATTATTTTGATGACAATTGGATGATTTCCTGGCAAACTGGACACAAAAGCTGGTTTGAGCTGAGCTTGAACTGGTAGTTAAGGTTTCTGAAAGGCAGATGATGTGATATATCACTGCAGCCTGATAAATGGGAGTGCATTTTAGAGTGACAGCCCGAATACTTTAATGAAAAAAGGTTTCCCACTTCAGTTGGCCAATTAAATCACTGTTGATGACTTTGGATCAGTAATGAACATTTGTGGAAAATGACCATTTGAATGCAATTATTACAGTAATGCATTTGTTTAAGAAATACTAACTGCAAGTAATTCTCGCTGTAAATTAGAAGATTTACCCATTTTGCCATAGATAAATCAGCATACTGTCTTGATTTTTAATGCTAAAGCAAGTTGACAGTTAAATTCTTTTATAGATTAAGTACATATGCTTTCTTAGAAAAACCGTGCTTAGAAAAGTTTAGGTTTTTCAATGAGTGTCTTTTAAAATATAATTTACACTACTCACCATTATGCACTTCATTATTCTCAGAATAAATTAGCAAGAATTAGAAACAAAGAGTGGGGACGTTATGTAGTATATAAAAGCAAGCTATTAAGTTTAAGATGGATTAGGCATATAATTTATTTAGTGTCAAAAACATCTCTATAGGGAGAAGGTAGTATTTGAGAAGATGCAAATTTGTTTAAAAGTACTGTGAAAACAAAAACGGAAATATTTATAACTAAATTGTTCACATCTTCTTTTTAAAGCTTTTGTTGTGTCTTAAAGTATTTAATGGAAATATATCCTGTAATTTCTTTTGCTAAGTTTACCTAACACATTCATGTCAGTATGGTATTAAGATTCTTAAGTTCATTTTCTCTGAAACTTTGGCATGTTTGGTAGTTAGGAAGGGGGTGGCTCTTTTGAAATGATTGCTTTTCTCATTTTGTTACTTATAAAATGGGCTGTAATCTCAGTCCAAGCTTCTTTCAATCTCCATTTCATAGTTTACAGAGAAAGGAGACACCGTGGAGCATGGACTTCCCCTGGGAATACATTGGGCTTAATGAGCTTGATAGTCTGGTGGGCTCAATAAATCAAATAAAGCAAAACACTTCTCATTTTTGAATAAAAGCATTTATCACACAGTGTTTGTTCACTCATGGTCACAAGATTGATTGGTTCCCAACATCATAGTATATATTGAAGCATTTTTGATTTTGTTTTTCCAGTGGGCAAGTTACGGAAGCAGTGGCTAAAGGAAAGTATCTCTGACGTCGGCTTTGGGATGCTGAAGTCTGTCAAGGAGTACGTGGACCCCAATAACATCTTTGGAAACAGAAACCTTTTATAAATCCTTTAGAATCATTATGGAAAATGTCACTTTTTTGTTTTTTAAAGTCTTCAACTATGGTTATACCAGTAATCAAATATATCATGGACTATATTTTGGCTACATTTGTTTGTTGGTTTAAAATAAGTTTGTTTTCCTTCTGTAGTTTGTTTTGTTTCCACATCTGCGGATTGACAGATGGTATTCCTAAATCTCTCACTGTAGGCATCAGTTTACGGCCAACCGGTTGTCATTTCAAATATTAAGTAGCTCAAGGCTGCCAGTTATTTCAGAGGAAGATGCTGCCGGCTGTTTTGTACTGAAGCTTCCTCTTGGGGAACAAAGACAGATTTTGGTATCATCTATCGCTTATCTAGCCTCTTTTTAGAACAATGTTTCTAGAAGCAGATATCTAGGGAAGGATTCCACTGAGGAGTGTTTGTGTGTGTGTGTGTGTGTTTTTAAGAGCATATTCTGTTGTGAGTAGGCCATTAAGGGAGGATGCTCATGAAAGAACATAGGCAACATGTTACTTAGGACTTGGTTAGTGCTGTAAGGTGCTTGGCCTACAGTTTTCTTTGAAATTAGTATACAGTTACAAAATCTTAAATCATCAGTGAACCAGTTACTCTGTTCTCCTTGTTTCTGTTGCTACTGAGGGATGAGTTGTATTTGTATCACTGAGATAACCCAAGATTATGTCCTACTTCACTCATTCTATATTTTGTGAGAAAAGCCAACTTACCATCATTGTCCATGAAGAACAGGTTTACCATGAAGTGAATGCCTCCGTTTAACCTAGAGTCCTCACGTTTCTGATTTTACTTCCTTGTTGCTGAACTGCAGAAGCATCTATCACAGGAGCACATGGAAGATCCCTTACACTTAACGTCTCCAGTTGAAAGAATTGTTTGGCTAAAGAACAGTCATTGTTCAGCTATTAATTTCGAAAGACTTAACAGTTTCAATGACAAAAAGACAAAAATCTTTTTTTTTTCAAATTAGCCCAAACAACGTGATACATTTTCATTATAAAAGTAAAGTTTTGATTTAGTTTTTAATAATGGTTTAATGCCTTTTTTGAATTACTGGTTTAACCTAAATTTTAAAAAATGTAATGTATTAATGCATATACCATAATCAAAAGTTTGAAATATCCTATTTCTTAAATAATGAGATCATTAATCACATTTAGCAAACATTTTTATATCCAAACTTGGATATTAAAATAAGTGAAATGCTTACTTTGAATCACTGTCAGAGTTCATGATTCACATTTTGAGATGGATTCTTTTCTTAATGCAATACCTAACTTTTGATAATTTTTTAAAATTAATATTTGATCATATATAAGTCAACATGCAGACGATCCTTTTAAAGGACACACTGTCTGTCTATGTAGCAACAGCTCCAAAGTCTTTTTGGGCCGTTTGATACCTTTTATATCTGAAGTAGCCTTAACCAGAAAAGTGAAAATTTAAAATTGACAAAATGATATTTTTAAGACTTCAAAATGATAATTTTTAACTATTAAAATTGGCCTCAAGCTAATAAACTTAAATCTGTAAGCAAATTAAAATTAAATATTAGTTTAGCAACAAAAACTAAATATTTATTTTTTAGATGCTGCCTCTCTTCATTGTGATTTATTTTTAATTATAAAATGTCCAGCAAATCTTTACTTAAAGCCCTTGATATCTGAAATTGTGTGACACTTGATGAGAAAATTGCCTCTAGAATTATAAAATTCTCAGCTTTCTAAAATGCTTCTATTCATGAAGGTAATTTCTCTAATTGGTGATCAAAATGTAAAATTTAACAAGGTACTAATATCTCACTGGAAGTGTATACATGTTTCTGAATAGTTTTTTTTTTTTTAATAAAACAAATTCATAAACAGATCCACTCCTTTGCATGTGATTGTTACATTCTTTCCCAGGGAGCTTGGATTTCAATAACCTCAGCAATCCGTATTTAATATTAGGAAGCTATAAGTGTAACACCTGAGATCCTTGTATTCACTATTCTTTATCAGCATTATGGAAATCACTGCATTAGGTCTATTTCTTTTTCCCATGTATGCAGGACTCCCCAGCCATGATTTTATAATGGTGACTGCATTATATAGTTCACATCATTTCTACAGGGATCACATTAAAACACAAGAACCTTCATCTGTACTGTTTTCACTCTGATTTATCAAATCAGAAAGCCTTCCCCCACTTTCACACACCCACTTCTGGGAGGTGCCTCAGTATAGACTTCCAGTCTGTGGAGGACTGAGCTCATGAATATGCACAGAAGCACTTAAACCAGGCCTCTTCTGAAGTATCTGAAAATGGCTTCATAAAGTTAAAGCCAGGAGAACAGTGTTTATGTGAGGCTTCTTATCTCATTTTGAGTATGTTGATTTAAAATTTTTTAAGTCTGTAGCCTATTTAGTTTTCAGTATTGCATAATACTGACTTCACTTTCTTAAAGTTGTATTTATAATGTTTTACTTAAGTTTGATGATGTCACATTTGGGTTGGGGTTTCCCTGGGAATGGGAACTTGCTGCTAGTGAGAGATGATTTTGAATACTAAAGATAATATGAACAGGCTTTATTGACCCTTAGAGAAACTGTTGCCTTAATGTTTGGTGCAATTTATAGTAATATGTCAGTGAATTTTTGGTAACCTGAGCTAAGTAACTTGAGCTTTTTTAGTTTAGTAAGAGTTGTGAGAAGCCACATGTTTATTGTGCCCAGGATTGTACCACAAGGAAAGAGGATTAAATTCTTTTTCCCTTCTGAGGAATTGGGAATTTTCTTCCTAAAAGTGCTTATATATTATAGTACTGTTACTTAAAAATTATTATGAAACTGGAAGCCTTTTGGTGTGCCTAAGTTGATACATTTTGAAAAAACAAGTGCAGTAAAGGATGAGCTTCCATCAGTGTGTATTATACCAGATACAGATGGTTGCAAGGACACCTCCCCCCCCACCCCAGAATACTGTATGAATAATTGCTAAATCCTAGCTTGCAGTTTTGAAAATGCCTCTTGCATGTTGGCCCATGAGATTTTTCTCTTAATGTATTCTTTCACAGCTGCTTAACCATGGATGATCAGCAGAACTGTAATCCCAACCAGAAGTGTGATCCTTTGGCTTTTCAGATGAGGCTGGATTTGCTTGCACTTCTGTTCTACATAATTGTTGGAACACATTTGTTTACTCTGGGTTGATTCACAAATTCCATGTGCTGGTGCTTGAGGCAGTCAAATGGGATACTGTGGGAGGCATATCTGTATTTTAAGAAACACTGAGACAGGAGTTAAGGACAGGTTTAATAATTTTAATTTACCACTTAATCTTTAGCAACTTTGGTTTTAATCAGGGCTTAGCTCATGGTAGGAGAAAAGTGGAAAATGTCAAGTACCAGATGAGGATGGAAGAATCTGCAGTGTTTCTCCTTTGGCTTTATGAGCTATGGAAGTGTGGCTTTGCTCAAGGCTTCATGTTCCCAAATGAGCCATATGTCAATATATTCACTTAATTCTTACTAATTTCAGTTTCCTGAAACAGAGACAACTTATACATTGATGTTGAAACCCAGAAAGTGTAAAAGGTTTACTTAAACTGTTGAAATATAGTGTCTAATATGAAGGATGTAAGTTACTCAGCTTTCTGTTCCCTAAGCCAGTGTTTGTCTTCAGTGTGAAATTTAACTGTACAAAGTACTTGTAATGTCAAGAGAATATAGAAACATATTATTAATAAAATGGACCTGGGTCTAAGAATTCTTTTTCCTTTAAGGGGAGTGTGAAGTGGTTTATTCTTCTCTTTGCATATGGGTTTTTCTTTCAACTTTAGTTTTTCATCATCATATTTACACTGATTTGGAAATAGAAAATTATTTTTATAATTTTATTGATGTAGCATGATCAAATACAACTTACAAATCCCTTTGGCTGTATTGCTGAAAATATTGTTAACTAGATTTTATTAGATTCTAATTATTTTTTAAGTCAATAGTATATTCCCAGGAGGTGTTAGTCTTCTATCAATGTGAAGCATCCCCTTTTCAATCTTGAAAGACTTTCAAGAATGAGCACTGTTGTGCTCTTCTAACCACAACAATTAATTTCTTCAACAAGAGTAAGGACCACTGGTATATAGAACATTCGAGCCAAAGAACCATCACAGAATTCAGTAACTTTAGTTCTGTGAACATGAAATGATTTCTTTTTTTAGTTCCCAAGGGAGATTATTTTATACATTTTCATAAGGAAGAGAGATAATATATTAAATGTCATTAAGAACATTTTTCAGGAACTCTGAATTCCAAATCTGAAAAAGAAAGAAAAAATTCATTTTCATTTGAATTTCTAAGCTACATATGTACATGTTTTTAAGGCATCTTACTGTTAGCAGTGTTTTCCATGGATACCACAAGCACCCCATGAAACATGTTCTTAATTCTTGAAGGAATCTTATTCACATATCCGAAAAGGATGTAATACTTGTGTTGGTATATGGTTTCTGTAGTTAGTTTTTGAGCTACTCAAACAATATCCCTCCCAAAAGTTCACAGTGCCTTGTTGGGAGCTTCTTTTTTCCATGAAATAGCAATTTAAAATGAGTAGGAGAGGATGTCTTTAAAGACAGTTTATCAGTTCATGGATATGCCTCTTCAAGAACATATCAGGAATTAAGTAGTTGTAGAACACTGATAAGCCTTTCCACAGTTGGTTTGGATCATCATCTAGCATATTCAACTATTTATGTGGTAGACCCGTACTCTCATATATGCATCTATGGGATTTGTACCTACTTTCCATTCCTACATTTTCATTTTACTGTCCTAACCTCGTGGCCCTGAGCTGTAGCCATTTGGATGGCCATTGAGACATTCTCCACCTGCTTCTGGATGTCAGCTCCCAACTCCCCAGAGTGGAGTCTGGGAGCAGAGATTCTATTCCTTATATTGTGTCAGTCCTTTTTTGTGTGATGGTGCCTTCAGAATAATGACTATTTCTGTTCCTGGACAATGATAAATCTTAGGAGATATTTGTGTAGGTTATAATAATTTTTGTCCCTTTTTTACCAAGCCTGTGAAATACTTTGACTCTGATACAACTTGACTTGAATAATGTCTTATCCTGAGTCTTCCTCTAAGGCAGTACTTACTCCTGCCAGTACTGTAGTAATCTTTTGGGAACTACATGTGGGTAAGCCCTTGTGTGTAAGCCATTATACTGCTGTAACTGATGCATACAAGCAATTCTCCACATTTATAATCTAAAAGTGGATATGTAGTGGGAAGGAAAATTCCTGAGAGATTCCAGCATAGCTTTGTCAATTCAGACTGAGCCATACTGTTTTCCACAAGGGCTCACACATAATCTCTATACTGTGCTTTCCGTGTATGTTCAGATTCTCGTTTTACTGGCTTTTCTAGACTGTACTGTCTATAAGCAAATGCCCATGTGTGATTTTTAAGATGTGCTGGGAACAAATAAAACAGTACCAAAACCACTCTTTGTTACAGAAATCGTTGTTTATTTCATCTTGATTCCCCTAAACCTTTGTTGATGTGTCATGCTGTACTCTGAGTAAATGGGATACACTCTGTACTCATCAGCAGCCTCTCTACTAGTGAAGGACATGGAACAGAGAGTGATTTCTTACCTGCCTGTGGCTTCCACAATGGAGGCATGGTGGTAGCCATCTAGGCTCTGAAATGGCTGAAGATCAGACCTTTGAACTCTATCTTACATGGTCCATTTCGATAATCACTAGTTACACTGAGATTTTAGCTTTTCTATTTAAAGAAAGCAATTTCCTGCCCAGCTTATTTAAGCTCAGATTTAATGAACCTTAGAAATCATCTCATTCTATTACATTTTACATAATTGCTACCCAACTGTCCCTATCCTCTGGGCCACAAACACAGAACCAGTTCTCTGAATATTTGCTATGACCAAATGGGATTTACTTCCTTTGCAAGAAGCTTCTTCCATGTTAAAATCTTAAGGAATTAGGAAATTTTTTTATTAGACTGAAGTCTGTTTCTGTCTTCTACTCATAAGTACAACTCTGCCTTCCGTAGTTTATAAGGGATTGTCCCATTGCTTTAAGGCAGCCCTTAAAAACGGGTTTCCTGTTCCCCTGGATTCTCTCCAGTCAGCCTTTGCACCTGTCTTTTCTACACTGGCCTCCATTTTAATCCTCCACGTGTACCTGTTTGATGTTTTAAAAGGGATATATCTAGGCCTGAATATAAATCTTCAACATAGTACCCATGCATGCCTAGTCTAGTCAGCTAACAAAGGCATTTTTGGTGTGCATTGCACTGTCAGCCCAAGCTGAAGTTGAATTTAATAAAGGTGGTCTTTTCCGCACGTGACGTTTTGAGTGCATCTCCCCAGAGGCTTCTTTTGTTTCTTTTTTAAGATTTACTCATCCATTTGAACAGCAAATTTACACAGATGGAGAGAAAGAGAGATCTTCCATCTACTGTTTCATTCCCCCAAATTGCTGCAATGGCTGAAGCTGGGCCAGGTGGAAGCCAGGAGCCCCAAACTCTATCCAGATCCACCATGTGGGTGGCAGGGGCCCAAGCACTTGGGAAATCCTCTGCTGTCTTCCCAGGCACATTAGCAAGGAGCTGGACTGGAAGTGGAACAGCCAGTACTTGAACCTGTGCCCATGTGGGATGCCGGCATCACAGGCAGTGGTTTAACCCCCTGTGCCACAACGCCAGCCCCAGAAGCTGATTTTGAAAGCCTCCATTTCTTGTTTGTCTTTATTAATGTTTGTTTCTTTATCAGGTTTAGTTCCAGATTTTCAAAATTGTAGGCTGTTGATTCTTGATTCTCAATTCAATGCCTTTGGTGCTGGCTGCTTCACTGAACCAGGCTCTGTGTGTTGGGTGACCATGAAGCATACAGGATTTCTGCTTTTTAAAGGCAATTATTAGTATCTTCTACAAAAGGGAGGGTATGAATGGAGAAAATGAGTCTCCTCCAACCACAGAATGGAAGCTGCTGCCTTTGTGACCAAATATTACAGCAATGCAAGAGATGCTTTTGCCTTAGATACTGTCTCTTCTATAAATGTTTAAGCCATAATGTCCTGCACTGATGAGTTGATTTTTTTAATGAAACTCATAAAGGAAGTACTGTATCTGATGGACTTAATAAATTTTCATTTTTCAAGCTTTATACTCTTTAACACTTAAAAATGTAAGACAGCCTGTTTCTATAAGCCATACATCATCCATAGAGACTGGAAGTTGAAAAATCTTTAAAAATTTTAAAACATTATATCATAAGTTCAAAACAAACTATAGTCTTTGGACAGTTACAATTCCTTAAAACTACTACTAAGAATTAAAGTTACTGCTCAAGGATTTGAACTACATTAGGGAATTCAAAAAGTTACATTTGTGAGGTTGGCTTTTAAAGTTAGTGAAAAAGAATTCAATGATTATACACATTTTCCATGAACTTTCTGATATCTCTTCATAGCTTATATTTAGAATGAAGTGTAAACTCTGGTGGTTAAAGCCACAGGGTTATGTAGTCAAACAAGCAAGGACCCAGTTACTGGCTCAGTAGAAAAATCAGCTGTTTGACTACAAAATATCGCTTTAGTCCTACAGGTCAGCTAGATGTGAGTCAGCTAGTGAATGGTGAGTAATGGGCTGCAAGTCACACTAACGGCAGGAAGCTCCTAGAGCGTGGGGGTGGGGACAGTGCAGAGAATACCCTCAGAAAAGCACAACCTTTCAAATACTTCCCCATCATCCATGGTCGTTAAGAAGGAACCTAAAACCAAAAACTATTGGAAAGTGCTGATCTTCACCTGCAACGAAAAGTTTCTCTTTGGGATATTATCCTTTCAAAGTTAAGTTCTTGAGTTAGGCACTGCTTTCCTGGAGTCAGGCTCACAGCACTGCTAACCCTGAATGTAGAAATGAGCCCAGGTAAGGACTATGGGGCAAAGCACTGAGATTACTCCCTTAACGCTTCTTCTCCAAGGCATTCACCCTTTTTTATCTTGCATTTCCTAATAAGTTTGGGAATCTACCCCACAGCCCTGTATAAACAAATCATTCTAACCCTGAACCAAAGCTATCACTATTCTTTATGGCTTCTGTCTCAGGAGCCCCTCTAAGCCTAATGTATGTCATCTCTCCTATGATCTCACCCTTCCTATCATCTCACTGCTGATGACATATGCATCTCCATCCCCACAGTCCATCTCAGTTGTCTGCTCCTCACAAGTGGGTCAGAATTAGCCACTACACACTTGACTTCACTGATGGTATTAGTGCCAATATCATGCCATAGCTGAGGTGACATTCCAAGAGGGATGGTGTCATGTTACTGATGAGAGGAGTCTCTGAGCTTGGGGGAGTTCTGCACATACAGATCAAGATCTCGTGCTGATCTTGTCTGAGAAATCAGATACAGCGTCTGTGTACAAACACATGCTGATGTTCTGTATTGTGCATATGTCGGGACCAAGGGGTTGACTAAGACTACAAAGTACTGGATTTAATAATTGACCCCTTTAAAACAATTTTTCAGATATTAAGAAATGTCAAATGAGTAGAAGCTTTAGAAATATAAATCTCACTTTTAGTCAAGCAAATTGTTCTGAGCACTTAATACTCTCTAGGACACTGATGGGGAACGTTTTCTCTGCCAAGGGCCATCTGGATATTTATACACCATTCACAGGCCAGGCAAACTTATCAACTTAAAATTAACTTGCTATGGATTTACTGAAGTTCAAATGCTGCCTGTGGTTGCCTTGGCAGAGCCAGACCAAATACAGCCTGAAGCTAATATGGGGTCATTGTAAAATCCCATGCCTTTTCAAAACAAGAAGCAAAGCAGAGTACTTTGCACATGAATTAAAAAAAAAAAGTGTATATCCTAAAAGTAAAGGACAGTAAGTGCCTGGGGAGTTAAGAGATGCCCTCAACTCTCCAAGCCAGGCTCCTCCAGGCCTCAGCATTAGGTCTATGGACTCAAAGTCTCAGGAGACTTTGCTGTAGCCAGCAGTTATCTGAATCCAGTCGGTGCCTTTCTGGAGAGCCCAGGTAAGGAAGGGTGTAAATGCTATGATTGGCCTTTGTTCTGGTAGGAGCAGTCAGGGTCTCCTGATGCATTACTAATGGCAGGAAATCCCAGCTGCCCAGCAGCAAAGGGTTAAAAACTGTTCTGAAAAGCGTCTTATGTTCTAAAAGCTAAATTACACCTACACACATACATTCAAACCACAACCATACAGCACCTGGGTAAACAAATGGTAGCCAAATAAAGGCCAAGCCATTTACAAAAGGGAATCTGGAAAACATTTGTTTTTGGACAGTTTACATTACATACACACACACACACACACACACACACACACGAAAAGTTTTGAGGAAATAGGAAAAAAATTTTAACGTGGATGTTGAAAATAAGATTTCACTTTATTTACTTCTCCAAAGTAAAGGGGTTATGGAGATTGAGAGGGACACAGAGCTACTGCACCAACATTTTTTTTAGTTCAGAAGTTTTTGAAGAACTGTTCCCAGACAGAATGTGGCTCTGGGATACACTGAAGAGGTCATTAAACTTTGATGATTCTCCATACATGGGATTAAAGCATCACTATGATGGCAGCTCAGATAATTAACACTAAACATAGCAAAAATTCAAAACCATTGTACTTCAAAGTCAAATTTTCTAATCCAATAGAATTGAACAACCAGCAGTCATGCTACAGAGGAACTATGCTGAACATACTTCATCTGGGTATCCATGTAGCTCAATGGTTTCTTCATGCTGGAAAAACATAAGCAGTTCATTATGACTGGGGTTCCTTATCTACCAGAAAGAAAGCTATTAAGTTGGAACCAAATTTCCAGTTTTTAGGTAAAAAAATTCTAGAATCAGAAATGATTGAAGCCAGTATTTTTTATTTTTCCTAAGTGAGGTCAAAATGGGGTTACATCTATGAAGTGAAAGGATAAGGAGTAGAAAAATATTAAAGCTCTTGCAGGGTTCAGAAAACAAAATACCTGACCAGAATGAGTGAGGTTCACAATGGGAACTCAACCAGAATTTATGAACTGGAAACTAGCATTATGAATCTAAGATATAATGACCTTTTCATTAATTATAGGGGTAGGGAAGGAGTTTGGTGGGCTATGGGCCATGTAGCCATGTGATTACAACACAATAACAACTCTAGCATATCCTAAATTACAAACACAAAGGTAGGAATTAAGATATCAGTTTTTAGTACCTGTGCTGTTAGTCACTATTAAAAATAAATGAAAAACAATGATAGTACTTATTCATGTATTCATATTATTAACAAGTTGGGCAAAAGCAAACAATGAAATATGTTTTCATGATAATTGCTTTTTGTCTCTACACCATAGCACCATAATTTTATTAAGGATACAAGATTTCCCAATGAATCTTGCACACTAAAAAATTCATTTATAGCACAAGGAATCTTGATTAGAAAAGCATTATGTTGCACTGGAAAAACACTATTCTAAACTCTACATAAAACATACACATTACAAATTAATATATTAATGAGGGTAAGCTGTTAAACACACAATCCCTGAAATGATTATTAAACATCTAAAGTCTTATACATTAATTACTACTGATTTCTGGACTTAATGGAGCCTACTACCAGTTGATGTAACCCTTGTGCAGTGACCCTTAAAGATGAATAAAAACCTACATGATACAGGAGGGGAAGCAGCCATTACAAGTTCTAACAAACACAGCATTCATCAATTTTGAATTTTTCCTGGGGTAAAGTTCTTACATTATTTCACTGTGTGGTAGATTTAACTCAAAGCTTTATCTAATATTTTTGTTATAATTCTAAGGAGTACAAAATTCAAAATGTAAAAATATAAAGATGCCAAAAGCTAAGCAGAGATATTATAGTGCAAGATGTACAAAACAGAGCCATTATAATAAAAGCCATTATCAGCCATTACTACGTATTCCAACCTATAATCTCATAAATCAAAGCTCTTAACTGTCTGGATTCATATGTGACTGTATTCTTTCCAATATGCATTCTTTCTTCTTCCAGGGGTTGTTCTATAACAGCAGGTATGTTTTTGCCAAAAAGTTCACAGTGTTCTAGAAATTGGATACATTCTTGAATAACACTGTCACGTAGCATGATTGTGTGTTTTGACATGTTTTCTAATAAGGACAGGAAGCATCTCTTGGCATAAAACCAGGTATCAGTGCCCAGTTTTTTATTATAAGGTTCCAAGCTTTTGATAACTCGAGAAATGCCAAAATCATAATTTCCTTTGGCACAATAAAGTGTTCCTATCACCAAATTCACAATACACAGATGATAGGTTTTCTTGTCTGGGTCATCATAGGAGAGCTGCTCTTCCTCCTTCTCAATCTTCCTCATCAACTCTTCAGCTTCTTCATTTTGACTTGTCATGATATAGGAAACACAGAGGTTAGCTAAAACAACAGCACTGACATTGAGGATGTTATCATAATGCTTCTTAACTATGGGCTCATAAAATCCAATGGCTTCTTTGTACTTGTTTTCCTGCATGAACAGAACATGAGCAACATTCAGCTTCCACACGTCATGGTCATTACAGAATTCCACAGATTTGCGGAAGATCTTTTCCACCATTGAATAATTTTCAAGGTTCCAGTAGATTTTTGCTTGAGCCATCAACACCGGAATGTACTTCTCAAGGGTGTCGTCATATTCATTCACTGCTTTTTTGATACCTTCCTCGTCTCTGTTGTGTCTTGCTTCCTGTACCTGTTTGGTGAGTCTCCGGAGCTGTTCGGTCAGCATCCCCGCTAGTCCATCCAGCTTAACGAAAGCTTCATCAGGAGCTGTCTGGCAAGTGATCATGGCGTCCAGAAAGTCATAGAGGTAGGGTGTGAGGAACTTGTAAGTCAAATGGGCATTTTCTGCCAAGACATCTGCAGCCAGGTCAAAATACTCATATTTACAGTAGAGCAGCAACAGGTTGCCAAAAGTCTCTGGGGGGAAGGGGTTCTGTTGGAGCAAAAACTGGAGCTTTTCAAACCCTTCCGTAGGCTTGGCATCCATGTTCATTAGTGCCTGGTTGTGCAGGGTCACAGGGTCCAACTCTTCCTCTGCCCTAGGAGGCATGTCAGTGAGGGCTTCCTGAGCCGCTTCATAGTTTTTCAGCTGGTATTCTATGGCTGCCTTGAGGTTGAAGGCTTCTACCAAAGCAGTCTGGTGGAGAACTAAAGTGTTGCCAACACTGCGGATATCAATGCCCTCAGTGGTCATGCCCACACCCAGCTCGGGATGCTGGCGGATGCCACGCTCAATAATGTCAGCGATGTGCTTCAGTGCCGGCGCATAGTGCCGGCTGCTGTAATAGGCCAAAGCCAGGTTGTAAGAAAGGTCAGGCTGGTAGCCCAAGGCCTGCAGGGCCGCAAAGAACTTGGAACATGCAGCTTCATACTGCCCTTCCTTGTAGAGCAAACAACCCAGGTTGACCTGGCCATCGGGATCGTTCTCTCCCCCTCCCTCCTCTCCGCCTTCCCCACTGAGCAGTTGCTCCACCAGGCTCCTGGCCCCTGGCAGATCACCCTCGCTGTACTTGATGGCAGCCTGCAGGCGGAGGACCCGGTTGTGGTAGGCGGGGTTGTCCAGCAGGAGGAAGGCGACCCGGGTGGCGTCCGGAAACAGGCAGGCCTTGTACAGGGCCTGGGCCTGGTACAGGCGGTACTGCTCGAGCTCTGGGTGCAGCTGGCTCAGCTGCTCATAGCACTCGGCGGCCAGCGCGAACTCCTGCAGGCGGTAGTAGCAGTAGCCCAGCAGCGACAGGCCGGCGCGGCTCTTCGGGCTGCGCTGCAGCTCTCCGCCCAGCAGCTGCACCGCCTCGGCGTAGCGAGAATCCCGGATGAGCCGGTACACGACTGCGGTGAACTCCCCATCCGGAATCTGCGAGCCGCTCAGGCCCGCCATAACTGCCCAGTTCGTTTTGTGAACTTGTTACCACGGCAACACAGCAACCGGAAGCGGAAGTCTTTTCGGAGATTACTTGGCAGCGGAAGGACTCCGTTCAGAATAAACAATAACCATCTGATGTATCTCTCAGTGTCCCACATTCTGTTCGTAGACTCAGTACTGGCGAGTTGTGTGAGTCATGCAGGGGAAAAGAAAGACCTCCGTGCCGTTCAGAGGCGGAAGTTTACATTCCGGCATGCACCGTTCCCGTCGCGGTGCCGCTCGGGATGTGGCCGCGCAGCATGCTGGGAGGCGTAGTCTCAGCCGCCCGGACCCTCAGCCTTCGGGAGTTTGCGGTTTTTGTGGTGTTCTCAGGTCTCTGGGTTCCTTGGAGAATGGACTAGGCCCCGACGTCGTCCGTGATTCTGAGGCTCGTACAACTCGCGTTACACACTTATTGGGGTCGTTTCGCGTTGTTTCCATGAAGGGAACAGTTTGGGAAAGCGGGTTATTTCCCTGGGATTAAGTTAGAATTAGTGTAGGTTCTTTTTATGCTGTCCTGAGAGCACACGTTCTAAAAACAGAATGACACAGCCACCCAACATCTTAATTTTGTTCGTTTCTAGAAGTTGAAGAAAGGGAAAAGTGCTGTCATTCTTCCCCGGTACAGGCAGAGGATGAGTTTTAGGTCCAAGTATCTCCCGCCCACCTTTTCGTTAACAGTGGATATTACCAAGCATTTCCTGATTTTTGAAGTTGGTGTTGTGTGCTGCCGTGGTGTTCCAAGCAACACTGCCAGCTAGAAACATTAGAACATGCACGGCCTTGTCTTTTCCAAAGGAAAAAGAAACTAAAATTTGCTCCTTTACTAGGTTAGCCAGTGACATGAGGGCCTGTGAGAGACTGAGATACTCACCCTCTGCTCGCAGGCTGTAATGGTTTTGGATATTACTGAGCTGACCAGAAGTGGATTTTCTTTCAGCTAAAATGAAAACAAACTGCCTACATTCCACACTTCAGGTTCTGAGTTTGATCTCTATGCAGACTTAGAGAACGCCCAGAAAGTCATTTTTGTTTTTCTATTGTTAATTTGTCACGTTTTTGGATTTCATATTACTATCCTGGGTCTATTTTTATATAAATTCTGTTGAATTTGTTAGGACTATGAAGGAGCAGTGACAATCAATGGGCTTCATTATGCTATAGAAAATTGCATTTGATCACTAACAAAAAAAACCATAGTCATCGATTAGACTGACGTAGAGAGTATACAATTTGTAGGAGAATAAATACAATTTTCCCATCAAGAATTATGGAAATAGATAAGAGAGCAAAATATAAAACTTGTTTATCCCAGTGAGGTACAGATATACTGTGTATTTTCCAAGATAATCATAAGTTTTGAGCATCTATGATATGTAGCAGCTCTGCTGGTGGCATGGGGCAACATATTGTCTTTGATAGTCATCCGTAATGTGCATTGGCCTTACTCCCACCCAAGGCTGCTCAAGTCCAAGTCCAAGAATATCTTTGCTATGAAGTTGTAGACTTCAGTGCACATACTTTGTTTGCCTCTTCAGTAATATTGCTGCCCATAACTCATATATATATATATATATATATATATACATACTTCTAAAGATTTATTTACTTGAAAGGCTGATAACAGAAGGGGATGGTGATGGTGAGGGAGGGAGCAAAAAAGAGTGCTTCCATCTGCTGGTTCACTCTCCAAATGCTTGAAACAGCTGTGGCTAAGCCAGGCCAGAACAAGGAGCCGGGAACTCATCCAGGTCTCCCATATGAGTAACAGGAACCCAGGTACTTGAGTCAGCATCCACTACCTCCCAGGTGCAATAGCAGGAAGCTGGATTGGAAGTGTAGAAAAGCTGAGACTCAACCGAGGCACTCCAGTATGGAGATCCTTATTCCACTGTGCCACAGGGTCCACCCTCTGTGCACGTATTTTAGAGCCAACAGCAATTGCATGCATGGTACTCTATTGAACTACTTACATATATTATTTCTAATCTTAATAACCATCTTGATTGCTGCATGTTACAAATGGAGAAAGATTAAGTAACTTGCCCAGTATCACACAGCTACATATGAAGCAGCAGGACCATGATAAGTTCAGTAATAAGTGACTGATGAATTATCTTGATCTATGTCTCATGCATGGGTACAGTTTTGAAGGAATGTTAGTGTCTTGCTTTGGGGACAGGGATTGTTATTTTCCCATTAAAATGCACAAGCAGCTTGGAATGTGCTGTAGAAATTTGAACTTCCTGGCCTGAGTTGTAGCTGTGAGCAGGTGTTAGAAGTGATTAGTGGGGGATGGCATTGATCCCAGTCATCTGTTTTGCCTAGAGATTTCAGTAGCATCTAAATGCTATACTAAAAATCAACAAACTTCATGCACTTAGACATTCTCCATTGCTGAGAAGTTTCCACAGCTGTGTTCTTCTGAGTCAGACCAGAAAGAGAATCTCCTATTGCATCAATACCAGAAAATTTCAGGAAAGTTGAACATAGCTTTGGACATGCAAGATCATCAGAAAAAGCAGCTGAGAGAAACCACTATAGCCATCCCATATGCCAAGGCTTCTTCCAATCCAGTCCCCAGCTCCAGCCCTTTCTTGTCTTCAACCTAGGGAAGTGTATGGGTTGAGGAATGCTGGTCAGTGCTGCTCAATAAGCAGGAAGTGTGGGGTCTTCTCCTTTATGCCTGCCTGATTGACACTTGCTTGTTGGAAGCAATTAATACTCAGAAGGCTGATTATTTCAAAATCTTTATATATTGAGCTGAAACTTTGGATGCATTGTTATTAAATCAAAGCAAGATAACAACATGGCAAGGGGATATTGTCTTTCATGTCTTCAGCCTCATTCTGTGCTTTACAGAGTTGTGTTCGCATTATGAAATCATTCACATTCAAATGACTTATTGAAACCACATAAAAAGTAAAAGGATTGTCTGCTCTATTGAAGCTTCTCTGATTGCCATAGGCATCTTTGTTTTACCTCTCTGTGAGCATGGCCACTGACGTGGGCAGGAGAGAGGCCATTCTGTGTCTTCCTCCTTATTTCACGTGATGCTGCTCCAGAGGCCTGGCTTGAAAAAAGCAGGGCATTCGCCTTAGACAGATGGAAGGCAGGGTCATTTTCAAAATGAAATGAGTGCACAAATCACACTGTGAAATTGGCATGCCCGTCACTGCTGCTGTGATGGAGCGACTTTCATTTGGTCTCCAATAGGCAATTGGGGAATAGCTTAGTTTTTTGGTCAGGAGTGAGCTTGAAAGGAGGTAAGTTAATTAATGATAGAAATTCTGGAAAGCAATAAACAGAGTGGACTACTATAACATATCATAAGGACCATTTTATTTGCAATAGAATCTTGAAAACCTGGAGCATATATCAAAAACTAAGTCCATACTATTCCCAACAATAAGAAAGCATTTGGTATTTGCAATAAAATAATTTAGTGTCTTATTGAAAGGAATTGGGCTTTCAGGAAGTAGTATAGGACTCAGGGTGGATTTTGCTGACCGAGGATGTGTATTTGCCATGTAGAAAAATTCCATTTAGGCAACCTATATATGAGTTAAAGGCATAATGTTTGGTACTTAGCACATTTCTGTTTCTCCCTGCCAAAATTTGAGATGATCAAATTCTGTTGTGCAGTCTCTTCCAAACACAATTGGAAATGATTGTTTCTTACTTGCTTTGTAAAAATAGCTACAGCTTGTTGGTAAGCATTGTGAATATTTCAGCCACAGCCATGGTCATATCCTTATCCTTGATAAACGATGGCCTTAAGAAAAAACTATTTTCTGGTTGTTATTTTTTGTCTCCCATTCAGTCCAGGCCATTTTATTCTGAAGGTCCAGTTTGGGAGACTGCGTTTCCTTACTTTCTCTGGGGTCCAGGTTCATTGTTTCCCCCACTGTGCATCCATTCATGATAATAGGACTGACTTTCCTGATACCACCTCCTTCAGCTTACACAATAACATGGTGTATAAAAAGGAATTAGCATGAAGACACAGTTGTGGGTACAGCCACTGCAAATCGATTCCTCATGGTTGGAAAGTGCTGTGGGTTGTTCTGATGGAGCTATTCTCCAAATCACTTCATTTGAGCATCTTTCACTCTTATTTCCAAGAGGCAAGAAATATTGAAGTAGCACTTATTTCCTTCAACACTGATACCTTTTTTTTAAAGATTTATTTATTTATTTGAATGGCAGAGTTAGAGTTAACAGAGAGGCAGAGGCAGAGAGAGAGAGGGAGAGCAAGAGGGAAAGGGAGAGGTCTTCTATCTGCCTCTTCACTTCTCAAATGGCCGCAATGGCCAGAGCTGGGCCGATCTGTAGCCAGGAACCAGGAGCTTTTTCTGGGTCTCCCATGCTGGTGCAGAGGCCCAAAGACTTGAGGCATCTTCCACTGTTCTTCCAGGCCATAACAGAGAGCTGGATCGGAAGTGAGGCAGCCGGGACTCAAACTGGTGCCCATGTGGGATGCCGGCACTGCAGGCGGCAGCTTTACCTGCTATGCCACAGCACCAGCCCCAAGACTGGTACCTTTCATAGTCAGTTATATCCTGTTTATGCCTGTTTCATTTCTGCAGTAAAACCATGAAAACAATGCATTGTATGGGAGAGGTCTTTGACAAAACTCTATAGTCAAAAAAATGAGATTCCTAAAATAAAACTTTTATCTGCCTCTGAACACATTTTCTGGTTGACAAAGCCTCCACACTGTTTTTCCATGGTGACAGCCAGCCAGCCACCATGCCTTTGTGAAATGACACAAATTTTCATCTGGCTGTTGTCTAAGATGTTATAGACCTCATCTGTTTTCTTCTTAAGCCCTGAGCAGTGACAAAGTGCACAGAGCTGTCCTATTAGGTTACACTTTACATTTTCTGGCTAAGGTTAATCATAGTGTTACAGTTTGCCATCTTCACAGCATACCAGCCTTGAGAATACAAACCAAATGACCACTGGCAATGGTATTCTAGCAGCAGTCTGGTTTCTGCACTGGTTTTTGAGGCTTTCTCTGTGGAGGGTTGTGGAACACATTCTCAGGGCCTCTGCTGGTAGACTAAGAGACCCACGAGGAAGCGAGTCTGCCCCACCAAGCCGCCTCCTCACATCTGACCTGTCACTGACCAAGTCACTCCTCACATCTGACCTGTCAAGTTCTGATAGTTCTGCCTCTGAAAAATCTCACCTCCATCTGCATCTCTCCAATGTCTACTGTTCCTTCTCTGCTGTCTGCCACTACCATCTCTGTTCTGGGTAAATGCCTTTCCCTCATCTCTACCTGGAACCCTTCCAAAAATGTCGAGGGGCTTTATTTCCCTTCTTGGTTTAGGGTTTTATTTTGGGTACCTCAGGAAGCCTTTAAATGCACGAGTTCACTGAATCTTGTACAAAATGGAATTTCCATAAGCTTGGCTGGCTGTGCCAGCATTATTGTCTCACACAAGTAGAATTTTTTTGCTCATCCCAGTGATTCTTGCTGCCAAAATAAATGAGAATGTCTTGGGACTGACGCTTCAAATGGTTTTGAAGGAATGCTTTCTCTATATGGTAACAGAAGTTGAAGGTAATGCGGAGAATTTAAATTGATTTAATTACTTTCTTCTAGTGAAGACTTTAATAACACTGTTTTGTTTTATAAGCACATCAAGTACTTTTCTTACCTGTGTGTCTTTATGCCGTGGAAGGGTTCTTTAGAGATGATTTTGTCCTTCTCTGGCTTATGCAAATGGAACCCTTTCTGAAAGAACTTGTAAAAACCAAACCAACCAAACAAACAAAAAATTGGTCAAGACATCAATCAAAATGTCCTCAGGTAGTACACGTTTGAAAGAAACTAGTTCCGTGTAAAACCACCTAATGTCAAATCCTTCCTTGTTCTGCTATCACCAACAATGTGATCATGGAAAAGTTTCCTAAGCTCACTGAATTACAGTTCTCTTATTGGTAAAACAGGGACAAAAAATGATGTAAATTTATTATGAAAGTTCAAGCTAATTAAAGCATTTGGCCCATAGTATATACTTAACGCATTTTAACTACTTTAATGACATAAATGGAGCTATTGAAGTTTCTTGGGAATCTTATTAGACTGTCTTAGGCTTTATCAACTATAGGAAAAACTTATTGAATCAATCATTTTCTATTCAGGTATAGATATTTTTCTGACACATCAGATACTGCATTCCTAACAGTGCCTGATACACTCCAGAATGTAGGAAGGCAATTATCTGGCATAATTAAATATCCTTCTCTAAGAAGTCAAAGTTCCAAGTTAATTAGTTTATTTTGTGCATTCAACAAATTCACAAGCACTTACTCCACCCAAGGCCTTGTAGCCTGCAGAGGACGCAGGACCTTTTGGAAAGGGTTCCAAGCACTTCTGCCATTTTCTGTTGCCTTTACAGGCGCATAATCTATGAAAAAACTTCACAAAGTATATTCTGTTTTCACTTACTGTTGTTCACCTATCTATCTATATATTTTTAAAAATATTTTATTTATTTATTTGAGAGGTAGAGTTACAGACAGAGGGAGAGACAGAGAGAAAGGTCTTCCATCCATTGGTTCACCCCCCAAATGGCCACAATGGCCAGAACTGAGCTGATCCAAAGCCAGGAGCCAGGAGTTGCATATGTCATCGTGGCTCGCTGGTTTCGCTACTATATCTTAATTCCATTGTGTGAATATAGCATTGTTTACTTGCCAGCTCTTGCATTGTTCAGCATTTGGATTGTTTCTAGGTTTTTGCTGTTCTGAAAAGTGCTGCTATGCAACATTTTTACATATGCCCTTGGTGTACATGAACGAGAGTTTTTCTTGGTATGTTTACCCAGGTATATATACCTAGAAGTAAAATTATTGTGTTGCCACAGCAGACTCATAGAATGGCAAATGCCCAAAACAGCACTCCTGCCTCAGAATCAACCCTTGGGACATTCGGATCTGACTAAAAGGTCCATGAGAGTCTCGCAGGCATGGAAAGCCATGACACGGTGTCAAAAAACAATCTAAATGAAGGATCCTGGTGAACAACACCCGAGCAGAAGGATCAGGCCATCAAGGAGAGAGGCACCTTTCTCTGAAGGGAGGAAGGAACCTCCACTGTGATACGGCCTTGACTAAACAAATTCAGAGTCAGTGAACTCAAGGGTCTTCCATAGCCTAGACAGCTCATAGCAAGAGTCTCGGGTGATTGCTGACATCATAAATAAGAGTGCCAATTGTTAAATCAACAACGGAGTCACTGGGTTCATGCTCCCCACGCAGGATCTCTGTCCTTAATATGTTTAACTATGAAACTCAAAAACAACACTACTAGTCGAACAATACCCTATACCTGGTTCGGTTGTGTGAGTGCAACCTGTTGAAATCCCTGCTTAGTATATACTAAGTTGATCTTCAGTGTATGAAGGTAATTGAAAATGAAATGTGATGAAGAGCGGGATGGGAGAGTGAGTGGGTGAGGGGAGGGCCACGGGAGGGAGGGAGGTGGGGGGGGAAGCCACAACAACACAAAAGATGCATTTTATATTCTACTTAAAACTATTGGTTGAACTCTGTAATTAATACACAATTACTCTTAGGTGTTTAATTAATGCTATAACTAGTACTCAAACAGTATTTTACACTTTGTGTTTCTGTGTGGGAGCAAAACGTGGAAATCTTTACTTAACATACGCTAAATTGATCTTCTGTATATAAAGATAATTGAAAATTAATAGTGATGTGAAGGGGAAGGGGAGAGGGAGTGGGAGAGGGGGACGTTGTGGGTGGGAGGGAAGTTACGGGGGGGAGGAAGCTATTGTAATCCATAAGCTGTACTTTGGAAATTTATGCTCATTAAATAAAAAAATGTAATAAAAAAAAGTTGTCATAGTAAAAAAAAAATTATTGTGTTGCTAACTATTTGAGTGTTTGGCATTAGTACATAAAGCCAAACTATTTTCTGCAATAGTTGCCCTAATCTACATTCTCACCAACGGTGGAGAGATTCTATAAATATGTATCCTCTTTAACACTGCCACTGTCAGAATTCATATTTATTCCACATGTACTTTCTCTTTTGTGAAAAGCCTGTGCTTGTCTTCTGCTCACCTTTCTATTGGGTTGTTAGTACTTTTCTTAATGATTTGTGGAAGTCCTTTATATATCCATTATACTAATCCTTTATCAGTTACTCATGTGTGAATGTTAAATTTCTGCTTCTGGTTTGTAACTTTTCCACCTTCTTTGAACTACTTAGTTTTTTATTTAGTTTTTAAAGATTTATTTATTTATTTTGAAAGGCAGTATTACAGAGGGAGAGACAGAGATCTTCCATCCACCAGTTCACTCCCCAGATGGCTGCAATGACCAGCACTGGGCCAGGCCGAAACCAGGAACCATGAACTTCACCTGGGTCTCCCTCGTGGGCAGCAAGGGCCTAAACACTTGGGCAATCTTCTGCTACTTTTCCAAGGCCATTAGCAGGTAGGTGGATCAGAAGTGGAGCAGCCGGGATATGAACCAGTGCCCATATGGGATGCAGGCATTACAAGCAGTGGCTTTACCCACCATGCCATAACACCAGCCCAGGTACTTAGTTTCAGTGTAGTCAAATTTATTATTTTTTTCTTCTACAGTCAATGTCTTTTAATATCTTGCTTAAAAATCCTTTCCTTTATGTATGATTTATATCCATACTTTTTATAGTTTTGTTTCTGAATTTAAATTTTTACCTATCTGGAGTTTTTGTATATAATGTGAGGTAGAGATTTATTTATTTTTCAAATAATTTTTTCCTGCTCCATTTATTAGTCAGTCTTTTAGTTTGCGTATATGCACAGGCCTGTTCCTGACTCTCTGTTCTTTTCCATAGTTCAGTTTTATCAAATTCTGGGCCAACACTACATTGTCTTTTTTGTTTTTAATTCTCATTTTTCTGATGTTTGTCTTTTAATGTTAATATAAAATAACAGCAATGATTTAGATATGTTCTCTAAACTTTTGCAAACTAAAGTATCTTTGCTTATGTGGAAAACATATAACTTTTGACTAAATAATTTTATTATCTTAACCAAGTTTCAAATTCTACATTGATATGTATATGAAAATAAATGACGAAAAACTTGATAGCATTGCATTCAGGAAACACGTGTTCAACATTAGCAATTGAGTATAAAATTAGCTTAATAATACAGTTATTATTTTGATGGCTTCACTAAGGATTTTCTGAAGACACTCTGTTAAAAACACACATCTGACTGAGAAATAAATGTAAGTTAAAAAGTAATATTAATTAATAACACAGACAAATCTGTTCATTATGGATGAACAGCCAATTTGGGATAATACTGCTATAGAAATATTAGCTAAGTTTGAAAAATGTCCAAAAACCTTACTTTAATAATCAATAAAGAGAATAATCAAAGAGTTTCACTTTTTAAATCATAAGGTTTTTTTCAGTTACATGCTGAATTCTATTTTTTTTTTTTTTTTTTTTTTTTTTTTTTTTGACAGGCAGAGTGGATAGTGAGAGAGAGAGACAGAGAGAAAGGTCTTCCTTTGCCGTTGGTTCACCCTCCAATGGCCGCCGCGGCCGGCGCGCTGCGGCCGGCGCACCGCGCTGATCCGATGGCAGGAGCCAGGAGCCAGGTGCTTTTCCTGGTCTCCCATGGGGTGCAGGGCCCAAGCACTTGGGCCATCCTCCACTGCACTCCCTGGCCACAGCAGAGGGCTGGCCTGGAAGAGGGGCAACCGGGACAGAATCCGGCGCCCCGACCGGGACTAGAACCCGGTGTGCCGGCGCCGCTAGGCGGAGGATTAGCCTAGTGAGCCGCGGCGCCGGCCGTATTTTTAAATTTTTTAAAAAATAAATAAAAGAGAAATGATGATTTATAGTAAAACAGTATGTAGTTTCATATAGCAGGGTTAGGTCATGACAACCCTAGCAAAAGACCTTCAGGAATATTCAGAGTGCCTGCTAGGAGTAATGTAGCCTTCATTAAGAACTTACAGGGTAGGGACCTGGGGAGATACTGTAGAGAAGGCATCATACAGTTGAGCCTTAATGAATTGGTAGTCTTAAAACTGGCAGATCTGAGACAGAGAAAGAATTTCAGTGCCAAGTAAAGACACAAATTATATTTATTGAAAGTTCATTGTGAGAGTGGAGTGAGTTGGATTTTTTTTTTTTTTTTTTGCAATTTTTGTTTGGGGGGTGCTGGTGCAGGCCCAGGTTAATTAATACCTGTGTCACATCCCCTTAAGCTGGTGCACTCCAACTCAGAGGCTGACCCACTTGCTTTGTTTTGAGCCAATCATCCAGAGACTATAAATTAAGTTCTGAGAACATAAACCAATAACCCAAAGCAATAAACCCAGGCTTAATAAAAATGAAACAAGTTGCCCACATTTCACTGTAAGCTGTAGCTCTATTAAGTACATTTTCATTGTATGTATTTTTATAGTACATTTATAATAACTTTTTTTCCTCAATTGACAAGTATTTCCTACTGTTTTATTTTTCTCCTGTGGTTGAATTAGTTATTTTTTAAAAATAAAATTTGGATACTTTAAAAGCATAGTTGTGGTTGCTGGGTAGTCAGAGAGTGGGGAAGGACCCCAGTTTGACTCTATGATGACTAGACTGGCCTAGTGAGAACTGCATTCTTTCCGAGGTAGGGTCCCTAAACTGTGTTTCACCCTCCTGAATCTACCAGCAGGGAGCTGGGGAGAAGGGCTGTTGTTTTGCCCATCCATCAGTAGTTCCTCTAGAAGTTTAAGGGTCTAACTAGCAGTTTCCTTGAAATGAGCATTAGCTACTAAGTTTTTTAGACCACTGGCAATACAATAGTGTTAGGACCCCTTTTGAAGGCCTCATGGTCACTTTTGATATTGGAGGAGGATGTTATATTTCATTGGATTAAAAAACCATGTCACTTGGGTGAGCATTTGGCACAATACAAAAGTTGCTGCATTCCCTATCAGAGAGTCTGGTTTGAGTCCCAGTTCCTCAGCTTCTGATCTAGCTAAAGTGCTTGGGCCCCTGACATCCACTTTTGGAGACCCTGATGGAGTTCTAGCTCCTGGCTTCAACTTGATCCACCCTTGTTGCAGGTGTTTGGAGTATGAACCAGCAGATGGAAGAATCTCTCTTTCTCTCTCTCTCTCCCTCTCTCCCCCCTCCCTCCTTCCCTCCCTCTCTCTTTCTCTCCCTGTGTATGTATGTATCACTGCCTTTCAAATAAAATGAAAATAAAAATTATTTTTGCACAAACCATGTCAATGATTTAAGTTTGTAAAAGGTTTTGAGTCTCATTCTAAATATAATACCTCTAAAAATGTAGTCTGACTGAACCCAGACCATGTGTACTACTGTACACACTAGTAGTACACACTAGAACCCAGACTGTGTACTACTGTACACAGTCATGCTCTATGATATTTAAATTAAAACAGTTTTTTTTACTGCTGACATGTCTCTGAATTCTTCCACTCCAGGATTGCCAGGTTTTCCAAATAAAACTCCAAGATGTTTGTTATAAGTAGAGTAAGTATATTTGGTTGTATTCACTTTATGAAAATCATTTGTTTATCTGAAATTTAAATTCAAGTGGACATCCAGCACTTTATCAGGCAACCTTTGTTCACCCCAATATTTCATCCTCATATTTCTTACTTCTACTGTATTACTGATTTCTTTCATGTCGTTTTTAAAATTTTATTTATTTAAAAGAGGGAATTACAGAGAGAGGTAGAGCCAGAGAGAGAGAGAGAGAGGTCTTCCATTCTGCTGGTTCACTCCCCAGATGACTGCAACAGTCAGAGCTGAGCTGATCTGAAGCCAGGAGCCAGGAGCTGGAAACCAGGAGCCTCTTCTGGGTCTCCCATGTGCGTGCAAGGGCTCAAGGACTTGAGCCATTCTCTACTGCTTTCCTAGCCCATAGCAGAGAGCTGGATTAGAAGAGGAGCAGCCAGGACTTGAACTGGTGTCATATAGGATGCCGGCGCTGCAGGTTGGGGCTTTTACCTGCTGCAGCACTGCGCCAGCCACTCACGTCACTTCTTAGAGCATATCCCTTCTGTGGTCTTATAACTAAAAAATATGGAAGATACTCCTTTTGCTTACTTTCTTCTGAATGCTATTAGCACCAGAAATTGAGTAGAAATAACACTGGTGGGGGGAGTGTATATGTAAGAATAGTGGTGTTAAAGAAAAGCTGTAGGAATACATATATCTTATCCCAGGTAAAAAATGTAGCTGCATGTTCATTTGGCTGCCTATATATGTTACACATTTTGATATATTGAACTAATTACTGATGATATTCATTAATTAATAATGATCTTAATTATTTTTAAACCTGTGCCTTGGGGATTGCTAAATAGATTTGATGGTTTCATCCAATAGATTCAATTCAGTTCCTTTTCAGTGTGTGAGTAGTGTTCTTGGCAGAATACCAAGCTTATACTGGAAATATTAGACATTTCTACTCTAAAGAGTCAATATGCCATATCCTGCATTGGAAATTTCTCATGTTCTCGTCTCCTTGGGTCACAGCCTCACCACTGTCCTACTGGACTATCTCTTCTCATCTTTTCTCATTTCTCCTAGTTTATTTCCATTCCCAAATCCCCTCTTCCTTAGAATGGCTGCTGCTGCCTCAGAAATCTTCCCCCCTTATAAGCTGTCATGTCTCTTCTAGCCCACACCCAAAGGACCACCTTTCCAAAGCCAAAGTGGCTTATGAACAAAATACAAGGCTTGGGACTGGGGTGCAGTGGGTCAAAGCCCTGGCCTACAGCACCACCATCCCATATGGGTGCCAATTCTAGTCCTGGCTGCTCCACTTCCAATCCAGCTCCCTGGGAAAGGAGCAGAGGATTGACCAAGTCCTTGGGCCCCTGCATGCACATGCGAGACCCGGAAGAAGCTCCTGGCTCCTGGCTTTGGATTGGCTCAGCTCTGGCCGTTGCAGCCATTTGGGGAGTGAAACAGTGGGTGGAAGACTCACTCACTCTCTCTCTCTCTCTGTAACTCTTTCAAATAAATAAAATAAATCTTAAAAAAGACAAGGCTCCATCAGGTAAATATTGCTGCCAGCTCCCAAAACAGTATTTCAGTCTCCCCTGTTGTTACTAAAGGGAAGAGGGATAACAGAGAGCCATGATTCCAGCCTAACCAGGAGGATGAACAGAGGGACTCTCCATGGAACCTTGTGTTATTGTTGAGCCACTGTGGAAGGAAGGATGAAGACCAGAAGATGATGGAGCTGCTCAAGAGAAGCTTTATTGGGCCTGGATAGAGATACCCAAGCCAGATGACCAGGCAAGGGCCCAAGGGGGCAGGAGAGAAGGACTGCCCTCACCTTTCCTAGCTTTCTTTTTGGTTCCTGAAGCTGAAGAAATCTTGCTGAGGTGCTGAAGGGCTGAGGGACAGACACTGGCATTCTTCTCTCAAGCAGTATCCTCTTCAGTCTGAGTTGTGTGCAATGGGAAGGGACTCTATTGCTGCAGAATGGGAGACTGCTGTTAACAGGTTGGTCTATTGAAACACATGTGGCTACCTTTTGCATCTCCTAGGAATGGCTTGGGTGCACTCTGATAAGTGACAAAAGAAAGGTATAGAGGGAGATCACAGCTAGCTATTTGGCCCATGAAGGAGGCATTAATTAATTGGACCTCAAAGGATTACTGAATAGACACCCTCACATTAAGAGGTAGCATCTGTTAAGAGAAGTGCATTAATATGTGATGTTTTAATCTTGTCAAATGCCTGCAACTGGAAGCCAGGATATCAATTCAGGTCTTCCATATAGATGGCAGGAACCCATGTACTTGAACCATCAGCACTGCCTCCCAGGATCTGAATTAACAGTAAACTAGAGTCAAGAGCCAGAGCCAGGTGTCATACCCAGGTACTCCAATATGGGATGCAAGCATTGTTGTTTTTAAAAATTATTTATTTGATATAGTTACAGAAAGAGAAGGAGAGACAGAGGTCTTCCATCTACTGGTTCACTCCCCACATGGCCTCAAAGGCCAAGGCTGGGCCAGGCCAAAGGCAGGAGCTTCTTTTGGGTCTCCCATGTGAGTGGCAGGAGCGATCTTCCACTGCTTTCCCAGGCCATTAAAAGGGAGCTAGATTGGAAGTGGAACAGCTGGAACTTGAACCAGTGCCTGTATGGGATGCCAGCATCACAGGCTGCTGCTTTACCCACGATGTCACAACACCAGCCCTGGATGCAAGAATCTTAACTGATGTCTTAACCACTTGGCTAGACTCCTGTCTCCCTACCTCTGTTTTCAACAGATAGATTAGTAATGCTGGTAACTTACAAATGAGAACACTTGGGAAAATATGAAGATCAGAATAGCCCATGGAAACAGGTACCATCCTTACAGAATCCAGTGTCATATTTTTAGTGCCTACTTAAATAATCCCCTTCAAAAACACACCTCCTGAAGAAGAAAAATAAGAATACAAATTTATCTATCACAAATACAGAAAAAAAAAGTCACCCAAAACCTGTCTCTGGAGAGAGTCTTTCTCTGCTGCCCTGGGAACCACATTCATTACAGCCCAACAGGGTGACTTCCACCCCCTAGCTTAGACTCTTAGAGAGGTGTGTGGAGGTAAAAGCTGCCACCTCTGGGGTGGTCACATGAGAAGCAAATCCACTTGGTGGATGGACATTTTTAAAACCTGCCACATATGTTAGCTATTTTACGGCAATTAAATTGTTGGGGATCTGCAAGGTGAATGTGCAATAAAACCTTTCACAATAAACCATGTGGAAAATCGTCTAATCCAACTCCTGGAGGTCAAAAGCCACAGAAACATGTTGTTTTATACCATGGAGAAGAAGTCAGATCCTTTCAGACAGCTTGCTTTTTTTCCTTTTTGCTTTATAGCTGGTGCTCCAGGTTTGGGAGGAAGGTGAACAGTGTGAAGTGCCAGTGGCAGGGGTGGAAGAGGGTGGGGAAGCCTCCCTTGTCAAATGGGACCCCGAAAGTTCTTTACCAGTAACTTCTGAAGCTGCATTGCTTCTCTGGCCCGCTTTCAACACTCTCAGGAGGAAGATATTCTTCCAACAGAATAGGGAAGGGAAGAAAGGGAAATAGTTTCTTGGTTAGCTTCTCAAGGACAAGGAGGTAAGGCACCTAAGTCAGAACAGGATTTCACAGAGAAAGGGCTTGGGGTTTAGGAGGTGTAAAATAGACATTATGATCATGTTTATTGCATCATATGCATGGAGCACTCAACCCTCAGAACACTGGGGAACCTTTCATTTTCTCCTAAGAAAAAGCAGTGGTCTGATTAAAAAATGCTTATAAGAGCTCAAGATACATTCTTACTAATTTGTACTTTGAGGACTTAAGCATAAGTCATTTAGCTATATGAGATCCTAGAAAGTCATTATAGTTAAAAAGAAGTTTTGGGGCCAGCACTGTGGCATAGTAGGCTAAGCCTCCATATGGGCACCGGTTCAAGTCCCAGCTGCTCCACTTCTGATCCAACTCTCTGCTATGGCCTACGAAAGCAGTAAAAGATGGTCCAAGTCCTTGAGCCTCTGCACTCACATGAGAGACCCAGAAGAAACTCCAGGCTCCTGGCTTCAGATCGGCACAGCTCCAGCCAGCATTGTGGCCATTTTGGGAATAAACCAATGGATGGAAAACCTTTCTCCCTCTTTCTGCCTCTGCCTCTCTGTAACTCTGCCTTTCAAATAAATAAATAAATAAATCTTTTTAAAAAAATTTCTAGGCCAAAAAAAAAAAAAACATTTGAAGTTTTGCAGTAACTTCTGGAAAATGGCTGATTAAATTTTCTTACCTCTGTTTGAAGTTCCTTGTGAAAACTTCTGTCATACAAATTTATTTCCAAAAATATGCTTCCAGTGAAGTCAGAATTCTATTCAGTTCTCCTTTATCTTTTCTACCCAATTGTTTTAAAATATGTGATTTAGAATAATGAAGAGCATGAAATTCATGGTTAAACTATTTTAAGAAGAAAGAAGAGGGTTGATGTTAGTAGTCAGAATACCTTCAGATTGCAAACAATCAAGAAACCATCACTATGCAGTGGTCTTAAGTTCTGCCTGAGGAATGAAACAGGCCAACAAAGAAGGAACTTGAGTCCTGAATCAATCTGTAGAAGGATGACTCACCCTGGTGAACAACTGCACTGAACTTTTATGTGTATAAGAAGTAAACTCCTCTGTCTTATTTGTTAAAACTGCAGTCCAGGAAGAGACACTTAGTGAATTCCTACTATGCGTGTGGCATGCTGGGTAGTAGGGATTCATCAGTGAATAACATATCATTCCTGCCATCAGGGAGTTCATCCTGGAAGGAGAAGACATCCAGGCATACACACAAGTTCACCATAGTGTGTTAAGAACAGTAATAAATATGAGGTGCTGTGAGAGCATATAGCTTTGGGCGTTTGGAGAAAGACTCCCAGCAGAAGCAGTGTTTAAGTGAAGCACTGAACAGTGGTGGTATGGACTGAATGTGTCCCCGTAAAATGCATGAAGAAGTTGTAACCCCTGTTGTGATGGTAATAGTATTTGGAGATGGGGTCTTCGGAAGATAATTAGAGTTAGATGAGGTCATGAGGATGGGGGCCCACACGACAAAGTTAAATCCCTTATAAGAAAAGCCTCCTATGTGAGGACACAGTGAGAAGGCTTTATCCGCATGCCAGGAAGGGGGATCTCAACAGAACTTGGTAACATTGGAACCTGGCTCTTTGAATTCTAGCATGAATAACTTCAGTTGTTTAATCCACCAGTTCTATGGTATTTTATTATGGCACCCTGGTGAAGACAAGTGCATTTCTTTCCAAGAGACCAGACTTAGCGAAAGTCCAGAAATAAGAGAGGGCGAGAAAGAGCTTTGCTGCAGAGAAGGTGAAAAGCTTAGCTCAGATTGCATCTGACAGGAGGAGCTCACACTGCACTGAGGCCTTCGAACAGGTTTCCCGGGAAGATAGCGTTTGTTATGAATGAAGCTTGAACAGCAGCTGAAGATGATAGAATCACCTGAGGGACCTGTGGGCATGATCTAAAGGTTAGGCAGGCAGAGAGAATTAAGGACTTGGTCTAGAGCTGGTATTAGTAGTACCTGTAGCCTCTTTAACAAGGAAGATATTCAAATGCTATCAGCTGGCAGATCAGCTGGATTTGACATAGCCTAGCAGCAAAGAGAAAAGAGGAACAGTTCTGAAAAATACAGTTTACTCACAAACAACATTGTTAAACACGTGAGGACTTCAAGTCTCAAAGTAATAGAAACAATGCTGTAGCCTCTGAGGTTGGCAGTAAAAGCAAGTGCTTCGGGGCCACTGCAGAACTTTGGGTCTAACATTAATGAATTCCTCACTCCAGAGAGAGAAGTCATTATTTGCATCATGATTTCTGACTTGGAAAATAATCAGAAGGAATAAATCAAAAATCTTTATTTCCCAATGAGCATCATTTGGTGAACTTTTTTTATTGCCTCTATTCTAGGTTTTCCTTATCCTGAAGTCTTCACAACAACAGAGCCTCCCTCCTCCCAAGTCTTGTCTAATCCTTTCATAATTCAAGATCACAGGGCTGCTGTAAAAACCCAGCCTCAGTGTTGTGCTTATTCCGTGTGCTTGGCAGAGCAAGCAATTCCATTTTCCAGTGCTCCGCGACCATGTGGTGATAAATAAAGCTGCCACCCTCTGCCTGCCCACCGTATTTAAAATGACACATTGGACAAGTGGTCTCTATTGCCTTCACTTTTTTCATAAAAAGGCTAAAAATGGTCTGTGAATGCAGTAAATCTTAATTTCTAAAATAAACTCCAAATATAGGGGGGAAATCACAAACCAGTTTAGACTGAAGTGCATCTGATGATCATATGGCAAGGGCTTGAATACTAAAGAGGTAAAGCAATTTGAAAACTAATTTCAGTAGCCTCTTGCATGTGTGGGTTTCTTCTTTCCTTTCCTGAAGCAAGCTTGCCTTCTCACAGTGTAACATCACTGGAAATTAAAAGCACAAATTCAGGAAGAGCCAAGTCAGTATTCTAAAATGCTGTACTTCTAAATATAGAACCTCAGAATTTAAAAATTCCCTACTTTTATGATCACTCTTACTCATAATTAGATTTTATTGAATAGTTATTGTGTGTGCCAAGTCTTTCCTGCATTATCTCTTTGAATTTCTCTGAGTCTGTCGATTTTATTTTCAGATTTCCCACTCTGAAATCAAGGGCATTCTTCTTCCTCTATAACCATTAAAAGGAGAGTTGAGTTAGAGTCACCATTGAATACCAAGACCTTGAGTGATCTCCAAGTTGAATGAGTCAATATTAAACCATCTTATTGAGCCACATAATAGATTCCTTTACCCACATTCAGAGTTCTCCCACATCTTGTACAAACCCACTTGTAAACCTTATTTCCAGCACCTCTCCTTCATCTGCTGTGCTCCAAACTCATCACCCTGTGCTCTCTGTCCCCACTCTTTCCCACCTCTGTGCCTTTGCTCTAGGTCAGTTGTCTACTTTGATTGCCTTTCTCACCACCTTCATCTCATATTCCCTACCCAGCCATTAAGTCCAGCTCAAATTTCAGCCTTCCTTAATCCTTCTACCCAAAGCCTTTCTGGCCATCCAATGCTCTTTATTAAATTCAGAAAACCTGCCTTTGTGAGGATGTTCACAGCAGAATGGTCATCCCAGTAAAAATGGGAAGCAACAAAAATGTTCACTGCTACTTGTCAGTTAAATAAATTATTGCATTCTTATATTTTCTAGAGAAGAATTTAGTGATTAGCCATGGTGCTACAGATCTATGTATTTACTGATTGGAAAGATACCCACAATAGATTGGTAAGTACAAAAAAAAAAAAAAAACCCATATTTGATCTTATCTTTAAAAACACAGGTAATTTGAATATCGTCTGCTTCAATTTTCAGTAACTTAAGTCTCCCTCCCTTCTGACCTGCCCAAGCAGAACCTCAGAAGTGGCCCAAGGTTGTTCCTGAAAGTCCCCAAGGAGCATGGAGGGAGGTGCCCCATAACCATAATCATTCCACTGTTCCTGCTCCTGAAGGTGCATTAAGCAGCTTCAGTGCCCCACTTTCTGAGGGAGCCTGTTATGGGGAGGATGTTGATACACCCAAGCCATCAGTGAGTGAGCTGGCACTGGGTTTCACCTGGTACTGAAGTCTTCCAGACCCACCTCTTCCTTTATCTCCCAAGTGTGAGGAGGGTCCTCTGCACACCAACCTCTGATACACAAGATCAACAGGGTACGAACCCTGTCCTGAAAAGGCTGTCAGACTGTCCAGGTTTCCACTTCCTAGTCCTGCTTGGAAGTTCCTTCATAGCTATAGGATCTTAGTACACTCCTCTAGGGTAGGCCCATAGACAGAGAGCTGAGTAAGAAGACTGTGTGGTTCAAATCTCAGCACTGTCAGTTACTAGCTTACCTTCTTGGGCTAATCACAATATTTCCATATAGCTTCATGGTACAAAATGAGATGAGTATATCAAAATAATTCTTCATAAAAATCTCTCTCAAAAGCATTATTAAACACATACCGCATTCTACCTCTCCTTCTCTAATGTCTGCTAGGATACCTGCCAATCCATGTGGCTTTTGAGAATGTCTAAGCTCGTGGTTATTTAAAAAATAATTTTTAAAGATGCTGGTATGGGAACAACAGCTACTTGACTTCACAGATCTGACCTTCCGTTTCCTCCTGAGATTAGCAGTGACCAGAGTTAGGCTATTTATCACCTTGGTAAAAGGATCTCAGATGGTAGCAGCTCAGTGGATCCAACAGCTCTTGGTAGGAACTCACAGCCCATTCTCAAATTCTCATCCATCCTCTGAAGTAGGATCTCAAAACCAATCACTACACATGTCAAGTAGGAGTCTTAGTCCATTTTGCTATAACAGAATACATGAGACCAGGTAATTAATAAAGGCAAAGTTGTTATTTTGGCTCATGATTCAGGAGGCTGGGAAGCCCCAGGACTTGGCACTGGCGCCTGGTGAGGACCAAGTGCTGCTTCATAACACAGCAGAAGGGCAAGCAGGCATGTGCTGAAGAAACAATAGATGAGGTTTGGCTTCCCTTTATAACAACCTGCTCCCTCGGAGACTAATTCAGTCCTGTGAGCATGAGAACTCACTCCAGCAAGAATTAACCCCATCCTGTGATCGCTGCATTAATGCCTCTTAACACCCTGATCACTTCTTAGAGTTTCCACTGTCCCTCAACACTGTTAGATCTGGGACTACATTTCAACAGGACACTTAATTTAAACCATAGCAGAGCTCTTTGCTAAAATATAAAAATGTGCATTCTTAGGAAACAGGATTTGATGGGACATAGAAGAACATAGAAGAATTGCTCTCGTTTTCTCTTGTTTCTTCACTGCTAAGTCTTTCTGGAAGAACTGTCTGTTCTTGCTCCAAGGGCCACTGTCACTTTTTGGTAGATGGATCTTTCAGTGTTTCCTCTGTGGAGTGGATTCTTTGGAGGCATCTGTTATAGTTACAAAGTGTTAACAGGCTCCTGGAAGAGCCATTACTTTAAGTGGAAGGCATTAGGTTGTTTTTAAAAAGAAAAAAAGATTATTTATTTATTGAAAGACAGAGTTACAGAAGAAGGTGGAGAGGCAGAGAGATATATTCCATCTGCTAGCTCATCACACACACACACACACACACACACACCCCGCAATGGCTGGAACTGGGCTGATCCAAAACCAGGAGCCAGAAGCTTCTTCCAGGTCTCTCACATAGGTGCAGGGGCCCAAGGACTTGGGTCATCTTCCTCTGCTTTCCCAGGCACATTAGCAAGGAGCTGGATCAAAAGTGGAGCAGCTGGGACTTGAACTGGTGCCCAAATGGGATGTCAGCACTGCAGGCTGTGGCTTTACCTGCTAAGCCACAGTGCAGGCCCCAAGGTATTAGGTTTTGATCCCTGATTGTGGTTCAAGTTTATTTCATTTCTGTCTCCCCCCACTTCCCTATTCACAACCTATTAGGATTTAAACCTGTTGGCTCCTAACTCCAGTTGTCTTATTTGTATCTCTGGGGGCACATCTACTGCTATTCTTGCCTTTTTTCAGCTTTGGAAACAGCATTTTCTTTGCATTCATGAAGATGTTGGGTGTTGATGGGAAAACCTGCTGCATTTAAACTTTGAGCTCTTTTCATCTCCTGGGGGTCAACAAGAACTGGGTGAGGCCCAAGTAGTTGACTTAAACACAGCCTCATGTGAACGACTTTCATTTTAAGCCCAGCTATACCCCTGTTGTTCTTCAGAAGCTTGCTCTGGGTCAGATGTTGCAAGAATTCCTGCTGGTTGATTTTCATGCTAATAAATCCAGAACCCTGAGTGGCAGCTCTGTTGGTGGATAATCACTCTCATATTCTCTATCGCTCTCTTTCAACTTTGACTTAAAAAGTAATATTTATGGGAGAAAACTGGGAACACACAGGCACACAGAGTAGAACATAAAAGCCGCATGTTAGTGTGTCATCCTGAGGCTACTGCTGTTGACAGCTGGCATGTCTTTCTGATCCTTTGTCTAAGTTCAAATAGATTATTTAACAGAATTAAGACCATCCCGTTTGTTAAGCATTTTTTATTCACTTTTGCATAAGAGTGATATTGCAATGCCCAGTAAAGCAGTCACACTCTTCACCACGATTGTTCTCAGTCACAGAACACTGGCAGCTGCTGTCTCCAACAGCACCTCACACACTAGTCCTCTGTGCTGATCTTGCCTGGCCTCTGATTCAGAAATTATGATGTAACTCCTGGGACTGGATACAGCCTGATTGGAGTCATTCACAAAACCCATACTTTAAACTCTCCGTTCTGAACATGGCCATGTACCCAAAGAAGGAATAAGTCAGCATAAAAATGTAACACATTCTCATGTCAGAAAGAACCTAACGCATCTGCTCAGCAACCTACCTGACAAACTTACCCTTCTGATCCATTCATTTCTTTCAACAGCCATCCGTTGTCTAGAATGCCATTTAGGGTCATTTATTTATTCATGTCTTCATTTCAATAAGCTTTTCTTTCAGAGTGGTTTTAGGTTCACAGCAGAATTGAGCAGAAAGTAGAGTTCCACTGTATTTCCTTCCCAAACCTTCCTCACCATTAATATCTGGCTCCACAATGATAAGTCTGTTATGGTCAATACAGTCTCATGAACCAACACTGACACATCACTGCCAGCAAAGGCCCATAGGTGACATCAGAGCTCACTCTTGGTGTTGCACTTTCTGTGGGTGTTGACAGATGTGTAATACCATGGGCTGTGGTTTGAATGTTTTTGTCCTCTCCAAAAACTAATGTGTTAGAAATGTAAGCCCTAAAGCAACAGTGTGGGAGCTGGGACCTAATGGGAGGTATTTAGGCCATGAGGGTTCCACCCTCATGAATGGACTAAAGCCTGTATACAAGGGCATGAGGGAGTGGGTTCCCTCTCTTCTCCTCTTCTGCTGGGCAAGGATGTAGTATTCCTCTCCCCTGGAGGAAGCAGCAAGAAAGGCTTTCCCCAGACCCCAACGGCCATCACCTTGACCATGGACTTCTCAACCTCCAGAACTGTGAGAATCAAATTTCTGTTTTTCATAAATTACCTGGTCTCAAGGATTTGTTGTAGCAGCACAAAATGGATTAAGTGTGTTTCTGGTGTTGTAGTCTCATACCAAATCATGGCTCTGCACTGAAAATCCCCTATGCTCTTGCCTGCTCATCTCTCTCTTCCTTAATCCCCTGGCAACCACTAAGCTTTTTACTGCCTCTATAATTTTACCTTTTTCAGGAGGTCATATAATTAGAACCATATACTATATAGTCTTTTCAGATTGGCTTGCTTTATTTAAGTAATATACATTTACATTTTCCTCCATGTCTTTTCATAGTCTACTCATTTCTTTTTATCATTGACTAATACTCCATTGTGTGGATGCACCACAGTTTATCCATTCACCTATTAAAGGTCATCTTGGTTGTTTCCAGATTTTTGGAAATTATAAATAAAGCTGCTAGAGACTCATAGAATGGCAGATGTCCTAAATAGCACTCTGGCCTCAGAATCAGCCCTAAAGGCACTCGGATCTGGCTGAAAAGCCCATGAGAGTATTTCAGGCATGGAAAGCCAAGACACTCTGGCAAAAAGATCTCTGTGAGTGAGATCCCAGTGGAAAGAACAGGTCTTCAAAGAGGGAGGTGCCTTTCTCTGAAGGGAGGAGAGAACCTCCACTTTGACTATGACCTTGTCTAAACAAGATAAGAGTCGGAGAACTCAAGGGGCTTCCATAGCCTTGGAAACTCATGACTGGTGCATAGGGAGATTACTGATGCCATAAACAGGAGTGTCAATTGGTAAAGTCAACAACAGGAGTCACTGTGCACTTACTCCTCATGTAGGATCTATGTCCTTAATGTGCTGTACATTGAGGCTTAATGCTATAACGAGTACTCAAACAGTATATTTCACTTTGTGTTTCTATGGGGGTGCAAACGGTTGAAATCTTTACTTAATGTACACTAAACTGATCTTCTGTAAAAAAAAAAAAAAAGAAATTATCAATTCCCAACTTGACTCTCACTGGGATTAAACATGACAATAGGTCTGATCTAATTTCATCATCATTTAAAAAAAATCATCTATTATTTTTCACTTTATGTTTCTGTGTGGGAGCAAACTGTTGAAATCCTTACTTAAGGTATACTAAGCTGATCTTCTGTATATTAAGATAATCGAAAATGAATCTTGATGTGAATGGAAGGGGAGAGGGAGTGGGAAAGGGGAGGGTTGTGGGTGGGAGGGACGGTATGGGGGGGGAAGCCATTGTAATCCATGAGTCGTACTTTGGAAATTTATATTCATTAAATAAAAGATAAAAAAAAAAAGAATCCCAGGGGAGTAAAACCAAAAAAAAAAAAAAAATAAAGCTGCTAGAGACATCTGTGTGCAGCCTTTTGTGTGGACATAAGTTTTTAATTCCTTTGGGTAAATACTAAGGAGCCCAGTTACTGGGTTGTATGGTGAGAGTGTGTTTAGTTTGGTACAATCTACCACATTGTCTTCCAAAGTGGCCGTATCATTTTGCATTCCCGACATCAGTAAGTGAATGATCATATTGCTCCACATCCTGTTAGCATTTGGTGTTGTCAGTGTTTTGAATTGTTACCATTCTAAGAGGTATGCAGTGGCAATACATTTTTTTAAAGGACAAAAATCCTTTTCTAGTTGACAATGAGTATGTGCATATGGACCCAAGTATCTTCTCCCTTCTCTCTCTCTTTTTTTTTTTTTTTTTTTTTACAAGCAGAGTGGACAGTGAGAGAGAGAGAGATAGGGAGAAAGGTCTTCCTTTTTCCGTTGATTCACCCTCCAATGGCCGCTGCAGCCAGCGCGTTGCGGCCGGTGCACTGCGCTGATCCGATGGCAGGAGCCAGGTGCTTCTCCTGGTCTCCCATGCGGGTGCAGGGCCCAAGCACTTGGGCCATCCTCCACTGCACTCCCGGGCCACAGCAGAGAGCTGGACTGGAAGAGGAGCAACCGGGACAGAATCCGGTGCCCTGACTGGGACTAGAACCCGGTGTGCCGGCACCGCAGGTGGAGGATTAGCCTAGTGAGCTGCGGCGCCGGCCATCCCTTCTCTATTCTTGAAGACTGAGAACCGCAGTCGCTCCCTTGGACTCTGTTTCAGCATCATGGTGAAATATTAGTAAATGTTTGCTGGCTGCATGGCTTTCGATGACTTGACCGCCCCTGCTTTTGATATCCATGAGGGATCATTTGGACAGAGTCAGAGCAGCCCATGGGCATACGCATGCACATATACATGCATATAAGTGCACACAAACCATGGGTACTCTTCTGCTTCAGCTTAAGATAGTATTTATTCAGTCCCTTGGAGGTAAACTTACTGCCTACTTCTTGTGTAGCCTCAGTACTCTGTACTTATCCTGCACAATGTGCCTGTCACAGAGTAGGTGATAATCGATGTTTGTTGAATGACCAACCTACCTTTGGGTCAAGGTAGAGATAAGATAAGCTTGAAAAGAACCACCTAACATTCTTGGGTTTATTGTTTGAAGCCACCATTACAGCTATTTTGTAATAGCAGAAATCAATCCAGGTTTTCCCTCATGAGCCCAAACCCATGACCAAGTGTAGACCTGATATTTGCCAACCCCCAACCCTCTGCATATTGTCAAAAACACAGCACACATTGTAGCAATCATATTGCCAAAGCTTTATGGCATCCATAAATTGAAAACTCCTGCCTCTGACAGCTATGGGCCTGTGTCAACACCAGATCACATTGACTCTTCTGGAATGTGTTTGCAAACACACTATCCCTGCCTTGGAAGCTGTTGACAACAGAGGCTGTAAGTTCATTAGATGTGCCCTAGGGCATTGTGGGGCTTGTCATTTATGGTAGGAGAATTATTATTATCTTTTAAAATTCTTTTCGTTGATTCTGTCCCAGGGCAGGAAGTATCTTGGCTGCTATCTTTGATAGACAAGAAAGCCTGTTTAGAGAGGGAGTCCAAGTTGCTGGGTAAGTGATGATGTTTGTGAACTACTACCTTTCTTCCCTTTTGGTGGAAGGCAGTAGGAATGAGCAGACAGGGAGAAGTGGCGGTGGCATGAAGTCTGCTGCAGAGGAGAGACCGCTCACAGCCTGCGTGTTTTGGGCAGACTCTGTCTGCCTTTGCCAGTGCAGGCTTCTGCACATGATGATGCTGCCTACGTTGTGACAGCATTCTGTAGTCAGCACAAGCTGTGGGCTCTTGTCTGGCTCTTCTCTCTCTCTCTCTCTTTCTCCTTCTGTGTGTGTGTGCTGCCTTATTTTTCTTTTCTGCTGTAATATCCTTACCCCTCACAGAAAGAAAAAAAGGATCACCCACAAGTTAGAATAGGGGTGTGTGTGTGTGTGTGTGTGTGTGTGTAGTTTCTCCTCTGGAGAAGTCAAGAAAGGAAGAGGGATCTGACCAGTTCTTTCAGGCTTTGAGGAAAATGTAAAATCTTCAAGATTTCATCAGCCTACACTGGCAGTTTGCCACAGGTACTTCAGCTGACAGGAGCTAGACAGAGGAACAGGGAGAAGTGGCCTTACTGGAGAGTGGCAAATGAAGCCAATGGGCTTAGGGAGAGCCCCCACAAACCTGTTCCCTGCCAACGCACTTCCTGCTTCTCGGTACTCTCTGACTTCCAGAGGCCAAGCACTGAAGAGGAGCCAGAGGAGACAGGGAGAAATCAATCTCTGCCTTAAGGAAGTCAACAGTCTCATGGGGGGATTACACACCTACACATACATATTAAAACAAAGCCCTATGCTTGTGCATGTGGAAACAGAGCTGACATAACAAGTGAGTGGTGATCGAGCACCTCGGGAGTTCTGAGGAGGACACAAAAGATGGCTGGGGGCTGGGGGAAGGCCTTACTAGACAGAACATTGACTGAAATCCAGATAACTGTGGCCTAGGAGAAGAGGACTTTCCAGGCTAGAGGATCATGGGAGCAAAGTCAAGGAAATGGGAATGTTTGGGGGGAGGAGGAGCAGATATGGAAAGATAGTGAAGAGAGGCAGAGCAGATTGGGTGTGGCACAGCAGGTTAAAACCCTGACCTGAAGTGCATGCCATATGGGTGTCGGTTCTAGTCCCGGCTGCTCCACTTCCAATCCAGCTCTCTGCTATGGCCTGGGAAAGCAGTAGAAGATGGCCCAAATCCTTGGGCCCCTGCACCCACGTGGGAGACCTGGAAGAAGCTCCTGGATCCTGGCTTCAGATTGGCACAGCTTTGGCCATTGCGGCCAATTGGGGAGTGAACCAGTGGATGGAAGACCTCTCTCTCTCTCTCTCTCTCTCTCTGCTTCTCCTTCTCTCTCTGTGAAACTCTGACTTTCAAGTAAATAAATAAATCTTTAAAAAAAAAAAAAAAGAAAGAAAAAGAAAGGCAGGGCAGATAAGCCTGGAAGGATCAATTGCAAATTCCCGCAGAGCAAGGATTTTTCGATGTGAATACCTCAAGCCCTGTTGCCAATTCACATTTGCTGACACTTGTTGAAGGGTAACTTAAAGTTGGAAACTGCAAGTTTAAGTCCCTTAGACAGTGTTCTCCAGGTGTGTGAAGGACTTGTGCAGGGTTTTGGATGGAGCAGGTAGTTGGTAGGTGGCAGGCAGAGTGACTGAAGAGGGGGGTGTTTTAGGCAGGTGGCCTAATTAACAAATAAAAAATGATAACCCACACATGAGATACTTAGGGACTCAATTATGTCAGAGCTCAGAGGGAGGTGAGGACGGAGGCCAGTGTGAGAGGCAGTGCGGTTTCAGAGAACAAGTTCATACAATACAGCTGGTAAAATCTCGGGAGACCCTCTAGTCAGTCCTGTCTATGAGGGGTCTTCAGTTAGCACATGAGAAATATGTATTATGCAAAAACTGTACATGTATTTTAATAACTTTTTTTGCATTGAAATCAGCTTATCATCTAGTGACACTTTGCAGTAAACTTTTTTTTTAAGATTTATTTATTTATTTATCTAAAAGCCAGAGTTTCACAGAGAGAGAAGGAGAGGCAGGGGGAGGGGGTCTTCCATCAGCTGGTTCACTCCCCAATTGGCCGCAAGTGATGTCAAGGTGTTTGCAGACTGTTTCAGACTGTCTAAGTCTGCTTAGGCTGCTATGAGAAACACACCACAGATGAGGAGGCTTAAACAACAGACATTGATTCTCACCACTCTGGAGGCCACCAGCCTCAGGTCAGGGTCCATCAGGGGCAGTTTCTGGTGCAGGCTCTACTTGGTTTGCAGATGGCTGCCTTCTCTCGCTGTTCTCACATGGTAGAAGAAGAAAGCTCTGGTGCCTCTTCCTCTCTTTATAAAGACAGCAGTATGGTAGGATTAGGGTCCTACCCTCATAAGCTCCCTAATCTCCACTGGCTCCTCAAATACAGTCACACAGGGTATCAGGGCTTCAGCACCTGAATCTGCACTGAATCCAGGCGACAGGAGGAGAGACTTCTTTTGCCTGCCTCTTCACTGCACAGATAGTGGGTACTAATCGCACTTCCAAAAAACTTCACATGGAAGTTGTGAAGAAAGGAGGAACTTGCCAGAAGGCAGAACAGAGCTGCCCATAAGTCACAGGGCCCTGAGTGTCTGCTAAGATTTCCCCCATGTGGCTTGACTCGATCAGGTTTGGGTTTCTGAGACATCCCTCTGGCTGCAGCATGGGAGACAATGAGAGGGACAAGGCCAGAGGCAGGGAGACTATTAAGAGGTGCTGGCCCCCAGCAGGGGAAAAGGTGGCGTCTGATGAGTTGGATACAAGTTAAGGGTGGTCAGAGGGAAGAAATGGAAGAAATTGGTGCCTGCTTTGATTTCAGGGGCAGAGGAAGACAATAGAGGCATCTGGGTGACTCCCAGTGTTCTAGGTTGCATGAATTCCATTATTCCTCAATTCAGGTTTTCTAGGAAGTAGAAAACAGTTCTAGAACTCCCATCTCCAAGTTTTTCTATAAATAGTGATTGAGTCTCCCCCTGCTCCTGACTTTCTGAATTTTTCCCACCAACCTTCTCACAGCAAAATTCATTTGTTGGCAAGTTAGAGCAGACATGGGCAGGAGAGGCGAGGGATTCTCTGGGCCTGAGGTGGTAGACACTTGTAGTTTTTAGTCACCTAGCTATTGTGTCACCCTGTTCTGGCGGAGTCCTGATTCCTGATTTCCCCATAGAGAATGAGCTCTGTCAATCAGATTCAGCCAATCTGATAGGCCTCTATTTGGATCACTTGGTTCCATCAGATTCACCAGGAATCCTGAATGGCTTGATGCTGGGACAGCAGATGCCCTCAAGGGATGTCAGCTCTGGGCTGATTTGTCATCTTGATTCCATGTCTTCCTTTCTTCCTGTCCTCTCTAAGACAAAGTTGTTCAGCCTTTCTTTTGATTTAGTGAGGTACTCTATATCCTTTCAACACATTCCATTTTTAAAACACTTTTATTTCCTTGTTAGGAGAGACCGACAGAACCCATTTGCTGGTTCACTCACCAGATTCCTCAACAGTTAGGACTGGATTTGGACTGAAGCTGGGAGCTGAGAACTCAAACTAGGTCTCCTATGTGGGCGACGCAGACCTAACTACTTGAGCCATCGCCTGCTGCCTCCCACGGTCTGCACTGATAAAAAGCAGGAGTCAGAAGCCAGAGCCAGGACTTGAACCCAGGTACTCATATACAGGGTATACACATTTTAGTCACTTGACTAAATGTCTGCTCTCTATTTATTGTTTTTAACCTAACATACTTAGTTGCATCTAAGGAGCCCTAGCTGTTGTCCAGAGGGTGTCAGGAAAGGCCAGATATCCACAGCCATCTCTGCTGAGCCTGCCTTGGGCTACCTGTAGTAGGAGAAACCCCAAGGCCACTCTCATCTCCCCATTATGGCCTTCACATGCTGTACACAGGGCCCTCTGCTCCTCTGTGGCAGGAAGCTGGATGTGTCCCCTCCACATTGAAACCATCTTCCCCTGCACCTCAGACTTGGCTGACAGCCTTTATGGGAATTGCTTCAGCTGCCTTGCCCAGCTGTCAGACTGAGGAGGAGGAGGGAGTCACCCACAGGATCGCTCCCAGCGAGGGCATGAAAAGGACAGGAGAGGCTCTGAGTACTAAAGAGCAGGTGAGACCAGAGAACCATCAAGGAAGGGGACGACAGATGGAGGTGGCCTCAGGTGAGCTCTGCCAAGGCCACATTAGTTGACTCCACGTTGTTTTAAAGGTATCATTTCCAAGATTCTGCTGCCAGAACTTTCTGAAATGCCAGCCTGAGTGCCAGGGTAGGACAGGAAGCCAGCCAGCATGGGCCGCAAGTGCCAGGAGATCACACACAGCCACTAATAGCAGCTTTCCTGATAGCTTAGTGTTTTGTTTCTGCCAAATTGATGTAGTCATCAAGGTATTCTTCCAGACCTGGTGGTCCAGGTGGTGTGCCAGAGAGGAAGCCTCAGCCCAGGACCCTGAAGCTGGCCTCTGGCAATGGCTTGGGGGTTTTAATGGATGGTCCTCCTCCTCACATTCAAGGAGCTCTATATTCACCTAGAAACCCAGCTCTCAGGATCTCTGGCAGCCAGAAGTGATTGCGGAACATCTGTCAGTAGTTGGGTGTGGATTCACTTCTGCCTTCCTATAATCCTTTGAGCTTTCTTGAAACAAAGTTTCCCATCTCTTTCTCCTTCACCATCCCCTTCCAAAAGTCAGTAGTCAAAGGACATCAATGCACAGATGTTTATGTTTTATATTTCTATAAAGAAATATCAAAGAAATAACCATAATAGAAGGATTGCCTTGAGCAACCACCTACTATCCCATATGCATACCTTATCTAAAATATCAGGCAACTGATACCCTTAAGTATAAATTTACATTATCATTTATTGGGATCTATTATATATCAGGCATTGTGTTAGATGTTATCCTGGAATCTCTGAGGATGTTGGTTGTCAATAGGAGACAAGGACAAGGTCATAAGTGAATGGACGTTGGAGTCTGATGTTTAGCTCAGAACATAGGAGTTGTGGAGAAGGACTGATTTTAAATTATTCTGCTTCATAGTAAGACACTCTATGCCATGAGGGCAGTGTCTGAGGCACTTTTTTGGCACTTGTTACACCCTTATTGAACAGTCAGCTCCCCTTGTAGGTAAGTGCATGTGTCTCCAATCACAGAAGAGGACAGGGAGAGACTCACCCTTAACCTCATGCCTCAGAAAGTGCTTGCTGACTGATGGACCAGTCAGTTCAAGCAAGCTCCTTTTGGATTTTAAAGTTTAAGACAAGGCACAGTCAACTGTTGCATCATTTAGCAAGTGAGTTTACCCAGTCCCTACTGTTTTCCAGCACTGCTTAAGCATGTCCACACAACATAGGAAGCCAATGAAACCACAACAACTAATGTTGTCTTGTGTTTTATACCCTGCTGTCAATTAGAATGCAAACAGCATATCTTCTTACTTGATACCAATATGTGATATGAATGATTACTGTCAGTGGTGAGATATTTTGTTAACCTGGGGTTGGGAGACCCAATCTTCTAAAGAAAGCAAAACTATGGGAACTATGGTGATATTAGCATTACTGTCTGTCATTTGGCAATTATGATACTGTTTAGCTTAATTCCCACAAGTAGGCATTCTCCTGTAAAGTAGGCATTGTCCTTCCCATTTGTCAGTTGTGAAAGTGGGTCTCAGAGAAGTCAAGAGCTTGATCAGAGCTGGAAGTCTATTGAGTGAAGGTGCTGGGGTATGAGCTTCTGTGTGCCTGATTCCACGGTAGTGTTTTCTCTACTGTGCTCTGCTGTGGTGGGGTGAGGGGTGCTGTAAGCAGAAGCCCCACAGAGCTTAGCTGGCTGGAGAAAGAACCTTCCAGATACCGGTTCCTTCTCCCCAAATGCTTGTAGAAAGTGTAAAATCCTCCTGGCTGTGTAGCTTGTGATAGTGGAGATGGGAAACTTGGGAAAATCTCTAGCATGGGTCAGGAATGGGTGGTGCAAGGCCTGCTTCTGCTGGGAACAAGTGTGGGTGCCCAGCTGTGCGGCTGGGGAGCTATCACAGGAACTGCGCAGGGAGCCAGAGAGAAGTGAAGTGCTCACCCGTGTGGGAGAGCAACGATGAGGGGATCATGGAGTTAGCACCAGGTGGGGCTCCAGAGGTGGGCTGAGGCTCTCGGGAGCTTTAGAGTATTTGTTGCACAGCTCTGGACAACTTGTTTGCTTATGCTCTCTGTGGCTTAGATTCTTCATCTGTGAACAGGAATTAAAATACTTTCCTTGCAAAATTACTGTGAAGATTTGAATAAGCACATCCATGGTGATGTGATGAATCCTGCGTCCATCAAACATTACACACTGCTTGTGTGTTAAGCAGCATTCCAGGCACCGAAAGAAGTTCTGAGTAGTAATGCAAAATGCTCTTGCTGTATGTGGACTCGAGTCTAGAAGAAGAGGTTAAAAAAAATTAACAAATTCATTAAATCAGGTGATGAAGGCAATAATGAAATATGTACCAAATTCTCTAGTGTCAGAAAGACAGGAGTGCAATTCAGAATTCAGAAATTATTGTAACAGAGAATGCTTTGACAAGGTGATTCCTTTCTGCAGAATTGCTGGTTATCCTTCATTCTTTCATTCCCTGAACCATTTAGACTCCGCATATAGGCCAGAAAGTCCCTTTTCTCCATCTCTCTGCCTCTGGCTTGCTTTGAGTTGGCTTGTGACCTGCAGCTCACTCCTAACTGATCTTTCCACCTCCAGATTTGCCCACCACCCTCCACGTGTCTGTTAGTTCCTTGTTGGTGCACAATGTTTCTTTCATGTACAAACTCTTCTCACTAATGTCACCTATATTGGTCTTTCCCACAACCACATGAAGTGTGGGAAGGCAGAACTGATTACCCTTACTTGAAAGAAATTGAGGGGCAAATTCAAACTCACTCTTTCTAAATCCAAGCCCAGTATTTTCTCTTCCTTGTCTCTTGATGGCATTGGATCCTTAAATAATCTCATGGCTTCTTGTTCCTCAACATAATTGACAACTTTGTTGGTTGTTAGAGCTCAGGAGAAGCATCTGTTTGACTAGGGATTCTTGGCACTCACAGTCACTTTTGCCAAACTGGAGATTAATTACAGAGTGTAACTAAAGCTCTCTCTTCTGTTCCAAAGGCCTCTTGAGTTGAGCTGATCCTGTTGGCATAGGGCAATGTTCACAGTCAGAGGGGGGGTTCTGTATGAAACACCTGGCATACGGGATTTTTTCATTCTGCAGCTCATGTTCCAAGAGGGTGACCTGTGAGAGAGAGAACTATGGTACAGGAGCACGGGAATGTGCCAAGCACAGCCCTGGTTCAAGAAGGCTGCTGAGCAGTGTCTGGATTCTGTCTGTTCCTGGTGTTAGAGTAATTGTCTTCTGAGTAGCGCTTGCTTCTGCTTCATTAATTTCATATGTTTATTCATTTATTTATCCATTAATTCAATAATTATTAATTAATAAATTTATCCATTAATTATCAATTAATTCATATATGAAGCACTGTATAGGCATTGTAGATACAAATAATAACAAGACACATTTCTTACCTCTTTTTTCCTTCTCTCTGGAGATGGACACTGGTCATATCAGTCCTCTGCCTACTTCACTGACCAACTACCCTAAGGGAATGGGCATGCTAACAGCCTTCCTAACAAAGTAGCCAACTTGGTACCATGTGACCCTCTCTGTGGCCCAGACTGATTGAACCGGGGCTGGGCACCTCACACAGAGCACACGTCCAGTTGGCTGATCCAGGATTTGGCCTGCTGGGAAATACAAGGTGCATCAATCAGATCTATGTTCTGGGAAATCTGAAGTGAGAACTGTGGAGTGATAGAAGTGGTCCAAGGGCAAAAGCTGATAGACTGATTGACTTGAGGTTGAATTGGGGCCATGGTTGAATGAAACCATGCCTAAAGTGACAGGGAAAGACTGACTTTGATTAAAGCGAAAGGGATACAATGGTGAGAAAATGGGCAAAAATCTCTCTACTCATGAAGCAAGTCTTTGTGGCAGTGTTTGTATAGGCCAGCTGTCCATTCACCAGCTTTGCTACCCCAACAAGCATCCCAGGAGTGTTACAATTTGCAGCTCTATCCTGCAATTCCTGGGAGTGGTGGGCTCCTTATCATGGTGTCTCTGTTTGCGATGTGCCTTCCCCAGGTCTCAACACCTGCTTAACAACAGAATCACAAAATCATTGACTTCTCCAGCTTCTTCTCCTTGCCTGACTGAGGCCCCACCTCCCAAGCCAGTCTGTTCACAGGATGCCCTCAGGCAGAAGCCCTACATTGTCCTCTACATTTGTTCACTCTTTCATCTATTCCACAAACATCATTTTAAGTGCCGTCTCTGTTCTAGGTGCTAGAATTAGACCCAGCTCTTGGACAGAGGTCTCCCCACCCTATAAGGGGATTGTAATTCAGTGCAACAGGTGCTAAGATCTTTTACTTGTTGACTGCTCACTGGCCTTCCCCCAATTGTGGGATTTTATTGCAGATAAGTCTGTGTCTTCCTTGCCAGTAAATAGTTGGTGGATAAATAAAGAGACTCATCTAAGATTGCTGAATTGCTTTTTGAAAACAGAATCCGGTGGTTTTCCCATCTTGGAAATTCATTTTTTTTAAAGATTTATTTATTTATTTGAAAGTCAGAGTTTCACAGAGAGGAGAGGCAGAGAGATAGAGAGAGAGGTCTTCCATCCACTGGTTCACTCCCCAACTGGCCACAACGGCTGGAGCTGCGCCAATCCGAAGCCAGGAGCCAAGAATTTCTTCTGGATCTCCCACGTGGGTGCAGGGGCCCAAGGACTTGGGCCATCTTCTGCTTTCCCAGGCCATAGAAGAGAGCTGGATCGGAAGTGGAGCAGCCGGATCTCGAACCGGCACCCATATGGAATGCTGGCATTTCAGGCCAGGGCGTTAACCCACTGCGCCACAGCACTGGCCCCGGAAATTCATTTCTTTATCTGCTGTCTTTGCAACAACATTTTCCCAGGGAAGAGGCAGGGAAATGACACTTGGAGAAGGACAGAATATAAGGGTGGTTCCTACTAAAGAGTAAGGGGAAGTAGGAAGCTCTTCTGGATAAGAAAAATGAAGAAACGCCAAAAGTCAGCCCTGAGTGTTCTCCACCCTTCCTCTGCATGAGGTTCAACGTGTGGGGCTGGTGTTATGGGAGAAATTCCCAGAGGGTGTCTAAGAGCAGGATTATTCCTTGCTGCTTCAGGAGCAGCAAGAAAGACTATAAATCTCTCAGGAGACCCATGATAGGCATGGCTCTAGTCCCTCCCTGATACTGGAAGAGTAAAAATGGCGGAGGGGGGATGTCGGGGATGTCTGGATAGGTAAGACTGAACTAGCACTCCTGTGGCCCTTGCCTCTTAGTTTTTGTTTGCTTGTTTGTCTTAATCTTATTTTTTATTGACACATAGTAATTCTACATTACTTATTAGGTCAATGTGATGTTTTGATCCATGAATACATTGTATAATTATCAAATCAGGGTAATTAGTATATCTATAACCTTAAACTTTATCAATATGGAGAGTGCATTCAAAGCCCTGTCTTGTAGCTATTTTGAAATCTACACTGCATGTTTTATTTTAAAGATTTATTTTATTTATTTTAAAGACAGAGTTACAGAGAGAGGTAGAGACAGAGAGAGCAGTCTTCCATCCACTGGTTCACTCCCCAGATGACCACCACAGCCGGAGCTGCATTGATCCGAAGCCAGGAACCAGGAGCTTCCTCTGGGTCTCCCACATGGGTGCAGGGGCCCAAGGATTTTGACCATCTTCTACTGCTTTCCAGGCTACAGCAGAGAGCTGGATCTGAAGAGGAGCAGCCGGGACTAGAACCAGCGCCCATATGGGATGCCGGTGCTTCAGGCTAGGGCTTTAATCCACTGTGCCACAGCGCCGGCCCATTCACTGCATTGTTAACCATATTCACCCCACTGTGCAGTTTAACTTCATACCCATTGAACCACCTCTCCTTATCCTCTTCCACCTTACTCTTCAAGCTCCTGGTAACCACTTTTTATTCTCAAGTGCCATCAGATCAACTTTTGTAGTTTCTACAAGTGAGTGAGATTGCATGGTACCTGTCTTTCTTGAATTGGCCAACAGTCAAGGATAAGAAATCTCTGGCTCCTAGGGAACATTTATCGGGATGAGAAGACAACAGAACCTGATATATAAGTGGAGAGAAATGGCAAGGTTTGTGGGCTTATGGTCACAAGCAGGGGGTTCCAGTACATGTAAAACAGAACAAGCACCCAAACCAAGTGGGCCCGCCATATTCAAGTTCAGTGGCTATTAGTGCCACTGCACTCTGTTGTCAGGGACAAGACCACAAGAGCTGAAAAAGTAGAGATCCAGGAGGTAAAGTTAGCATTTAAAAGTCTCAGGGAGTGATTCTGTGTAGTCTTGGTTGGGCTACCTGCCCACCTGTTAGAGCCAAGTGTGTGAGGTACTATCTATGCTGTACAAAGTGTGCCATGTGTTCCCACTGCTGTGGTTGGAGTATTCTGAGGGAAATATAATAACCAGGTAAATATTCTTAAAATCCAGTAATGGCTCCTGTGCATGGCCCTTGCTTCAGGGCACTTGTCATAACTTCACAGCTACCTCTGGGTGTCCCCTAATCCCTAAGGAGCATAGTGCTACAATTAGCCTGAGATATTTTCACCTTGGAACCATTATCTTCATCTTGTCTGTAATCCAGTTATTTCACACCCATACTTATCAGCAAGCAGAAGGAACTTCAGGCCTCCATCAAACCAGTTACCTCTGTAAAGAATCTGGGGTGCATGGAGTTAGGGTTAATGCAGGCAAAGGAGTAGTCAGGCACCACACAGTGTTGGGTTACTAACAGGGACATTTCTAATTAATCATCCTCACCTCCAGGATGGAGAGAGGGAAGACAGCTGCTAAGGGCACGCCAGCTCGGGCTGCTCACACAGTACCTAGTTCCAGGCAGAAACTGTTACGTGAGCAGCTGGCACCCAGGATCCTACTCATTGTCAGTGAGCATGCGGCTCAGAGCTAAGTGTTTCTCGTATGAGGGTTCAGAGGGTCATTCCTGAGAACTGCTGTGCCCTTTGTCACTTAGGCTGTGTTCTTGGGATGTGTGGGTCTGTGTAGGAACCTGCAGTTGGGTCTACTGGGTTTGTACCAGAGCTTCAAAAACCTTAGAGAAGAGGCCAACAGTTGAGACTGGCTCCTACACTGACTTCATGAAATACCGTTGGCATCTGCCTGGAGATGAGCCAGAGCCCTCCCTTGTCATCTGGTTAAGGGGCAGTAGAATGGCAGACAGAGGAAATGCAGCCTGCTCAGAGTCATCAGCTACCCGGAGGTCCAGCTCATGAGCAGAGACCTTTCAGGCCTTGCAATTGGATCTTGAAAGGAGATTTCTGTGCCCGGCTAAAGGCTGAGAAGAGAGGTCAATGAAATTATGTAACCCATGAACAGTCAGAGTCAAAGACCTCTTAGCTCCCTGAGCTGCCTGCCTCTTGGACAGGGTGATATTTCTTCTTTTTAGGCTGCACTCTCCTTTCTGGGTCACACTGCATCCTCCTGCAACCTGTGTGGCTCTAGACTGATGAGCCATGTTTGTCAAAGAAATATCAAGCTCCCCTCTTTCCCCTATACTAACACGTGACGGTAACGTTTCTTAGTCTGCCACCACCTCAGCTGGAAATAATTTACTGGAATTCCGCCTCTCCAGATCACTAGGCTCTGAGTTCTAGAGGCTGGTTCTGTCTGATTCCATCCCGCTAGAGTCTGTCCCAGTCATTTTTAAAACATTGCAAGTAAGTCATCATATCTGGGCCTCTGCTCAGCCTTTTCAATAATCAGACATCAAATTTTCTTTAGGCACTCAAGTTTGATCATTGTCTTATTCTTTCATACTCCATAACTTTTATTTTCCCTTTCATTAATTCTTAGATATTTAGATTCATTTGTTGATAATTTGGTCATTGATATTTCATCAGTGTTCATAACATTTGCCACTCTTCCCTGGAAAAAATTTTACATATATCTACGGTCTTAATCTGTTTGCACTACTCTAATGAAATGCCATAGACTGGGTAATTCGTAAAGAATGGAATTTTATTTCTCACAGTTCTGGAGGCCAGGAAGTCAACAGTCAGGGCACCAGAAGATCCTATGTCCATGAGGATGGCTCTCTGCTTCCCAGGTGGCACCCTGCTGCAGTGTCCTCTGGAGGGAGGGAGCCCTGTGTCCTCTCATGGTAGAAGGCGGAAGGACAAGCAAGCCAAATGCTGCATGAAACCCCTTCTTAAAGGACCTGAATCTCTTTTGTGAGGGATGAGTCCTTGTGGCCTAATCACCTGCTAATTCCATTGCACTGGCCACTAAGTTTCCACACCTGAATTTGGGAGAGTACTCATTCAAACCATAGTGCACCCTGGATGGTGTCAGACTTCAGCACATGGGTTTGGTTAGCCAATAAAGCACGACCAGAAGTGACATTTGTTACTTCTGAGCAGAAGCTGTTGGAGGCATTGTGTGGCTTCCCCATGTCTTCTTTCTCCTTTGTCAGGGAGTCTTCAGTGTCCCGTAGAAGGGCTGCTCTGTTTGGCTCCTGAAAGAAAGATAAAGTGTGGCATTGCTACTGCTTACTTGAGCGAGAAGTAAACTCTTGTTCTCATAAGCTGATTTTCTTTATTTTTTTTTTAAGATTTATTTTTATTTATTTGAAAGAGAGTTACAGAGAGAGGTAGAGACGCAGAGAGAGGTCTTCCATCCACTGGTTCACTCCCCAGATGGCCACAATGGCCGGAGCTGCACCGATCTGAAACCAGGAGGCAGGAGCTTCCTCCGGGTCTCCCAGGTGGATGCAGGGGCCCAAGGACTTGGGCCATCTTCTGCTGCTTTCTCAGGCCATAGCAGAGAGCTGGGTTGGAAGAGGAGCAGCCGGGACTAGAACCGGCGCCCATATAGGATGCCTACGCTTCAGGCCAGGCTTTAAGCCGCTGTGCCACAGCGCTGGCCCCCATAAGCTGCTTTTCTGTAGAAAAACTTAGCCTATCCCGGTTGATAATAGTCCCATAAACTACTCTGGGTAGACCCTGGAATCATTTCATTTCTTTTCAAAACAAAACCTGCAACATCCTTATATTGTGCACCTTAGTGAAGGCTCAGTGTTTCAAACCTTGTCCGTGGAACTGTGATCATTGGTTTCCTTGTAACTCTCGACCATCACCTTAGCTCACACAGAACTCACTTTGTCTCAATCAATAATAACAAAAGCTATCATTTACTTGGAGTTTAAATGCCAGATACTGAGTTCTGACATTACACAATCCTCACACATCATCCCTGCAAGTTATATAAAATTATCATTATTTCACAGATGAGATAACTGGAATTCCAAAAGATCAAATAACTTACTCAACATCATGGGATGGTAGGTGAGTGGCTAACTGGATCCCTGCCCAGGTCTGTTTGAGTCTTTCCACCACACAAAAGTGTAGGAGGAGAAGAGAACAATTCTCTTGCCAAGGGAAGGGATCTTGGATAAATAAACAGTGTGATTCCTCCTTGTCTGGAGGAATTAAGCGTCTGATTTCTCTTTCTGGGCATTGCCACTTGAAATGGGAATTATAGAAAAAGAAAATGTTAACAAGAGATAAATGATTCAAAGAACACTCAGCCAGGCTCTGTGGTTTAATCCTAAATGTAAACATCAATTTTTCTGCCCGAAAACATCTATAAAGGCAAGGCTTGAAGGGTCAGTTGGGATACTATTTACGCGGCTGCTTGTGGTCTTTGGACATCAGCTTTATGCATCTTAGATATTTCATACATATGCTACGAGGTGGGAGTTGTGGCACAGTGGGGTAAGCTGCTGCTTGATATGCCCACATCCCATAGTGCAGCACTGATTTGAGTCCTGCTTTCTCCACTCTGAGCTAGCTTCCTGCTAATGCAACCTGAGAGGCAGTGGATGATGGCTCAAGTTTCTGGGCCCCTGCCACCTACATTGGGGACCAAGATGTTCCCAGCTCCTGGCTTTGGCCTGGCCTAACCCTTGCTTTTGTGAGTATTTGTGAACCAGCAGATGGAAAATCTGTCTCTCTTTCTGCTTCTAAGTAGATAAATAAACATTTACAAGATAATGTATATGCCTAGTCTTAGAACTTGAAAAAATATTTAGAAAAGTTTTATATTTGTATAACAGATTAAAAATTTTGTGAGGTCCCAACCCCAAATTCCAGATTTAATATTGTACTTAGAGACCAGTTCTCTTGATGATCCCTCTTTTTGCAGGAAATGACTGAAACTCTAGAACAAATGGCAGTTTGCTCAAACATGTGTGACTGCCTCAGCTCTTTGAACCTCTGTATAGAATTCATATCACTTTGCATTTACTGAATGGCAAAATCTGTCATCACAGGCTAGTGGGGTGGAATGGTGGTAAAGTCCTGGTTCTGATCCCGATTCCAGTTTCCTTCTAATGGGTACCCTGAAGGTAGCAGGTGATGACTCAAGTAATTGTGGAAAATGTGGAAGGGCCAGACTAAATTTCTCTTTTCTGGCTTTGGCCTGGCCTAGCTCCAGTACAGCCATTGAAGGCATCTGGGGAGTGAACCAGCAGCTCGCTCTCTCTTTCTCTTTCTCTCTTTCTTTCTTTTCTTTCTTTCTCTCTTCTTCCTTCCTTCCTTCCTTCCTTCCTTCCTTCCTTCCTTCCTTCCTTCCTTCCTTCCTCTTTCTTTCTTCCTTCCTTCCTTCCTTCCTTCCTTCCTTCCTTCCTTCCTTCCTTCCTTTCTTTCTTTCTTTCTTTCTTTCTTTCTTTCTTTCTTTCTTTCTTTCTTTCTTTCTTCTTCTTTCAGACTTATTTATTTATTTGAAAGGCAGAGGCAGAAAGAGAGAAAGAGAGATTAAGATATCTACTGGTTCATTCCCCAAATGCCACAATGGTCAGGGCTGAGCCAGGCCAAAACCAGGACCCATGAGCTTCATCCAGGTCTCCTACGTGGGTGGCAGGGCCCAAGTACTTGAGCCATGTTCCACTGCTTTCCAAGGCACATTAGCTGGATAGGAAATGGAGCAGACAGGAATTGAACAAGTGCCCATATGTGATTCTGGTGCTGCAAGTGATAGCTTTACCTGCTATGCCATAGCACTGACCTTGTCTCTCCCTTTCAGGTAAATAAATAAAATGATCACAATTCTGAAGCCAAATGATGCCACCAGTACTGGGGTATTAAAAATTCAGTGAAAGTAAATATTTAGTGTATTTTACACATGAAAAATTTACTAACTTGTCTAAGATATCAAGTAAAAGCAAGAACTTATAAAGATATAGACAATAAGCATACATTATATTCTGATATAAATAGTTATCTGTACTAAATATCTCTGCTATTTGTTTCGCATTTTATCCCCACCCCCACTCCCACCCTGCTTTTCCCTTGGAGCTGCTGCCTTTGAAGTCCTGACCCACCAGAACTTCACTCCTTCCCGCCAGGTGGACCTGAGTGGAGCTCTGGGGGTCATGGAATCCACACCACCCCACAGATCTGGCCAGTCACTGCCAGTTGGAGCCCTCTAATTTCTGTCTAGCTGACCAGGAAGGGGCCTACCTGGGGTCTACCCTTCCCATTTCCCAACAGGGAGATATGGCTCCTCCCACCAAGTCCAGGTTAGCTACTGAGTTATGAGGTAGGGGTAGGCAAGCCAAGGATTTACAAAGGCTGAGTGGCAAAGAGGAACTGGCAGGGCTTGTGGTGAGGGTCTTGGTTACTGGGTGGGAGGTAGGAAAAGGTAGGCTGGGAACTGGAGAGACAGCCAAGTTAATTGATAACCAAACAACACTTTATTTTAAGATTTATTTATTTATTTGAAGGCAGAGTTGCAGAGAGGCAGAGGCAGAACAGGAGAGAGAAGTCTTCCATCCGATGGTTCACTCCCCAGATGGCTGCAATGGCTGGAGCTGGGCCAATCCAAAGCCAGGAGCCAAGAGCTTCTTCTGCATCTCCCATGTGGGTTCCAAGGGCCCAAGGGCTTGGGCCATCTTCTACTGCTTTCCCAGGCCACAGCAGAGAGCTGGACTGGAAGTGGAGCAGCTAGGACTTGAACCAGCGTGCATATGGGATGCTGTCACCGTAGGTAGTGGCTTTACCACTATGCCACAGCACCAACCCCCAAATAACATTTTTACAATGGTAAAAATACCAGTATTTCTGATATTAAATAGCACACTGTACCAAACAGGAAACTGAAAACATGTATGGCAAAGAAGATCTTTCACGAGTTTTTAAATATAAAATTTTTATTATTTCACCAAGAAGCAACAAACAATTTAGAGAGAGAGAGAAAGAAAGAGGTGGGGGGAATCCCATCTGTTGGTTCAAAACCCACATGTCTTTTATACCCTGGGCTGGGGCCAAAGATGGGATCCAGGAACTCAATTCAGTTTTCCCCACGTGAGTGGTAGGGACTCTGTTGCTTGAGTCATCACTGCTGCCTCCCAGGGTCTGCATTAGCACAAAGCTGCAGTCAAGAGCCAGAGATGCTCTTGAATCCAGAAGCTATGATATGGGACATGGGCATCTTACCCAGTGTCTTAACCACAAGTCTAAATGCCTGCTCATTATTTTTAAATGCTATGTGTGGAGACAAGTTCTTTAGACCTAATGAAGCCATTGTTTCTATTTTTCTCCCTTTCCAGTCCCTAAGGTAGCTGATTCAGATCAGCCCAGAATGAGATGCATTAATTGTGAAAGAGGTGGGAGGAAGGGGAAGAGGGGAGGTATTTGTGAAGATGTGGTTCCTGGGCTGTAGCCCAGAAGTGAGCCAATCTACCATGACAGTAGTCAGACCCAAGAACCATGTCTTACAGCCTGTGCCAGGCAAAAAGGAAGCACCATTTGGATGGGGAGCTGGGAACTTTTATGATGCCCAAGGATTTCCCAGATGCAGATGGTTTTGCTTCTTGACAGCCCATTCCTGGAGGGGCAGGCAGAGAGATGGACTTGCTGTCATTTGGAATGGCTCTGTCCCTGTGGTGGAATTGGCCCGGCCAAGATTGGGACTGTCATGGCATGGCTCCCTAGTTTGGTTAGCTTCCTGGGAGTTGCAAGTCTCATTTCTGAGTGCATTTCCCTTTCATTATTATGGCTCCCAGAGATCCCGCCTACAGTTTTACCCAGCACAAAGTAAACTGAAGACAGACCACAGAGAGAACCCCAGCAGTATGTTAGGACTCCGAGTCCCTGAAATTGCTGTTTTTCTTCTTAGTACTGTGATTCCCACAAATGCCTGGGACATGAATTAGAAGTGCCCTGTTTACATAGAAACTGCTCACTGAAGCCATCTTGGCCATGAGTAAAGAGAATATAAGGTGTCCCTTTTGTGCAAAAGACAGAGCTACACTGAGCCACACTGCAATCAGCTTTGAATGGTTTTTGTCATGACACAGTCTGTCATACATGACACCAAGATGAAACACCATTCCAGCTGACTCTCTGAATATGTGTGTTTAGGTGCCCATGTAAAGTGTAACCAAAAGCCAGTATGTCTTTATCAGAGCATGTGGATATTGTCGCTCCCCCATTTGCGGAGGAACGACACTGGACCCTGCGCTGTTCTCTTTGCCCGGCCCTTCCGGGTTAGCTGCCGTTCCCTCACTCGCAGAGGAACGACGCCGTCCTGGGTTAGCTGCCGCCCCCCCCCCCCTCCACGGAGGGGCGGCACCCCCGCCGCTTTCCCCGCTTCTGCCGGCTGGCTCTCTCAGGGGTTGCTCAGATGTTCCTCAGATGTTTCCCGTGCATGTTGTTTCTCTCCTCCTTTATAGTCCTCTTCCACCAATCCATGCTCTGCTACCCACACGCCGAGCACACTGCTCTCCTCCAATCAGGAGCAGGACCAGCTCCTGCAGCTTATCAGTCAAACTGGCGAGGCAGCTGCGTAGAGGTTGTTTGCTGTCGCTCAGCGCCATATTGTGGGAGATCAGATGCATAGAATTAGTCCTAGCAGTTCCAGTAATTTAGTCTAGTCTCAGTTGCTCCCCATAGATATCATTACTGCTCTTGCATTTTGGGTTAGAAAGAAAGTGGAGCTACCAGAAATCTCAGTAAACGAAAGAAGTTTGTCTATAAAGTTTTACAACTGTGGGACAGAATATTGTAAAACCTAGGTTCCATTAAAAAATGGGGAACTAAGTAATGTCACATCACATACTTGAGTAGTTTTGTTGGAGTTAATTAGTAAAGTTTACTTATTACACTTGATCTTAGCCAAAAGGCCAAGAAGTGATAGTAGAGTTTACTTATTACTTGTGACTAGAAGATTCCATTCTAAGAAATGGAGTAATTGGAAAAATAGCGATTGCTACGTCATTTATGCCAAACCCATTGTATTCAGACAATGCAAATAGGATTTCTCACAAGTTTTCAAAATGTAAAGATAATGCATAAATATTGCTAATGTTTTGAGTTTGTGTTGTAATTCTTTAGCTGGCAGCAAAGCTGGCCATTAGTAAGCATCTGTCCATTAGTTCTCTCTTTAGGCAGTGCACTAGATTCATTTAAATGGAGCAGATTCCCATTCAGGTCCTGGAAATATGAAAGCATCTTGACTTTTTTTTTTTTTTCTATTTGACAGGTAGAGTTATAGACAGTGAGAGAGAGAGACAGAGAGAAAGGTCTTCCTTCCATTGGTTCACTCCCTAAATGGAAATGGCTTCCACGGCCGGCACTGCACCAATCCGAAGCCAGGAGCCAGGTGCTTCCTCCTGGTCTCCCATGCCAGTGCAGGGGTCCAAGCACTTGGGCCATCCTCCACTGCCCTCCCGAGCCACAGCAGAGAGCTGGACTGGAAGATGAGCAGCCGGGACTAGAACCGGCGCCCATATGGGATGCTGGCTCCGCAGGTGGAAGATTAACCAAGCGAGCCACAGCGACAGCCCTAGCACCTTGACTTTTAATTGTAAATTGAGCTCCTCTGGGAATCAAGTGGAGATCCAGAAGTTCTGAAGGAAACCAAATGCTTTGGGAGACAGTTTGGGGTGATCTGAATTAAAGTCTACCCTCTTGAGGGCTGCAGACACCACAAACAAAGCCTCCTCTACTGTGTCAGCTATTGTGTTCAATGCACTGAGTAACTCTTAATGTTTCTAGGGGTTCCTAAATGGCCTAGAAATAAAGCAAACAGAAGAGGCAATATATTTCACTTAACTAACTTAATAGCATTCTCAAAGTTATTTCTTTTCAAATAGCTCAAAAAAAGGACTTGGTCAGAGTTTTGGTGGTGATAGAAATACTTGGACATGAATCCATCCGCCACCCTTTAAGTCCCCAGATCTTCCGTACATTAAGAGTGAAACACCACCCTAGATGCTACAACCTTCACAGGTCTGCATTTCTTCTTATATATATATATATATGTGTGTGTGTGTGTGTGTGTGTGTGTGTATAAAACAAGAAGAAAGAACAAAGCCTCCTCTCTCCTCTGACAACTGGAGGAAAACTCAGTAGAAACTCGAAACTCTTTTTCAGTGCAAAGCACCTGATGTCATATATTTTGTTTAATAAAGACTGAGTTGGCTATACACTAAGCCAATTTAAGAACGTGAACTGTAACTCATAGTCTTAATTACATGGAGGAAAAGTGAATGGGTTCATTAATGCGGTGAAAAGGAACAGTGACCCTACCTGCCAAGTGGCAAAGTGGAAATAATTAATCTGGTCAATTAAAAAGAAACAGATAATTTAAAATGCAAAGGCTTCCAGGTGGTGCAATGCATTCTGCTCTCTGGAATTGTAAATTCTTACTGTCAATTCTGATTGTCTCGGCAAGGTTTCTTCGTCCTTTCCTTCTTAAAATTGTGTTTTGCCATGGCTCAAATCTCATAAAAAAATTGTTCTGAGCTATAAATCATGACCTGTTTCTTTTGGTCTTCTGTTCTAAAATATTTATTTATTCTAACGTGTGCTCCAGAAAGGCTCTGGGGAGGGACCAAGTCCCAGTACCGACTCCAGGAGTCTTTGCTCTCTGTGTGGAGGCCTGTTACATCTTACTTGCCCTTCCAAATTGTTTACCTTCTTCTGGGGTTTTAATAATATTTTTAAGGTGCTGGAGTCTGAGCCACACTGTCTGGCTTATCTAATCCCATTTATGATCCTATAATCTTGAAGCTCGCCACGGCCAGGCTGTCAGCACCAGAGTCTAAATACGCAGGGTAGTGTGTTTGCTTCACGAAACAGGAAATTAGTCAAACAGTTACTTTTCTACAAATGTTTGTAATTCCTCTTGACATTTACAAGCCGGTAGTAGTTCCTAAGATGTAGAACAATCTCAAAACATTCCGCGTCGTCTTTGGAACTGAGAGTGTATACAGTGAAGCGGGTTGAGGTGCCCCTGCAGAATCGGGGATCCCTCGACTCCGTGGGCGCGGAACACGTGCGCACGCGGTCACCCAGCGCGCGGCCGTTCCCCTCTGCGTCGCAGGTTCACGGAAAAGCGAACGTGGGAGCGCTTTCATCCTCCCCAGCTGGGGCAAGCTCAGTCCCAGGACAGACATTAACATCGCTTGCAGTTTAACCACGGCAAAGCTTGAGGAAAGGAGCAACCGGGCTGTTGGAGCTACTCAAAGGAAGGTTTTATGGGGAGAGCCTGGCTGTAAATTTCTGGTTGCTACGGAAGAAAAACCTCACCTGACAAACAAATGCTGCCGGGGCGAAGTGCGGGTTGAAAGGCTCTGTTTCCTAAGTGTTAGACTTGGCAAGTTAGTTACAGGCAGGGCGGAGAAACGCGGCTGTCAGCCCACGGCTCAGACGCGGCGGTGCATATTGTCGGCTCCGCAGGAGGCGCGCTCAGGCCATATGTGCGTCGCCGAGCGAAATGGGATAAACAGCTGCCGCCAGGAATCCAATTCCTGGCAAGGAGGCAAGCCCACGTCCTCCTGTTTCCAAAATAAAAATCACCAGAGGGATTCCCTTTCCTGCAGTTCGAGCCAGTAGTTTTATAAAAGCATAAAACATCGCTATATTGTGGTTTATAATAATCCCTTACATTTGTAAAGCATTTTACAGTTTACAAAGCGCTTTACGTCCATTATCTCATTTGAGCCTCATAACAGCCCTGGAGAGCACAAAGCACAGATATTGTGATTCGCTCTGCACAGATGGAGAAAGGAAGGTTCAGAGAAGGCTGTGGTGAGCCGGCTGCCCCAGGCCGTCTCCTATCGCCCAGGCCAGAGCTGGCCTTGCAGAGACTTCCCGGGGCTCCCCGGGGGAACCTCGGGGGACCCATGGAAGGGATCGGTTTTTGTGCATTTGAGGTGGGAGCATAACTTCACTTCCTTTTCTTTCCTTTGTGCAAGCCTTAGCTTGTTCTGCCAAAAGTACCCCTCCTGCACTCCAGAAAATGACTTGACAAAAACAGAGAAAGATCTCTTATCTTCTGGTTCACTCCTCAAATGGCCCCATCAGCCAGAAATGGGCTGGGCAGAAGCCCAGAACTCAACCGGCGTCTCCCTCTGCGGGTGGCAGGGTCTCAGTCTCTTGAACCATCACCTGCTGCTTCCCAGGGCGCTGCACATTAGCAGCAAACTGGAATTGAGAGTGGGGCTGGGACTGCAGCCTCCCTAAACTCCACTCCCCCACCCCCCACTCCCATAAATGATGCGGGAGTCCCAAGTGGCTTCCTAAGTCTGCCAAGCACCTGCTCCACTCCTGCACGTTTTAAGCTGCAAGAGAGGAAAGCAAGTTGGGAGAGAGCAAGGGAGAAAAGGTCCTCACCGTACTCACTGGAGAACCTGGTCTGCCTCTGATTGCACATTCAGCACGCACTGAAAAGACTGGTCAAAGTCACTTAACTCCTCTGGAGGAAAGACCTAGATGGTGTTCAGCTGTGCTGCCACTTTGCACACCCTTTGCAGAGGTACACGCTTTGGTCCTGAACTGCCGGGCTTGTGGGTAAGCCAAGGTGGGTTTGCAGAAAGCATCTACAGATGTCCCTCTGACAGTAGGAACTGGTGGATACTGATACAGAACTGTGCTTTCCTGTGCCATGAGGAGAGCCTCATAGCTGGGCACTGTGCTGACCCCGTTGTAGGTTGCTTTATTTCTCACATGGGAGCCACTCTCTGGCAGAGCCTTGAAGACTTCTCTAACATGTACCTGTTACCTGCTGAGCTCCCATGGAGTCTTTCACACCATGGGATTTTGTGCCCTTTGATTCTAGCTGCAGAATCTGGCAGTAAATTCTAGTGCTTAAAACATAGACTCTGGTATCAAAATGCCAGTGCTCCGTGTCTATGAAATATGTGAGCCTGAGCAAGTCTAATGGTACTTTCTGGGATGCTCAAGGTGTGTCTTACCTGAAAAGATGGAGCTGTGATTACAGAGGGCAGGTGTTTCAAGCAGTGATTAAATGCCACTTGGGACGTCCATGCCCCTGATCAGCAGGCAGGGGTTTGAGTGCGAGCTCTGCGGCTGACTAGCTTCCTGCTATGCACACACCCTCAGAGGCAGCAGGTGATGGCGCAAGTATTTGGGTCCCTACCACCCACGTGGGAGACCTTTACTGAGTTCTGGGCTCCTGGCTTCAGCTTGTCCCAGCCCTGGCTGTTGTAAGCATTTGGGGGAATGAATCAGCAGATGAAAGAGCCCTCTCTCTCTCATTCTCTCTCTTTCCCTCTGTCACTTTGACATTCAAATTTTAAAAATCCCAACATAATTGAATAATACAATATGTTTCGTTGTTATAAGAATCAAGTGAATTATCTGCAGTGTGCTCAGGGCTGTACCTGGTATGAGGTAAGTGCACTGTGAGGCCTTGTTACATCCAGTAAAGTATCAGCAGCCCAGCTCCAACCAGTCTCTTCCTGCTCCTGCTCCTTGACAATGCTCCTCTTACTGAGAGTGGTGACATGCCTTCTCCCTGGGTCAGCTTTAACTCAGCCTTCCCCAGAGCCTCCAGAAAGAGGCACAAAGCAAGTGGCACTTTGGCTCCTGTAATTTAGTCACCAGTCTTTCCATGCTGCACAGCAACCAGGGTTTGCAGGAATACAACACATTTTGGTGGAGCATGTTTACATTGTTGATGTTGAAGCAAAAATTGCACTGGACGAAACTGAACAGGAAAGGAAGACTTTATTCAAGGCTGTTGCAATAGGGGAGAGAGGCTAGAACTTAGTCTGAATTCAACTTTGCTGAAACAAAGGGTGATAGGATTTTAAAGCACAGAGGTGCGAGGGAGATTGGGAGCCACCTGTGTTAGCTAACTGGCTTTACCCAAGAGAAAATAAACTTCTCATACCTTTTTAGCAGGTGGTGGTTTTACAACTTGGAACAAGATGCCAACCCAAGTTAGGCTCCTATCATCCCACATGGTCTGTTATGAGGCTTGAAGGAGCTGGAGGTGCTACGTACTCTGATGATTTCATTTCAGTGACATGGCTCCAAGTCCCTGAGAAAGATATTTCTGGGTTCTAAAACTGGCATGAGACTTTGAAAAAGATTTACGTATATCGCAAACAGACAGTGAATAAATTTACAGTGAAAAGTTTTTTAAAGTAAAAGCTCTAAAGAAAAGAGGGGTCAGAGCCCAGAGTCAGGAATAGGCTTCTCTGGAGTTTCGGTGTGCTGGTGTCAAATATTAAGGCCAGTTTGATCCCTGGGGCCTTAGACACTGGATGGCAATGTGATGGGCGAGGCCCCTCATGGAACACTCCTCTTGAAGGTGGGCAGAGCACCGCGTCCCTACTCGGCCATGCCAGTTTCTTTTGGCTCCTTGAGTGTCCAGTCTCAGCCCTTTCCCTGCTCAGAGGGCAGCTAGCTCTCACGACTGGACAAGGAGACAGCCTCATTTTGCTTTTCTGTCCTGAGCCTTCTGAGTCCTGGCGCACGCAGTAAGATGATGCCCCTCCCTTGGGCCAGAGATTGACACCTGCCCCTTGAGTGCATCCAAAGACTTTAATATTTTGGAAAGTGCTACCTAACGGGGGGAATGTCAGAACTCCAGGTCATTTGCACTTTGTCCTAAACCTGGAAAAGGGTAGACTTCAAAGATAGAAGCTTCCTCCCAGGAGGAAGACCCTTTGTGGCTTCCCGCTTCTAACCCAGTAACAAGGAGCACATCAGCCCTCCAGGGTACAACCACTGCCTTCAGGAAAGTTCTTCTCCCACACAGTACCAGATTCTGTCTGCAGAAGCCAGCTGGGGGGTGGGAGGGCCTCCAACAAGATGGTAGTGAGAGGGACCTTTTCTGTCCCTCCACTCTCCTCTCCCCCTTGAGGTCACGAGTCCCGTTCTTGTATAGAAAAATGTTTGGCTTCTTTTCTGCTTTGCTCTGGGAGGAAGGCAGTGGGGAAAAGAAAGATTGCTGGAATATTAAAAGCACCGTACTACCTGCAGGCTCCTCGGAGTTTCCTGTGGACCTTTTGTGGGTGGGGATGGGGTGGGGAGGTTGCCAGTGCTTTCATGGTCCAGGGCTTGTGGCTGGAGAAATAATTCAAAGTTACAGCTAAGCTGTATCTCATACTTTGAAAAGAACCACTTTCAAACCTTACAGGTTTGACCTGCAGAGGACTAAATAGTAAGAGTCAACAGAGGTTTGTGTAAGACAAAAGAAAACGCAGATGTCTGTTGTTGGACACGCGGGCCCTTATGAGGGTGAATGTAGCATGCTCCAAATAGCATGAGTTTGTACCACTCTTTGCCCCCAGACAAACTCTCCAGAAGGAAATCAGCTGCTTTGAATGTTGATTCTAAAAGGGCAGTGTGTTCCTAGGGCACCCATAGTAGAGAGACATGCGACTCTGGAGACACATTTGGAGAGACCAAAGACATGTTGGACTGGATGTGCTAGACACAGGCTCCGAGCTGGGAGAGGCTGCAGACTGCAGTGTGAACCATATGGGAAGACACAAACTCAACTCACAGTAGACCAGGGCTAAGCACGTGGAAAGGGTTAACCATGGGGCACCTACATCAGACTTCCTGCAAGTAAGATAAACAGCCTCGCAAAAATGTTCAGCCCAAACCAACTGCCTCATTTTCGAAGCCCAGTGCAAAAATGTAAACATAAGGGCCCTTGCTCATAAATTAAGAATTTCCAAACAGTGGCAGCAGAGGATTAAACGGAGCTCAAGGCCTTTTGGTGTGGGGAGCATTGTGTGACTGCACGGGTGCTCTGTCTCCATGGGTGTTAATCCAGATGTGCAGGGCTTGCCACCCAAGCACTCTGCAGCATCAGCCTCACTTAGCAATCAGAGACAGGAGCGGGAGAAGAGGGTGAGGACCCCGTGAGGCTCTGTCCCAGCAGGGCTGTCTTCTCTCCCGGGGACCCCCTGGCCCCTTGTTTCCTTTCCTTCAAAGAGACACTTCCCCTTGAGGGAAGAGGGGTCCTATTTTAAGCTGCTTGCCAGATATATGCCTGGTCTGGACTTGCCTTGGATCTGTGGAAAGGTTTCCTTTTCACATGATTTCTTTCCCATCTCTTTCCCTCTTTGCAAACACATAGCTCTTTAAAACATTCTGGGGAAAAAAATTTTTTTGGCAAGTTTTGTGAGCTTTTATTAAGTATACAGTGTAATTCCAAACTGTGATTACATGATGTCTGGCTTTCCCTAACTCAAATTCAATATCCTGGAAGAATGGGAAGCTTTATTTGCTAGCTGCTGCTCGCTGCAGGGGTGGGGGCCTGCTGATTGCTGCGGTTCCCCCTCCTCCCGTCTCGAGCTGCATTCGTGACCTCCACTTTGCTTTTGCAGATGGACTTTTCCATTTGCTTTAACTATGCTTGTTAGGCAAGGGTTATACACGTTTCTGTTTAAAAAAAGGCATTCACAGTTCTACAATTGTAACACTCTTACTTCCATTTTTTTTTTTTTTACATTCTCTTACCAATCTGAATTCTCTTTTTGATTGTTACGTTCATAATGGAGTTATAACTATTTTACTCTGGTGTAGTTGGATTTTAATCCCTGTATGCTCACAAGGGAAGAACACACACATAAACTACAGATGGAGGAAGAATAAAGCAACTGAGATGTCTTGGAATTGCCTTCAAAGAGAGAGCAAAGCAAAGTCACTGAGAGATAGCAAGTCCAATAGAGAAGAACCGAAGTGACTGTAGTGGTTGCCTCCTCCTGGAAACAGAGGCTCAGAAGTGAAGGGGTTAAATGATCCAGCTAAAGTAACACAGCCACTAGGAACAAATAGGGTTGAACAGGTTGTGAGCGACTTTTTCATAATAGCTGAATAAACCTGTTTCCACATTAGTAACTTTCTGTGGGACGTAAGCTTTTTTTTTTTTTTTTTGATTTGTTTATTTATTTGAAAGGCAGAGTTACACAAAGAGAGGAAGAGAGAAAAGAGAGAGAGAGAGAGATCTTCATCCTGTGTTTTACTCCCCTGATAGCTATATATGGTAGGGCTGGGCCAGGCTGAAGTTAGGACCTAGGCACGCACTTCTGAGTCTCCCACATGGATGGCAGAGGCCCAAGCAGTTGGGCCATCTTCTGCTACTTTCCCCAGACACATTAGGAGGGAGCTAGATCAGAAGTGGAGTAGCCAGAGCTCAAACCGGCACCAGTAGGGATGCTGGCATTGCAGCTTAACCCACTATGCCACAGTGCTGGCCCCAGGGCATAAGTTCTTTACATGTCTGTTCTTGGTTTGTGGAGCCAGGGAGTTGGAACAGCTGCTCTTAAAGATCCTCCAAGGGCAGGAATTTGTCACAGCTGTTAAGATGCTGCCTGGGGGGCTGACGCTGTGTCATAGTAGGTAAAGCCGCTGCCTGCAGTGCCAGCATCCCATATGGGCCTTGGTTCGAGTCCCAGCTGTTCCTCTTCCAGTCTAGCTCTCTGCTTATGGCCTGGGAAAGCAGTGAAAGATGGCCCAAATTCTTGGGGCCTGTACCCGTGTGGAAGACCCGGAAGAAGCTCCTGGCTCCTGGTCCTGAATCAGCCTAGTTCCAACCGTTGTGGCCATCTGGGGAGTGAATCAGCAGATGGAAGACCTCTTTCTCTAACTGCCTCTGCCTCTGTAACTCTGCCTTTCAAATACATAAATAAATCTTTAAAAAAAAAATAAGATGCTGCTTGGGACTTCCACATCCCATACCAGGGAGCGTGAGTTCTGACTCCTCTGCTTCTGATCCCACTTCTTGTACACTCTTAGAGGTTGCAGATGATGATGGCTCAAGTAGTAGGTTGAGTTCCAGGCTCCTGGCTTCAGCCTGGCCTGACATTTGCTGTTGCCGGCATTTGGGGAGTGAACCAGTTGGGACGTGTCTGTTTCTGCCTTTCAAATACAATGGGAGAAAAATCTAAAAAGATTCTTACAACTCTAAAACTTTGAATTCAACTCAAAACGAACACAATGGTACCCTTGCGTGCTGAGCCCAGAGTACTACATACACAATGAGTAGTGTGGTAGCGATCAGAACCCTCTTTCAGTTAAGAGATTTTGTGCAGTGGCTAAGCAGATCCTTAAAAAAGCTGAAGACGGAGCTATGACAACTCATCCGCTGCTGGACTGATCCACGGGTGAGCGGTTTCATTTGTGTATTCCTAGCTCCGAGAAAAGGGAGGCGTGCTGAGCAAACCCACGGAGGGGTGGTCCTGTTTGCAGGAGCCCCTCTTCAGCCTTTAGAGGAACTTTCAAGCAGAGTGAGGCCCCCTCTGCTGGTCAGAACTTGTAGGTTTGTGGGAAATGGGGGGAAGAAAATTCAGATCAGCATAGATTAAAATGATAAGGAACAAAATATCAACTCTAATGTCTCAGCTTTCCAGGTGAGGAAACAGACGACCGGCAAGTTCAAAACAGTTTTACCATAAGTTTGTCGGCAAGGTTCTCCGGAGGAAATTTCCACCTCTGTATTCAGACGTGAAGTTGAATGCCCTTGACAAATGTGCACTGGATCCACAGCGGCTCCTTCTGCTCAGTGAGGAGCAGGTTGTTGCCCTCTCCCTCACGTGTTCTACCTGTGTTCTACGTCTGTGTTCTACCTGTCTGCACCTAAACCAAGGTTTTCTACACTCCGGTCATTCGAGTATCACCAATGCGCTTCTTGACATAACCAGGTACCCTGTGTAGTTTTATGCAGTAATTTTCGTTCAATAAGTCCACTTTGTATTTAAGTCTCAAAGTAGTCAATAGACTCCATGAAATTTCAGGTTTGGTATGTTAGGTGTATATACGTGTGTGTGTGTGTGTGTGTGTGTGTCCAAACGCAATTCAACACCTGGCACTTGGCTGTTAGGAAGCGTTCATCTGTGGGCCAACTAAATTCCTCTCGGCTAACGATCTCAGGCAGGTAGCACACTTCAGAAAACATGAAGGTCACGCACCTCAAGTTTAAGTCCTGGGAATGCAGTCATCATAATTCCATCGTTGTTTGAAAGACAAGCTGCTTGCTGCACTTCTTCCCCTTGTCTTCCCCTTTCGCCTTCTCCCCCTTCTTGAGGTCTCCTCTCATCCCCTTTCCATTCTTTCACAGCCATGTGGCTTCGTGGTCATAATTCCTTTCCCCAGTGTGGTGAGGGAAGCTTTCCCCTTGGCTTGCCCGCTGGGGTCCTTGCCTCATTTGAGACGGAACTCCTGGAAACCACATTAAAACAAAGTGGCATGTGACAGAACGAATAAAAAGACCTTTGTATTCTTGTCTTTTTCTAGAAATTGGGGGTTGAGGAATATTGAGAAGCAATGTTATTTCTATTTCATCCTCATAGTCAGCCTTTTTGAGGAAATGGCACATAAACACAGAAGGTCCAATTTCTGAAAGTGTGTTGAATAAATTATTCCTCAAGGAGTATAATGGAGGCTCTGTTTTTGTTCAGGCGCTGTGGACATGGCAAAATCTGCAGGGGAGAATGGAGATGAGAAAAAGACCAGTCTGCATGGAATCTTTTCCCTTATTAAACATTCCTGTGGAACTCACTCAAGCTTAGTTTCTTCAGCAATCATGGTGACCACTGTGCATTTACTGGTGGATCACCACACTCAGTTCCCAGTTAGTTATAACTCAACACCAAGTGGCTTATCTATAGTGAAGCTGCTCTGAAAAAGAGGAGTTTGGGAATCTTTTGTCATTATAATGTTTTCTTTGCTTTAACTTCTCATCCCTGTTGACCCTGAATGAGAAGGGAATAGAGAGCCTTTGATACCACACGTTTAGCAACTTTAAACCTAAAGAGCTCAGGAAGCTTTGCTTGAAATGCAATCTAGTTCTAAGAAGTGCAACACGTGGAGTCATACGCAAAGCTCTTCTCCCAAAGGAGTTTCAGTGACTCAGTTTTCATTTTGCTAGCATTTGCATAATAGCTTCAGAATCATATGGAAAAGTTTTACAGAATTGCTTATAAGAAGCCAAACACGAACGAAAACTAAAGCTGCAGCAATGGAGTAATTCTCCATGCCTTCTTACTCAGGAGAAAATTAAGCAGAGTCAGTCCTAAAAGCAGTTCATCCCAATATAGGATCCTGGGACCCATGGGGAGGAATGGGTGCTCTGTGTTTACCGTGACTCCCTAAAGACGTTCTTTCCGATGGGAAGCAGATGGAAACCCCATGCAGAGGCAGATGCCCGCTGTGACTGTCACAGGGCGTGCCTTGGAAATGACATCAGTCAAGATATCTGTGACTGGAGTCTCACATTTCACAGACAGATTTTGCTTTATTTTATTTTTTTTTTTTGTAGGACCGAAGATGGCAAGAGGAGCCAGTAAATTCTGTCTCAGGTCCTCAGCTAGTGGGAGTTTAAAGTGATTCTATGAGTAAATCAACTGTCCCAACCCCCTAATGTAATACGGACCATCCCGTTTGAATTTGAATTTCTTGTGTCCCTGTTTTAGAAAACTGATGTACGCCAACACCCAGAATGAGCTGGGCCTAGCAAGTGGAGTGCAGTGCTGATGGGGATTATCAGGAAGAACTAAAGTATTTATTTTTTATGAAGCTTCTCCTATAACCAGGTTTATAACTGGAAAGGGCCAAAGCTGAAATTGTGCAGCCACATAGATTAGCATTTCTCACTGGAGAAGAGATTAGCTCACCACACTTTAACACTTAGGTTTACTATACATGAATAAATGTTGCTGCTGTTCTCATTTTCACTTTCCTCCTTCTGCTGTTATTGAGATTCTACTGAAACAACCTTATATGAATGCGAAGGAAATTCTGAAATTGAGGAATCTGTTTTCCTTAAGAATTGGTGTTTATCTTGTGCCTCTGCCAAGAAACAGTGAGCAAGCTTTAGGCTTAAGGCTAGTTCAGGGCCATTTAATCCTCTATTTAATTCTACGTAAGTGAATGCTCTCCCAAGAAAATGAAGGCGTATCCAAATGAATCTCATGCAAGGCTGTTGTCTCGTGAATCGCTGTGGTAATTCCAAAAGACTGGATGACTGGTTAATACTAATTAAGTCACAGTTTCCAGTAATGTCTTTACAAAGGTCAATTAATTTTGTCCTACTTACCTGAACCTCAGGAGTGATGCTTGGGTCTCAAGGAAGACTGGATACCAAGATGTTAGGGAATATGCAGGAAGATTCATCCCCTCCTGGATAACACTCAGAATGTTTGGCCTGTGCACAAGTATGCTGCTTTAGAAAAAAAATAACAAACTATTCAATGACACTTGTTAAGGATTTCAAGGCATCATTTAATTAAGGGATTGGGGGTGTGGGTAAAACTATCTTCATATGTAGAATGACCACGGCAATGAGAATTTTCAGTAGGGGAGAGAGACTAGGCTGAACTCCAAATATAGCATGGACAAGTGGAAACTTACAACCAAGGAATAGGATGTAGGCCAGTGGATAGAAAATTACTAAGAGGAAAAGTAGGGGTAAGGGGAATTATGGCTAGACAGACTTATAAGGCAGACAAGGTGATCATAACAGCACCTGGGAGACGACGCAGTCTTGAGAGGCTTGAGAACCTGGGTACATAGCGAGGGTCACAAGACAGGGAGGAAATTGCTACACCAACTTGTCTCGATTCATGTTCAAACTGGACGCTGCAGAGACAGACATGAAAGTCTAAAAGTTGAAGCTGAGTTAAAAACTTCAGAGTGGGGCCGGCGCTGGGCGCAGTCGGTTAATCCTCCGTCTGTGGTGCTGCCATCCCATATGGACGGCATTGCAGAAAGCAGCTTAGTCTGCTGTGCCACAGCTCCAACCCCAAGGGGCATGAAATTTTTAAAAGCTCCCCGGGTGCTATTAATATGCAGCCAAACATTTTGAGAGCCAGTAGTTTAGACCAAACATTTGCCGGTGGGGTCAGAGTAGGAGTTAGGAATGTATATTAGATGATAAACCACCACAGCATTGAGTATTGTTATATTTTCAGTATAGATTTTTAAAAAAGATTTATTTTTATTTATTTGAAAGACAGAGTTACAGAGAGAGGTAGAGACACAGAGAGAGGTCTTCTGTCCGCTGGTTCACTCCCCAGTTGGCTGCAACAGCTGGAGCTGCACCGATCCAAACACAGGAGCCAGGAGCTTCTTCTGGGTCTCCCACGTGGGTGCAGGGGCCCAAGGACTTGGACCATCTTCTGCTGCCTTCCCAGGCCATAGCAGAGAGCTGGATCGGAAGAGGAGCAGCCAGGACTAGAACCAGTGTCCATATGGGATGCTGGCGCTTCAGGCCAGGGCTTTAACCTGCTGTTCCACAGGGCCGGCCCTTCAGTGTAGATTTTAAAAAGTCATATGTACATATATAAATGCATGCAAGGGATTGGAGTCTGATTTGGAGGAATCCTCATTTATAGGGAGACCAGGTGAACACGGTCCATATTAGGAGAACATGTTGGGTTCATCCAAAGCCAACCAAAATCATTTGTTAGAATGGTTGTGATTATGCAAATAAAGAGTTACATTTTCCTTTAGCAAGGCATAATTAGCATAATTAGTAGTGATGACAGTGAGAGTTCAGGACATGCCACTCCAAAATATGCTGCTTTCGCATATTGATTATTTTGAGCTAAATGCATTTGAAAAACAGCAGGTGCAAGAAAGGCACTCCGACCTCCCCTTTTCTTCCTGAGAGAAGGCAGGGAGACTCCCACATAAAAGATGCCCTCCCTGCACCAGGAGAAAAGAAACATTTTTGTCACTGGAGATGGGGTGTTGAGGCTGAGAGAAGTGTGGGGAGCAACTCGGACTAGACTAAGTTACTGGAATTAAGACTTATTCTATGCATCTGCTCTCCCACAATATGGCGCTGAGAAGGGAGAAACAGCTTCTTCACAGCTGCCTCCAGTTCAACCAATAAACTGTAGGACCTGCTCCTGATTGGAGGAGAGCAGCGTACTCGGCGTGTGGGCAGCCGAGTTGGGATTGGCGGAAGAGGACTATAAATGAGGAGAGAGACAACATGCACCAGGAACATCTATCTGAAGGAACACCTGTGCAGCCCCCGAGAGAGCCGGCCGGCGGTGTGCCGCTCCCCCGCGGAAGTGGGGAATGTGGCAGGGGGAACCGCCCTTCCACGGAGGTGGAAGGGTCGGTAGCCAACCCGGGAAGAACCAGCAGCAAACCCGGGGAGGGCCGAGCAGACAAAAGAACAGCGCAGGGTCCTGTGTCGTTCCTCCACGAAGACGGGGAGCGACAAGAAGTTTATAGAGACGCACCTTAGTAAGCCAACTGTTCTTCCCAGTTACTTTTCCACAGCTGCCACTCTGCATCCATGCCTAAAGCACTCAGGCTACTTCCTCTGATTGCTCATTTTCTTGCGAGGGACTCTTAGGTATATGTAAATATAACTTATGTGCTGTTCTGTTCATCTTACATCAGAGACCCTAAGAGCGTGGAGGGAAAACCTTCCTTCCCTCCAATGATGTTTGAATATACTCTTACATTCTGGAAATACTCTTGAAGGAGTTCCTGCTATCAGACTTCACAGCTTCTGGTTACTTCAGTGTGTTTTCAGATCTCTTCTGTGAAAGCCAAAGATTTCTTAAGAATTTTTGAATATGTGTTTTTTACAAAAAATGTAAAAGGGATGGATGTTTAGTTTAGTGATTAAGATACCACTTAAGTTACCCTTGTCCCATGTTAGAGTATCTGGACTTGATAATTAACTCCAGTTCCTGACTCCAACCTCCTGCTAATGTGGACCTTAGAGGGAGCAGTGATGGCTCAAATAACTGGGCCCCGGCCACCTGCAGGGGAGATCTGGACTGGGTTTCCAGTTCGCGGCTTTAGCCTGGCTCAGTCCACAATATTGTGGACATTTGGGAAGTGAACCAGCAGACAGGAGCATGCTCTGTCTCTCTCTCTGCCTCTCAAATAAATTAATATATATATATATTTTAGGTGTAGGTGTTTGGCCTAGGGGTTAAGATGCTAGTTAAGACACTCTTATCCCATATTGGAATATTACTGAAGACTCCAGAAAGCAGCAGTTGATGGCTTAAGTGTTGGATCCTTGCCACCCACGTGGGACACCTGGACTGAGTTTCCTGCTCCCAGCTCCCACCGGCATGGCCCCGACTGTTGTGGACATTTGAAAAGTGGACCAGCAGATGGGAGTTGTCTCTCTGCCTTTCAAATAAATACATAAATTTTTTTTTAAATTTAAAGGCATTTCACTTGTTTAAAAATGTTATATGATTTGGGCCAGCGCTGTGGCTCAGCAGGTTAATGCCCTGGCCTGAAGTGCTGGCATCCCATATGGACCAGCCTGCTCCACTTCCAATCCAGCTCTCTGCTATGGCCTGGGAAGCAGTAGAGGATGGCCCAAGTCCTTGGGCTCTGCACCCGCATGGGAGACCAGAAAGAAGCTCCTGGCTTCAGATCAGCGCAGCTCCGGCCATCGCTGCCAACTGGGGAGTGAACCAGTGGATGGAAGACCTCTCTCTCTGCCTCTCCTCTCTCTGTGTAACTCTGAATTTCAAATAAATAAATAAATCTCTTAAAAATGTTATGTGATTAAACTACAATACTCCAGCCTACATACCTTTCCGATTCTTCCATTTATCACATTCATTTTCCACAATTTCTTTAGAACAGCATCATTGTAGCTTTATTCTCAGGCTGCATCCTACCACTCTCCACCCTGCCTGGAAGCCTCCATGCGCAGTCACTGTCTTATTTTTAAGCACAATGCTTTAAAAAAAAGATTTATTTTTATGTATTTGAAAGACAGAGTTACAGAAAGAGGTAGAGACACAGAGAGAGGTCCTCCATCCACTGGCCCACTCCCCAGGTGGCCACAACGGCTGGCGCTGTGCCAATCTGAAGCCAGGAGCTTCCTCCACGTCTTCCACGTGTGTGCAGGGGCCCAAGGACTCAGGCGATCTTCCACTGCTTTCCAAGGCCATAGCAGAGAGCTGGATAGGAAGAGGAGCAGCCAGGACTTGAACCAGTGCCCACATGGGATGCTGGCACCTCAGGTCAGGGCTTTAACCCGCTGCACCACAGCGCCGGCCCCAAGCACAGCGCTTTTTAAGCCCCGCTACACGTTGACACAACCTGGAGAGACTTCTGAAAAATGGCCCTCCACCCACTCCCATCTCCACAAATCAAAACAGAATCTTTAGGGGTAAGGACCCAGGCATTTCCAGTTTCCTGAGTTTCCCAGCTGATTCTGATACAGAGGAAGGACCAAGAATTATTAGTACAAAGGGGAAAATGAAGGTAGATAAAAGGAACGTGATTTGTTCTCTTGTTCTTGACTTGTTTAAATGAGTAACCAATCTCCTACAAGAGGGTACGATTTAAGAGTTCAGCTCAAAGGGATTTTGCAAGCCTCAGAAGTCTCTGGTAACACTCAATAAATACTTGTGGAATCAACTGGCTTTCGGTTGTGGTTTTTGAATAAGTGTCTCACAGCCCTTCGCACTTGAGGTGCAGAGCAGCTTTCTGACAGCTGCTTTTATGCATTTGGCGGTTTGAAACTGTAATGGGGAGAAGAAAATCACTAATTTGAAGAACTATCATAAAAAGTAACTTTCTAAAAGAGGTGATTAAACAACAAGTGGGTCAATACTTTTTCTGCCCATCCCAGATTGTCTTGTAGCTAACCTTGTGCCCAGGGCAAACAATATGTAGGGGTCCCCACCCAAGATCCTCTGGCATACTTTTGGAAACTATAATGTAATTCAGGTTAGCCCAGGAATGTGCTTACAAGTGTCCGTGGGAATTAAAAATGGAATTAGAAGTTCATCGCATTGCAAAAAAATTGAAATACATGCAGTTTTTTTTCATAAGATACATTTCCATGAATTTCTTGAGGACCTTTTATATGCATGGCTTTCAAATTTTTTTCACCAAAACAAACACCTTTTAATGCCATTTTCCATGAACTTTTTGAAGTCCATTTGTATTCTGGAAAAGCTTGCTAATCCACCAATTAAGTAATTAGCAACACTGAGAATGAAGAAAGTCATAGCTCTGGGAAGAGATACTTAGCAGTGATGGAATACTTTGAAAAAATAAAACCTAAAGGAGGAATGTGTTGGAGTGGAAAGAACATAGGAACTGAGCCAGAAGCCGAGGATTCTAATCCCAGCTTTGCCAGTATTTGGCTCTGTGGTTTTAGGCAAGTCATACAAGTGTCAATCTCATATTAGTTTCTCTGTGCCTCAGGCATAGAAGTCAAGAGATGAACTAGGCCAAGTTCTCGTTCAGGCTCTACTTGCAGATATATTTCAGATGCTTATCTTAATAATTCATAATTTTAAAAATCTGTTTACAAATCTGCAAATGTAAAGGATTCATTTATGGTTTTTCATCTTATATTTCACAGGTTAATTCCAGAATAATTTCAATGATTTTTCTATAAATTATATGAACATTGTCAGGAAAACAGTCTCCTTAGATTCTGAAACTTCTTTCAGCGTCTTGGTCAGAGAATGTAAAACTGTCCTCTGTTCTTGGTCCTTTTAGCGAAAGTTATTGGTAATGAGCCAGCACAAGAGCAAAAACACTGTATTCATTACAGAACGAGTTTTGTTCTTTCTAGTAAACCTACAGAATAACGGACTCCCAGCATACGTGAGTATGTGGCACGGCCATGTAATGGAATAGTTTTCAGTAGGGCAGTTCTGAAATGTTTTTTTTTTCTTTTTTCTTTTCTTTTTATTTTTTTGACAGGCAGAGTGGACAGTGAGAGAGAGAGAGACAGAGAGAAAGGTTTTCCTTTGCCGTTGGTTCACCCTCCAATGGCTGCCGCAGCCAGCGCACTGTGGCTGGCGCACCGTGCTGATCCGAAGGCAGGAGCCAGGTGCTTCTCCTGGTCTCCCATGGGGTGCAGGGCCCAAGCACTTGGGCCATCCTCCACTGCACTCCTGGGCCATAGCAGAGAGCTGGCCTGGAAGAGGGGCAACCGGGACAGAATCCGGCACCCCGACCGGGATTAGAACCCGGTGTGCCGGCGCCGCAAGGTGGAGGGTTAGCCTAGTGAGCTGTGGTGCCGGCCAATTTTCTTGTGTTTTACAATGCAAGGATGTGACCTTCTCTTGCAGTAGTACTTCTTGTCTTAAAAATGGGATAGACATCTTTTATTTCCCAAAATACATACATCTCTTTTTCGCATACAAAGTCCATAAACTATAGAATACGATTTTGGTACATTTGAAATAATTGGAACTAAATGGTTGAGTTTTCACAGGACAGACGCTGACCAGAAAAACTAATCAGCCATTAATTTAACCCTTGAGTCTTAACAAAATCTTAGGAATTTATGGACATACTATTTATGGTTGCCATGAGTGCTGGTGAAACTTTTAGCTATGTGTCCTTGATCTTAAGCATTTTCTTTTTCAAATAAAATAATTCAAAACACAATAACAATAGCAATAAATGCTTTCTCACATACTTTATTACTCTAAAGTCCTGTTTGCACAATACAATTTTAGCCATTTGTTATTTTGAACTAAGGTATCCAGTCATTGTTAATGATGTGTTTAATCTCACAAATGTGCAAATTTCAGTTTTGAACAAAAACTTGGGCTTATTTCCCATGTTTATCTGGTAATATTTGCAATCAAGTTATTGCAGGTTCCATGCATACTAAAAATATATATCTTTCATATTCAAAAGTAGACACAGAACTTTCTAATAATCTTCAAATAAGGTTGTAGAAAGGATTTTAGAGTATGGTGAATCAATTTTAGCCAAAATCCAAGGTAGCTGATTTACTGAAACAACCAAAGGGACCTCCATTAAAAGTGGATTTAAGTATAAAGGCTCACTCCCCAGGGGAATATCAAACACTATACCCATAGCTAACACAGTAATTACCTCTGGCTAGTGCCTGCCCCTATTTTTCAACATAAAATGATTACAGTTATGGAAATGCCAGTGTCCTCTAGTGTTGAGTTTAAGTCCTCATGTCACAGGACATTTTAAATAATAAAAATATTATACATATTTAAAATTTAAGTCCCTATTTTTCTATTGATGTCAAGGAGTTTAAAAGAAAAATATGAGGGTTACTGCAAATGTACAAATAAAGTTCACTGTATTTGACAAGTCACATAGATCCAGTGCTCTGAGTGAGTCCTTTTAAAATTTCCTCTGGCTTTTACTGATGCAGTAAAGCATAATTTTTTATCAAAAATTTTATATCATTTACAAAAATGCATGGTTAGAGAATTTCTAAAGTCACCATGATAATCACAGTATTAGGGCACCTGACAGTGCTGAAAGGTTGGTAACATCCTTTATCTCTGGTTGTGGTTTCTACTGCCAGCTATCATAGAAAAGTGCCCCTATCGTTGACAAAATGGAGGAGATAAAAAAAGGGGAAGAGATGAGTTTGGAAAGGAAGATAGATTTTTCATTTCTTATCTAGCGATACATTCTACAGCAGTAAGCACCACTGTCTCTTAAACAGACCTTTTGAAGGCAGGAAAGAAAACACCACAAGAGAACGCTTTATAAACTGGAGCCTGCCTTTCCATGCGGCTTCGTCCTATCGGAAAGTCTGCATGTCCTCTCCTTGTATTAAAGTAAACAACGCTGTAAGGACTGATAGTGTGACTTGGTGAGTTACAGAAGTAGCTCCTGCATCTGTTACTTCCGCTCTGTTATCCATTTCTTCTGTTCTGCTAATGGCGGTAGGCATTTGATCAACTACTGTGATCTGGATATGAAGGGGATCCAAAGTGGATTGTGAAATAAATCGCATAGCTAAATCTCCACTACATCTTCATTTCCCATGTTCCACTATGGCAGACTGGCAGCCCGAGGCCTTCATCACTAGGGCAGGTGGCTGTAATTATTTCAAGAGTAACTGGGGAAAAATACACATTGTTTAAACTTGTCAATAAAACTGAAATGAAGGGTAGTTTATTTTTTTTTTTATTTAAGACATTTATTTGAGAAATGGAGGGAGAAAAAGACGAGAGGGGAGAGAGAGAGAGAACTAATAGACATTGAGTGATGGACAGACCTGCTATTTCACTCCCTACATGCCCATAATGGCCCAACCAAAGCTGGGGCCAGGAGTTGGAAGCTCAGTCTGGTTCTCCTATGTGGGTTGCAGGGTCCCAACTCCCTGAGCTATAACTTGCTGCCTCCCGAGGTATGTATGGGCAGGCAAACTGGAATTGAGAACAGAACTTGGGCTCCAAAGCAGGCACTCCGATGTGGGATGAGGGCTTCCCAGTGGGGTCTAATGGCCTGGCAAATGCCTACACCATCCGCTGCCTTTTTGATACTTTCAACATTTCTGTTGTGTCTTGCTTCCTGCGCTTGCTGGGTGACTCGCCACAGCAGGTCACGCAGCATCCCTGCTGGCCTATCACGCGTCATGAAAGCTATCTGGCAAGTGATCATGGCATCCAAAAAGTCATAGAGATGGCATATGAGGAACCTGTAAGTCAGAATGGTTTTTTCTTCCAGGACATCTGCAGCCAGGTCAGAATACTCACAGTTACAGTAGAACAGCAACAGGTTGCCAAAACTCTCTGGAGGAAAGGGATTCTGTCGGAATAAAAACTGGAGCTTTCAAACCCTTCTGTAGGCTTCCCTGGTTGTGCAGGGTCACAGGGTCCAACTCTTCCTCTGCCCTAGGCGGCATGTCAGTGAGGGCTTCCTGAGCTTCCTACTGGTTGTCCAGTAGGAGGAAGCTGACCCTGGAATCTGGAAAAAGGCAGGCCTTGTACAGGGCCTGGATCTGGGCCTGCTACAGGTGCTACTGCTCAAGCTTTGGGTGCACTGGCCCAGTTCTCATAGCTGCCAGGGCAAACTCCTGCAGCAGTCGTAGCAGTAGCTCAGCGGCAGGGACAAGGCAGCACGGCTCAGCCTAGCAGGAATCCTGGGCGAGCTGGTACAGGACCACAGTGAACCCAGCAGGTATCTTTGGAGCAGGCCAACCCCACTGTAGCTAAGATTGTGGTGTGGGCTTGTTATCATGGCAATGAGGCACTGAGAAACAGAAGTTTGTGAAACATATTTTTCCTTATGGGCTCTGTAAGTTAAATTGTAGAAGAAATCGGCTAGGATTTGAAAGGAATTATTTAACTGATACCCATACCCTATGTTTCTTGCGCCTAGCAAATGGAAAAGTTAATCAAATATGTAGGCAAACTCATATTTAAAGATCCCTTCAGTGTTTCCTTCAAATATGAAATCATCACCATCAACTGGATAAATGGAGCAGCTCAAATAATACAGATTAAATGTGCTATAAATTGCAAATAATGCATTAGATTTCACAGCCAGATTCTCTAACAAATCCAATACAATTTCAGCACACTAAGAGATGCTGAGCATATTTCATGTGTATGTAGCTAAGTTGTTTCTCCCAGAAAGAAAGAACACTATCTCATTTTAGCAAGAATCCCAAACCTTTTAGAAAAATGCTGTTAGGCTGAGTCATGAAATACAGTTGTTTTCATAGATTGAAAAGTTTCAAAATCATGCAACTTGGACTGATCCTTTTTTCCCCCTAAGCTAGATATAGTGGAGTTCACAATACATTTATGCAAACTAAAGGGTCTAATAGGATGGGAAAAAGTAAAACTCTTTTAGACACTGAGAATCATATACTTCAGGGCCGGTGCTGTGGCACAGTAGGCTAAGCCTCCGCCTGTGGTGCCAGCATCCCAAATGGGGTCCAGTTTTAGCCCCAGTTGCTCTTATTATTATCTAGCTCTCTACTATGGCTTGGGAAAGCAGTAGAAGTTGGCCCAAGTGCTTGAGCTCTTGTCCCCATGTGGGAGACATGGAAGAAACTCCTGGCTTCAGATCAGCCCAGCTCTGACTGTTACAGCCACTCAAGGAGTGAACCAGTGGTTGGAAAACCTTTCTCTCTGTCTTTTGCTCTAACTCTTTCAAATAAAATATTTTAAAAAATTAAGTACTTGAGCAGAATGAGTAAGTTTCATGTTGAGAAATTCAAAGAAGCTATTGGGAAGATTGTGGATATTAAACTTGCAAAATGAATCTAGTGAATAAAGTTCAGAAGCCATTTATAGACCACTCTATCCCACTCTATCTGTATAGTTAAGAAAAAGAAGTTGATTGGGTCATAAAAATAGTGTAGAATATTTTTCCTTTCCCAAGAAACAAATTCCAATACAAATGTGTCTTAAATTGCAATAGATCTAAATCAATTAACTGAGTTCTAAGACTACTTGTGTTAATCTCTATTAAAGATAAATTATGAAAATAGTAAGATCACATCTTTTTTTTCATATGTTAAACTTATTTACAAATGGAGCAAATTGGGGTCAGCACTGTGGCACAGTAGGTTAATCCTCTGCTGCAGTGCTGGCATCCGATGTGGGCACCAGTTCTAGTCCCAGCTGCTCTTCCAATCCAGCTGTCTGCTATGACCCAAGAAAGCAGTAGAAGATGGCTCAAGTGCTTGGGTCCCTTCATCCGTGTGGGAGACCCAAAGGAAACTCCTGGCTTCAGATCTGCCCAGCTGCAGCCATTGTGGCCATTTGGGGAGTGAACCAGTGGATGAAAGCCTTTTCTGCCTCTTTCTCTGTCTGTAACTCTGCCTCTCAAATAAAATCTTTTACAAAATGGAGTAAAGGAAAACCAATGGAAATTTGTCCATACAAATACTCACACTATCACACCATAATTTTAAGATTTTAAATTACAAGATTTCCCACTGAATCATATTCATTCAAAAAAATGCAGAACATGAGGAATTTGTTAAATAATTTTATTCGTACTGGAAAACTCTGCTGAAACACAATGAAATTTATGCAAAGCATATATGGCTTAAATGTAATTATGAGGATATTAGAGTAGAACACAAAGTCCTTGAAATGATCATTAAAGACTAGATGTACTACACATTAACTAGGTTCTGGATTTAACAATTCCTGGTATCGAGATGATAAGGCAGAGGGAGCAGAGGCATTGAAAATACATTTTGATGCAATGTCTCAATCCAGTTTTTATTTATTCCTGAACTCTTCTGGATTTCAAATTGTTATGTTCCATTTCATGAGGTTTTGGGGGGGAAAATAGCAATGTCAAAGTGTTTCAATACAAAATGTTACAAGTGTAATGATGCTGATGCCCAGATAACCAAGCCATCACGATGTATTATTATCAGATACGACTATGTATTCCAGCCTATGATTTCATAAATCAAAGCTTTTAACTGTCTCGATTCATATGTGACTGTATTCTTTCCAATATGCATTCTTTCTTCTTCCAGGGGTTGTTCTATAACAGCAGGTATGTTTCTGCCATACAGTTCACAGTGTTCTAGAAATTGGATACATTCTTGAATAACACTGTCACAAAGCACTATCATGTGTTTTGACATGTTTTCTAGTAAGGACAGGAAGCATCTCTTGGCATAATACCAGGTATCAGTGCCCAGTTTTTTATTATAAGGTTCCAAGCTTTTGATAACTCGAGAAATGCCAAAATCATAATTTCCTTTGGCACAATAAAGTGTTCCTATCACCAAATTCACAATACACAGATGATAGGTTTTCTTGTCTGGGTCATCATAGGAGAGCTGCTCTTCCTCCTTCTCAATCTTCTTCATCAACTCTTCAGCTTCTTCATTTTGACTTGTCATGATATAGGAAACACAGAGGTTAGCTAAAACAACAGCACTGACATTGAGGATGTTATCATAATGCTTCTTAACTATGGGCTCATAAAATCCAATGGCTTCTTTGTACTTGTTTTCCTGCATGAACAGAACATGAGCAACATTCAGCTTCCACACGTCATGGTCATTACAGAATTCCACAGATTTGCGGAAGATCTTTTCCACCATTGAATAATTTTCAAGGTTCCAGTAGATTTTTGCTTGAGCCATCAACACCGGAATGTACTTCTCAAGGGTGTCGTCATATTCATTCACTGCTTTTTTGATCCCTTCCTCGTCTCTGTTGTGTCTTGCTTCCTGTACCTGTTTGGTGAGTCTCCGGAGCTGTTCGGTCAGCATCCCCGCTAGTCCATCCAGCTTAACGAAAGCTTCATCAGGAGCTGTCTGGCAAGTGATCATGGCGTCCAGAAAGTCATAGAGGTAGGGTGTGAGGAACTTGTAAGTCAAATGGGCATTTTCTGCCAAGACATCTGCAGCCAGGTCAAAATACTCATATTTACAGTAGAGCAGCAACAGGTTGCCAAAAGTCTCTGGCGGGAAGGGGTTCTGTTGGAGCAAAAACTGGAGCTTTTCAAACCCTTCCGTAGGCTTGGCATCCATGTTCATTAGTGCCTGGTTGTGCAGGGTCACAGGGTCCAACTCTTCCTCTGCCCTAGGAGGCATGTCAGTGAGAGTTTCTTGGGCTACTTCATAGTTTTTCAGCTGGTATTCTATGGCTGCCTTGAGGTTGAAGGCTTCTACCAAAGCAGTCTGGTGGAGAACTAAAGTGTTGCCAACACTGCGGATATCAATGCCCTCGGTGGTCATGCCCACACCCAGCTCGGGATGCTGGCGGATGCCACGCTCAATAATGTCAGCGATGTGCTTCAGTGCCGGCGCATAGTGCCGGCTGCTGTAATAGGCCAAAGCCAGGTTGTAAGAAAGATCAGGCTGGTAGCCCAAGGCCTGCAGGGCCGCAAAGAACTTGGAGCATGCAGCTTCATACTGCCCTTCCTTGTAGAGCAAACAACCCAGGTTGACCTGGCCATCGGGATCGTTCTCTCCCCCTCCCTCCTCTCCGCCTTCCCCACTGAGCAGCTGCTCCACCAGGCTCCTGGCCCCTGGCAGATCACCCTCGCTGTACTTGATGGCAGCCTGCAGGCGGAGGACCCGGTTGTGGTAGGCGGGGTTGTCCAGCAGGAGGAAGGCGACCCGGGTGGCGTCCGGAAACAGGCAGGCCTTGTACAGGGCCTGGGCCTGGTACAGGCGGTACTGCTCGAGCTCTGGGTGCAGCTGGCTCAGCTGCTCATAGCACTCGGCGGCCAGCGCGAACTCCTGCAGGCGGTAGTAGCAGTAGCCCAGCAGCGACAGGCCGGCGCGGCTCTTCGGGCTGCGCTGCAGCTCCCCGCTCAGCAGCTGCACCGCCTCGGCGTAGCGAGAATCCCGGATGAGCCGGTACACGACCACGGTGAACTCCCTTTCGGGGATTTGCGGACCGTTCAACCCGGCCATAACCGCTAAGATTGTGGCGTCGGTTTGTTTCCACGGCAACTGTGCAACCGGAAGCGGAAGTCTGCCGGAGATTACGTTGCTGCAGAAAGAATCCTATAGGAATAAAAAAGAATCATGGATATGAGTCTCTCAGTCTGACTTGATTCTAGTAAACTCGGTACCGTGGAGTCGCGGTAATACGAGAGGCGGGAGGAAGCGCCTCTCGGCGGCAAACTGGTACTGCACGTCCCGGCATGCACCGCCCCATTCGCGGCGGGCGCCCCTCGGGACGTGGCCGCACAGCATGCTGGGAGGCGTAGTCTCTGTCACATGGCCGCTCTGTCTTTTCGGGATGTGGTGTCACTTGAATGACACTTGAATGAAGGTTGCTGTTTGAGATTGTGTACTTTGGTCTCTGGCGCGGTGGAGTAAGACGTTGGGCCCAATGTCCCTGAGTATGTTGAGCCTCACTGTTTGGCTCATACAACTGGTGATGTTTGGTGTGATTTAGAGGAAAATATGGGATGGAAACGACAGGCTATCTCTTTGAAATTCCCTGGGAATTAGGGTAGATTCTATTATATCTACCCTGAGAGCACGCTTTCTAAAAAGAGTAGTGCAGCCGCCAGGAATCCTCATTTTGATCTTTTTCAAGAGGTTGTCAAAGGAAAGAAATTCTGTCCATCGCAACTTGTAACTTGGAGCAGAGGAGTTTAGATCTGAGTATCTCCCTCCCTTTTCTATAACAACAATTACTGAGTATATTTTGGTTCTTAAACTTGTTTGTGGGGGCCAGCGTTGTGGTGCAGTGCGTTAAGCAGCTGCCTGCAAAGCCATTACCTCATATAGGCACCACTTCCTGGCTGCTCCAGTTCCCATCCAGCTCACTGGTCATGTGCCTGGGAAAGCAGCAGAAGATGGCCCAAGTACTTGGGCCCAGCTACCCAGAGATCAGGATGGCTCCTGGCTTCAGCCTGGTCCCGCCCCAGCGCTAGCTGTTGCAGCCATTTGGGGGAGTGAACCGGTGGATGGAAGAGCTTTCTCTCTCATGTCTCTTTCAAATAAATAAAATTAAAACAAAACAAAACAAAAAACCTCTTATTTGTGACCACTCCCTGGTGTTCCAACTTTCCCTGCAAAGAAGAAATAGTGACCCCCATTGTTTTCTACAATGCCTATGATTAAGGTGGTCCAAATAAAAGGATGTCTTTAATATATAATTAAACTTTAGTGCAGGTGTTCTCTTACAGATGAAGTCCCTGTAGGCTGGAAAGGTTGAAAGGTTTAAGTAATTTTCTCAAAATTGTACCCAGGTAGGTAGTGGCTGAGTTATGCTATACATCAACTGAGTTCACTAGAAAAGAGTGACTACTGAATAACTCAGTCTATGTATGTCCTGCAGATGAGTGTGTAAAAGCCCAGTTTTTCATGCAAAGTGTGCATGAAGGTAATTATCTTTTTTCCTCTGAACTTGATGTTGGCAGTAAGCTTTGAACTGCCTGATGTCAACTGCAGGTGTGGACAGATGTTAGAAGTGACTAGTGAGGGTCATATGGCTACTAGTCATCTAGTGATGCTAGGAGACTTCAGCAGGTTGCGATGGCTGATATGGTAAAGTGACTAACTTTATGTACAAATTCCATCTTCTCTGTTGCTGAGACTTGACAAGGTTGTGAATTCAAGGGTGGCACCGGACAGTGAGCCTTCCAGTGGGTCAATTCAAAGAAAGGACTAAGTGTACCAACTTCACAGGGATTGAGTGGGGCTTTGGCTCATCCAAGATCACTCCCAGAAAGCAGCTGAGTAATACGACTATACTCCTACTCTGAGGTTTCTGTCAGTTTGATCTCTGATTTGGCATTTTAGAGGCTTAATCCTTGGAGGAACGTGGTGGAGGGGTGCAGGCTAGAGCTGCTCAGTGATAAGGGGAGTGTGTGTGTCTTCTCCTTTGTGGCTGACTGCCTGACACTTGGCCAGTGGAAACTTAGGCTCAGTATTTTAAAATGCTTACAGACACATTTAATAGCAAGTTGCTGTTAAATGAAGGTAAGATGACAAGATGGAAACAGGAAATTGCCTTACATATTTTTTAGCCTTTCTCCCTGTTTTGCAGAGTTCTATATGCATCACAAAAGTATTCATCTTCAAATGGCTTCCAGAACATGTATGAAAAAGCAAAAGGACTATGTAGTCTTCATCAAATTTCTCTCTTTCCTACAGGAATCAGTTGGGCATCTCTTGTTTGTGCTAGTACCTGTCTGCGAGTGTGGCAGCTGAACAGGGCCAGAGGGAGGCCATTCTGTGTCTTCCTCCTTATTTCACGTGATGCTGCTCCAGAGGCCTGGCTTGAAAAAAGCAGGACATTCGGCTTAGACAGATGGAAGGCAGGGTCATTTTCAAAATGAAATGAGTGCACAAATCACACTGTGAAATTGGCATGACCATCACTGTGGCTGTGATGGAGCGACTTTTATTTAGTCTCTGATAGGCAGTTGGGGAATAGATTAGGGTTTTTTTTTTTTTTTTTTGGTCGTGGGGGAGGGGAGTGGGGAAAATGAAAGAAGTCCCTTTAATTAATGATAGAAATTCTGGAAAGCAATAAACAGGATAGAATATTCTAAAATGTCATAAGGGATCATTTTGTTTGCAGTAGAATCTTGAAAAGCTGGAGCATATATCAAAAAGTACGTGTATCATACCATTTCAAGCAATAGGAAAGCACTTGGTGGTTGTAATAAAGCAATTTAATGACTTGTGGAAAGGAATTAGGGATTGAGAAAATGGTGTTGAATTCAGGGAGCAGTATTCTGTAAAAAAGGAGGCACATTTTATTGTGTTGAAGAATTCAACAAAATGTTTGGAGTTAAAATCATGATGTGTGGTTCCAAGCATGGAAGTTCTGCCTGCCAAAGTTTGAGATGCTCAAATGTTCACATCCTATTTGTATGTATAATCTATTTGTCATTTTCCTTAACCCTAATTGGAAAGTTTATCTTCTTACTTATCCTATAATGTGACCACCTCCTGTTGGTAAACATTGTTAATCTGTATTTCAACCACAGCCATGATCAAACATGGTCCTCATAAAAGATGATTTTCTGCAAAACCATCTTCCAGTTGTTTTTCATTTTTTTCCTTTGATTCCATATAATCTTCAGGATGGTCTTTTTTTTTTTTTTTTTTTTTTTTTTTTTTTTTTTTGAGGAGGGGAATGGAGGGCAAGAGGGAGCTTAATTTTCTTGCATTCTCACCCTGTACCTGATCTCCCACCACGAACGGGCAAGAAAAGAATAAATTAGCCAATTTATGAACTTGATGTACTTTTAGTAGCATCTGTTCAATCTTTTAAGGTTTTTGGAAATACTATATGCTGAATCAACACTTGGGAACACTGATGCTTCCATGGTGAGAAATTTTACCTCATCATGAATGCTCCTTTCACTGGTATTTCCAGCTTTCTTAATATTTAATTAGATTTTCTTCTTGAACATACTTTGCTTTTGACCAAGTAGCTTGTACGTTGGCATTTATGGTGTTATTGTCTAAACTTATCAGGGAGAGCACAATAGCATTGTGGTTCATAAAAAAGACTAGCAGAGAATGCAAAACTGTGGACACTGGCATCAAACAAAAAATCATCCAACCATCCAAACAAAGAGTTGCTCCAATCCCTGTGTTTGTACTATAGTTTCAGTACCAGGCCTGTTTCGCTCAACTTTCCTCATTCATCCTCACAGTCCTGTGAATTCGGTGATTCTTACCATTGACCCCATGTTAAGACTGCAGACGGCAAAGCACAAAGAAGCCGGCTGTTGCTGCAGCCAGCACTGGCGATTGCTTCTGCCGGCCAGCAGTGGGCCACACTGCACCTCTTCCTTCTCTCTCCCCGGGCACCTCCTCTCCAGTCATTTGAATTGGCTTTGGATCATTTGCTGCAGTTTGTTCTAACAGAACAGGCACAATGGCGTAAGAATTTTAAAGTTTAAGCACCGAAGCCATTGTGTAATTGTATGGCGTCCGTGTGGCTAGCGGCCCTGCACTGATGCGATCCCCCTGTGTAATTGCCCATGCAAATCTGAGCAATCTGTAACGGACACAGGAACCCAGCATTTGGCTGCAAACTCTCCTACTTTTGGAAAACTTCAATAATTGGAAGAGCTTTTTGTCATCTTTAAAAATGCTATATGGGTTGTCCCAGCACCCTTCTCACACAGGCAAACATCACAGATCAAGATGTGGTTAATGGGCTAAATTAACAGTTGGAATTTAAATTGTAGGTAGTCAGATGCATGCCTTCTTTTAGCCCTTAAGTCACCCTTCTCAAAAGAAATAAAGATTATTTCAGAGCCATAGTGAAACATTAAGCATTTTATTAAAAACAAAGATATTTCGATCTCTTAAAGCAGACTGTTTCAAAATCATAGATTAGTTGCTTGCAAAATGGCCAAGCAGTCTATAATGTAGTATTCTTACAATGAAACATCAGCCTGGGAAATCTACACAAAGGGAAATACATCAAACAACTCAGTTAAAGATGTATTTCCCTTCTTTTGTGTAAAACAATAATAATTAGGAAGCAAGTCAGTAGGGGATCCTTTTTAGATTATTGTACATCAAACTAAAATGGCAAAAGCAGTATTCCCAAAGGGAATGAAACTAAATAGAACCTAACCTCCTATTTTCACAACTGTGCTGTTTTGTTCCATCTTCTATGTGTGATTTAATCTAAACAAAAGCAAAAGAAAAATTAAGATTTTAATGCATGTACACATATGTACCAAAAATGAACACAAAGATAGATGGCCCCAAATAACACATTTTTAAACAGCAAATGCTTCTTTTACTTAATAAAACAAACATTTATGTATCAGTGTATACATTCAGTGACACTGGTATAGATATGTCATAAACAACTTATCTTTAGCACTGCTGAGAGATGTATCAATCGTGCAAGAACATTCAAAATTAAATTTAAAAAACCATACAACCCAAGATTACTAGCTGAGGAAAAAAGAGGCAGTGACACAAACAATGTAAGCAGAATACTGGGCTTTGCTAATTCGACATGCTCATCACAAAATACTCTGTTTACACCTCATTGTATTTCTGTCACCTATGTGCTTTATTCTATTATTGCTCACTTAAGAAACTTAGGAAATTTTGGCCTTCCTGTACCTAGACGTAGGCTTTACATTTCCTGACACATTTAAGTTTTGGAAGTTCTTCATAGCTTAGAACATGGCAGAGTAACAATTTCAGAGGTGGTTATTCTGAAGCAGATAATGAAACTTTACTATTGCCATAGGTATTAGGATCCCAAATTAGATTTTGTTCATTGCTGTAAGGAATCCTTTTTTGCATTTTCCCTCCAAAATGTTTATATTTAAATTTTCCTCCAATATGTTTGGATTTCTATCTCAGTGACAGGAAATTATTTTAAACTATTACTCAAGATGAAACTTTTTTGTCTTTCTGCCATTCATAAGAGTCAACAGGAGAAATGAATTTTAAAATAATTGTACCACAAATTTGAGCAGGCTCTGTTTAATGACCTATGGTAAATGAATAAAGTATGATAAATTCTGATATAGAAAAAGCAATTGAATTCCAGTAGCATTAATATAATATTGTTATTACACTGATACAAAAAATTAAAGATTACTTCTAGCACACTGTCTTTGCAAATAACAAATACCTGGGAATGCACAGATATGTCAGATTTTAGCAACAGTGAAAACACACACATGGCAATTTTAACTTTTCTTTACTGACTTCTTAAATTTATATCTGAATGACTACCACTTATGGGATACCTATGATATTAGATCAACTGAAAGTGTTCTAATTTATTACATAAAGGAAGATATGAGTAATTTTAAAAAACGCTTTGGTGACCATATCTGTCATGATTACTACAGGCAGGCTCGGGCATGTCTGTAGTCAGATTGTTTATATATCTACCCGACATACGTAGCTTAATTTTGTCTTCCCCGAAAATCTGATCTCTTCACATTTGCTCCCATTTGGAGAAGAATAAGTAAGAAAGTTATCTGGAAAAATCTGCGTAATGCCAAACACAGCTTGTCCTTTGGTGTTAGAACTGAATTAAAATTCAATGATTTCTTTAACATCTAGAAGACCTGAGGCCTGGAGAGCCCCCAGGGTCCCAGCGAGAGGCCAGCCAGGATGGAATCTTGGCCTTCTGTGCACTGGGTGGCAACCTCTATGGCATGCCAGGCTGTCTCCATCTGCCAGTATTGCTGGCTACCACGTAGACTGCCATGTGTTATCTACATGTCTGAAAAAATATATATCTTATGTAAAAAGGGGGATGAATTTCAATCATTAGTGCCAAGAGACCCAAGGGAGCAAAACTGTTCAGTTTGAGGTTTTACAAGAAGACTCACATTTCAAATCCCTCCCAACAATAGGAAATAAACAATAATAATAAGGACTGGGAAAACTGCTCTCTGTCTTTCTTGAAAAAGCAGATGTGGATAACCACACATACCTCACATTCTTGGAAAATTACAAATTCATTTTCAAAGGTATTGAAAATACTTCGAACTCCTGAGTTCAACCTCTAACCCCTGGGGTTGCTGGCACCAGGCAGGCTGTCAGCCTCCTTTCCACTGCTTTCTGGTCATGGAGGAACAGAGCCATGGCATTACTCAGCAGTTTCTGAATCTTGACCCACAATAGCAAAGATACCTCGAGACAGGAGAAATAGATGGAGGCAATTACAAACAGCTACTTGATTGATGGTTGACATTGTCAGGGCCCCACTATATGGCAGATTGCAATGGTGTTGAACTCCCCTTGCTACCAGTGGATGTTGCTATTGGCAACCGTGCAGTGAAGCCAATAAAAAGGCAAGAAAATGAGACGAAAACTCAACCTTAGTGGAAGCCGTAGGGTTTGTGCTATAAATTATGCTTCCCTTAGCAATATGCAGCATCAACGTTCAGGGCAGCTACTGTGCTTGTAGCTGCCTGCAGTCTGTGTCAGATTCTGGGTCTAGTTTTATCCTACAGCACATGCTTTAAAATTTTGCTCTGGATGGACTGGTATCCGTTTGTCCGGGCTATTTATTTATTTATTGTTGGGGAGGATAACAGATGTGGGCTCATCTCTGGCTCACATGGTCTGCTTTCCAATTCCCATTTGTGATATAAACATGATGTGGCACAATACCCAGAAACACCTGCAGTGCTTCGGCACTGCAGGCATGTGACGCGATGTCGCAGACCCCGGTCTGTCTCTAACTCCACCCACCCTTTGTTCCTCACCTGAAGGAGGGGAGACAGCCCTGCGGAAGCTATTTTCCTTTATAGCAGAGTGATTCAGAAAACTGGCTTAATAAAATCCATAAATCTGAACAACCTCCCTTACCTGCTCTGCGGAGGCAATTTTTCCTGTACTCATTTTCTCCTCTGGTCTCTCCAGCCTTCCCTGCAGAGACAGCTGTAAAGGGCAGCCAGGAACATTATTTTTTAGGGCTCCCACTCCTTCCTTCCTTCTCTTCTTTGTCAAACCCCTCCCTGTCCAAGTTTCTCTCTGTTCTAAGCAATTGAGGATAGGACTGTACACCCTCACTGTCTGGGTTGCAAGTGCCATTTCTCTTTGTTTGGACTGACTCTCACCTTCCCTTTGGCAGCTCCCTTAACCACCTGCCTCCGTCCCTCTCTTTCCTTTAATGGTCTTCTCCTTTTTCTTCTTCCTTTCCTCTCCCCTCTGTGCCTGACTTATAATTTTCTTTTACTTTGTTTTTCTTGCCATAACAAATCCCAATTCTTCTCGATGATGACCATTTCCATTTTTCTACCTCAGTTTTCCCCATTTCCTCTTAAACATTTCCCAGGTGTCTACTATGTGCCAGGAAAACAATGTCCCTTGTGGAACTTGCCCCCTTTTCTTTCATATTTGAGTAGTAAACTTCATAAGTGATACTGATCAGCAACAAAAACAAATATGGTTTGTAAATTTTGATTTTTTTTTCAGAGCTGGGCTGGATCTCAGGTTTCATCTGGTCCAGGGATTTTCAAACTCTTCAGAGTCCCTTTGTGGTTCACCATGTTATGTAATCAAAATCAGGAAGATTTGTAGGGTCCCTAAACCCCTGAAAATAGGAGACTTCAGCTTTTAGATGTAGTATATCTCAGGGATTCCTTGAAAGGTTTATTTGAACAGAGTTCTAAGGCTAAAGCAGGTTTGAAAATCATTTCCTAGTATAATCTCAGATGACAAAAGAAGAAAGAAAAAACAAATTCAGAGAAATTGACTTGTCCAAAGTCATCCAGTCAACAGTGCCAAAATGAGAGCTGGAAATCTATCTTCTGGCTCAGGATCTTTGGATAAGACACACTGTGTTCTCAGTATCTCAGGTAAAACAGAGCAAAGCAGCTTCTAGTTGTTGTTCATTTTAAACAGTTTATGCTTACCCATTATAAACCTGGATTCCTATAGCATATGTGTCCTATGCCAATACTATTATTTCTTAACCCTTCAAGCATCATTTCTCACACTCAAGGAAAAAAAATCCCCAATTGGGGACCCCTGCATCTGGCTTTGGAGTGCTCACTGGTAGTAACCTAAAATTTTATACCAAAGCCTCCTCACTAGGAGAACTGAAGGAAGTCAGTACTCAGTCTTCATGTCTCTGCTGTGTCACTGTTGAAGGCAGTTCCTAGATGGTCGTGTCACCTGTGGTAATTCCAGCTGAAGTTTTCCTTTCATGCTTACTTTAATTAAAATCTATTAACACATTCCTTCTGAGAAAAGGCTAGGTCTACAATAGAGGTTGGATTTTTAAAACGCTGAAAAAAGGGACCACGACCCAGTGTAGTTTACAATCTTGTATAAACACCAATCAGACAAACTCATTTGCTGTATTCTTACTATAGATTTTTTTGGGGGAAACTGCGTTGACTGGGATTTATAAGGATAATATAGTTTACCTTTTAGGTAGGCAATCCTAAAGGCTCTTATCCACCCTTAAGGAGCTTTAGGATTGAAAACAAAATACCTCCATAGACTACAAATGAGGTTTCTTGGGACAGTCTGGCACAGAAGGGCGCTCAGCGAGACAGCGCAAAGGCAGGCAGTGTTTGGCTTCTAACGAACAGAAGAGCCGCATACAGATTGAAGCAGCACTAATGACGCTTTCACTGCTCCTGTTCCCACAGCCCAGAGTGAGCCGGGTTAAATGCATTCAGGTCCGCAGAGCCAAAACAGCCCTCCGCGAAGAGCCTTCCTCTCAGCCCCGTGTGTGCGCCAGGGAAAGCCGAGGGTCCTGGGGTGTGCTCCGTGCCCCAACTCCTCCTTTGTCCTTCCTGGCACCCCCTCCACCGACTGGTTACACTTCAAGGCCAAAGCCAAGGCGTGCTGCCTAGAGCCTCTCTGAGACTAGTTCAGTCTGAGCTGAGAGAACAAAAGGACGGTGGGGCTGGCCGGAAGCCGGTCCTTCGGGCTGGGCTGCGTTCGTTTTGCAGCAGCAGCAGCAGCAGCAGCAGCTGATCTGGAGGTTTAGTTTCCGTCTTCCGTGGCCACCGTACGGCCAGCAGGGGTAGGGGGGGCAGCCGATACCTGCAGCCTTTTCTGGTGCAGTTCTTCCCACTTACTTCTGTTCGCGGCCACCGAATCCAGCATGGGCTTGAGTTTCACGTTGACCTTCACCAATGCCTGAGACAAAACAAAAAACAAGGAGAGGAGGGAGGAAGCTGAGTCCCTGACGTGCTTTTCCACCTTTCACTCTGAGAAGGATGGAAACTGGCTCTGTGGAAGCAAAGTGGTGATCATGTTGGTAAACACGAGCTATTTACAAGGGGTGGATACATCTTTACCACCTTTATGTTGCATTAACCGAGCCTAGGCAGAGAATGGACAAATGAGATGGACAGCTGTGTACAACTCCAGGGAACAGCAGCCAGGTAGACGCCGATCCTGTGTTACAACCACATCAAGCGAGACAGGAAACAAAACGTCCAGTTCACACACGTCTGCCAATCTGTGTATCTTTGCTTGCCATCAAGGGCTCCAGATCGTGATACGCTATGAACTAAATTTTTACAAAAACAAACCTACAGCTCTTCTGCCATAGATGACCCTGGATGGACTTACCTGGATAAGAAAGTCCAGGTAAAATCCTGAAACAAGAAGAGATGCTGACTTTTAAAACTTAAGAGATCTCGGGGCCAGAGCTGTGGTGACTGGGACTAGAACCCGGTGTGCCGGCGCCGCTAGGTGGAGGATTAGTCTATTGAGCCGCGGCGCCGGCCAACACCGGGTTCTAGTCCCAGTTGGGGCACCGGATTCTGTCCCGGTTGCCCCTCTTCCAGGCCAGCTCTCTGCTCTGGCCCAGGAAGGCAGTGGAGGATGACCCAAGTGCTTGGGCCCTGCACCCCATGGGAGACCAGGAGAAGCACCTGGCTCCTGGCTTCGGATCAGCGTGGTGCGCCGGCCGCGCCGGCCATTGGAGGGTGAACCAACAGTAAAGGAAGACCTTTCTCTCTCTCTCTCTCACTGTCCACTCTGCCTGTCAAAAGAAAAAAAAAAAAAAGAAGATGGCCCAAGTCCTTGTGGGCTCCTGCACCCACGTGGGAGACCTGGAAGAAGCTCCAGGCTCCTGACTTCAGATCGGCGCAGCTCCAGCCTTTGTGGTCATCTGGGGAGTGAGCGAGAGGATGAAAGACCTCTCTCTCTGTCTGCCTCTGCCTCTCTAACTTTATCTTTAATATAAATAAATAAATCTTAAAAAAAAAACCTTAAGCAATCTTGGAATTGTGCTAAATATACAGCTCAACATGGTAGCATATATGGAAATAGGACATAAAGGAAAAGGAGTGTGGAAAAGAGTGACAGGGTACTAAAGCCACCATCTGCTGCCTCCCAGAATGCACATTAACAGGAAGCTGGATAGGAAGTGGAGAAACTGGGACTTGAACCAGGCATTCTGAAACAGAATGTGGGCATCCCAACTGGTGACTTCAGCATTGTACCAAAGGCCTAGTGTGTTATCTAAACATCCAAAATATGTTCACTTGGTAGTATGATTACAATAGCAGCTTATAAATGGGCAAAATCTAATGAAAACATATGGACTTTTAAGCATTTATACTTCTTGGGCCTGTTCTCCATTTCCAGGGGTTCAAAGAAGCCTAAGAACCTGGCATCCCACATAGATGAGGAAGAGCTTCCACTTATAAATACCTACTGTATGGTACAAAGGTATTCCTTACAATGATTCTGCATCTTACACGTGATAAAATATGGCTCACACATGTTATGATTGGAAATGGTCTTTAGTCCTTCTACTGTGGAATGGAGGAAAGAACCCATATAGGAAGCAAAGGGTTATGTTTGTAATGTGACCATTTGTTTTGAAAGCTGTGGAGAGAACCATTGTTCTCCTCAAGTGAAAAATCAAGGCTAGGCCAGTAGCCCGCCATGTAGAATAGTGTAGAGTTGTCAGGGATGAGGCACGGAGGGGCAGCTCTTAAGAAGAAACAGACCAAGAAGGTACACAACCTGAAATTGTGTGGCTCCAACCTTTGTCAATAATCACTTCAAGTCAGCGAGGAAGTCTGTTCACAGGTTTTCAGAGTCTATGACACTGAGGAAGACTGAGACAGCGTGACCGCTGTTGTCAGCACCTCGGGGTAAGGCCCAACAACAGGAACCTCCTTCCTTTCTTCCTGATTACTCATACCCTCTCCCCTCACTTCTCTCCCTGTATTCCTTGCGTTCTCTTACTCATCAATTCTATCACCCATCATTTGGGCTGTGTAGAGAACTCTGATGAGCTCTAACATGATTCTTTGAATGGAATCTGTAGCACTTGAGGCCTCCCTGTCCCTTAAGACTGAAGTAAAACCTGACCTGAAATCCAGCGCATGCTCTGGGGCCTTCCTCACCCTCTGTGTGGCTCCCCCAAGTCTTCCTTGTCTCTTGGACTTCCTCCTTGGGTCGGTTTGGCCTTGTCGGCTCCACTCTATATCATTCTCGGCACAAAGCTCTACTTATTTCCTCGTTTCACAGAAAATCAAATTACCTTCAACATTTTTTTTTTTTTTGGACAGGCAGAGTGGACAGTGAGAGAGACAGAAAGGTCTTCCTTTGCTGTTGGTTCACCCTCCAATGGCCGGCGCGGCCGGCGCACCGCGCTGATCCGAAGCCAGGAGCCAGGTGCTTCTCTTGGTCTCCCATGGGGTGCAGGGCCCAAGCACTTGGGCCATCCTCCACTGCCTTCCTGGGCCAGAGCAGAGAGCTGGCCTGGAAGAGGGGCAACCGGGACAGAATCCGGCGCCCCGACAGGGACTAGAACCCGGTGTGCTGGCGCCGCAAGGCGGAGGATTAGCCTAGTGAGCTGCGGCGCCGGCCCACCTTCAACATTTTGTATGCCTGCTAACTCTACTGAATATCAGAGGTTCACAGGGCAGAGATTTGCCCACTCACTCCCTCCTACATGCTCATCCTCATCTCAAACGCCACAGATACCCACCCCGCGGTAATCCGGTTTTCTCTCCTGTCTTGTCTCACTGCTTTCATACCAGTGAGTATATGCCAGCAGGTCTGTTTTCCCCAGGTTTCCTGGAATTCTAATGAAGTAAAGTTTCTTTTTCTTGTACTTACTACTGTCCTATAAGGTGGTTTTTATTTTTCCCATAAAGAAGGAGCATGGGGCTGTGAGGATGTTAGCTGATGGGAAGGTGATGTTCCACTTTCTGCCTTGGGACAATCAGCTCCTTTTGTTTTGTGGACACAGATTATACTTCTGGTCCCACGTAGACACCGTGCAGCTGTGTCCCATTCACCACAAGGGGGGCAGAAGGTGAACATGCAGAAGGTGAACACCTGCAGCACACCTCCGGGAGGAGCTTTCTTCAGCGTGACCTGTGGCTAAGGAGTGGTCAGCAGCAAGGTCCTCCAAAAGCAATGGTCCCTCTACATGCTAAGGTGGCCCCATGCCCTCCTCCAGGCGCCACTGAAAAGCATCTGCTAGCAGATCATGCCCTCAAACAGCACTGTACTCCGGGAAGTTAAGGGACACAGGTAACACAGGACTGGTCGCAAGTTAGGGGAGAGGGGTGGGGGTGAAAGCCCAGCAAAGCCATGCACCCTGCCAAATAGTGAGTGCTACACCCTGGCCCACGTGCTCCTGCTCTGCATCCAGTGTCCTTCAAACAGAGGATGCGCTCACTCTCCCCTAATCCCGATGTTTATTCACAGAGCAAGAGCAACTCTTTAAATCGGGTGCATCCGTTATTTCATGTGATAACAAAACAAGGCCATAGGGTAACTCAGGCAGTGATTAGAATCCCCTTTGTTTCCACGAAAGAAATGCAGGGGTCTGTTTTCTGCTCAGTGTGGTGTTTGTTGTTGTTGTTGTTGTTGTTTTATCTACACATAAGTGTGAGGGAGCAATGGCTGCCATGCTTTTACTTAGTACAGTTTGGCACCAGGTCCTCTCTACTCAGATCAAGCCTTTTAATTAAACCGACTACTGTAATTCTTATGGAAATTAGTGTTTATGCTATTTTCCTGCTGCAAAAGCATTTCTCTGGAACTTATTCTTTTTTTAAATCCCAGGAGCACAAATTGGAATTTTTTTCTGCTTGAAATGTAATTAAAAACTCATTTGATTACAATATTCCTGGTTCTGTTTTACTTATTAAATTCCTGTAATCAGTTTTCCTTTATGAAGCTGCTGGGAAATGATCTCAAAAGCAACACATTTTTCTCCTCCTTGGCAGGTTCCTGAGTATTTACTAAATTATATTCATAGCACCTGCCCGTGATTCGTATTACTCCACCAATTTATTCCTTAAACCATTTAAGTTTATTTGGCTTTGCCCCAAACAGCTTTCTTTCCTTCATCTTTGTTCTTTGTCTTCCCTCTTGCTTCCTTTGTGTTGAATAAAATATTAGGGGGGAGGTACCTATTTATCAGGATTCCTCTTGCCTCTTTGTTTTGTATTCTTGTGAAACACAGACTTGCCTTACTAGAATGTTATTTTCTCCGGGGCCAGGTGTTGGTTCTAGGCAAAGGTAGCAAAAAATCTTATCTTGGGGAGCTACTCTTATGGTATAGATTTATTGCATAGATGCCACTGGCTAAGACAATGGAACTGTTTGAATATTAGTAAAGCAGAGGATTATCTGCAAACTTGAATTCTAGGTTTATGGTGATTTTCTACAATGTGCCATCAGCAAGAGAATCGCTCTAGTACATACATGCTAGGGCATTCCTAAAAGCTTTCCCTCGGCCAGCAGCACCTGATGGGTTCTGTGTGTGTGCTGCCTATATCTGTCTAGTTTGACTTACAACTCACATACAGAGTAAAGGGGAAATTTAGCACCTGTCTGTCTGATCGCTCTCCTCATAGGCATAGGTTCTCCAAAGGTTGGGGACGTGGATGTATCAGCCTCAAGATGCTTGACTGTCCTCTGTGGCGTTGCAGCTATGTGACCTTTAAGCTACCATTTAAATGTGTCCAGAGGCAGAGAACACATTACCCCTCAGGGGCACTCCTTTTTTTTTTTTTTTTTTTCCGACAGGCAGAGTGGACAGTGAGAGAGAGAGAGACAGAGAGAAAGGTCTTCCTTTGCCGTTGGTTCACCCTCCAATGGCTGCTGCGGCCAGCGCACTGCGCTGATCCGAAGCCAGGAGCCAGGTGCTTCTCCTGGTCTCCCATGCGGGTGCAGGGCCCAAGCACTTGGGCCATCCTCCACTGCCTTCCCAGGCCACAGCAGAGAGCTGGCCTGGAAGAGGGGCAACCGGGACAGAATCTGGCGCCCCGACTGGGACTAGAACCCGGTGTGCCGGCGCCGCAGGCGGAGGATTAGCCTAGTGAGCCACGGCGCCGGCCACTCCATTTTCTTTGCTCTGATTTTAGTAATTGTTTCTTGTATTGCACTAAAATCTGGGTCCCTGTAACTTCTTTTTTTTAATATTAATTTATTTGAAAGTCAGAGTTACATAGAGAGAGGAGAAGCAGAGAGAAAGGGGTCTTCCATCTGCTGGTTCACTCCCCAATTGGCTGCAATGGCCAGAGCTGCACTGATCCGAAGCCAGGAGCCAGGAGCTTCTTCCAGGTCTCCCACGCAGGTGCTGGGGCTCAAGCACTTGGGCCATCTTCTACTGCTTTCCCAAGCCATAGCAGAGAGCTGGATCGGAAGTGGAGCAGCCGGGACTCAAACCGGTGCCCATATGGGATGCCTGTACTGTAGGCGGTGCTTTACCTGCTATGCCGCAGCACTGGCCCCCTCAATAACTTTTACTGAATGATTCTAAATATCAGGCTGCTCTCCCTTTAAACCAGAAGCTTCTTGAATAGTGTGGGATTGATGACTTATGTGCTGCTCCAAGTGTAGATTAGGGTTGATGCTATCCTGAAAACCTAACTTGGGATGCACTGTTTTTCTCTTGCAGCAACCTCATTGGGGTTCTAGGCTCCAGCTCCCTCTTGACCCATCAAAGACAGGAGATGAGATATTTGTCCACTGAGGGACACAGCCCTGGGCAGCTAGTCATCTACATGGCTGAGGACCACACTTCCTTTTTGATTTTCACACGCCATTGTTGAGTTCTCTTGTGACAAGTGCATGCAGCTTACTCCATATTTTCTTTATGTCTGAACAAGTAACCTATTCAGATAGCTCAAGGGGTACAAAAGGGTATGAAATACATAGTGCAAAATCTCCCTTTCAACCCAGCCCCAAAGGCTGGGATTCCTCCCCTAAAAGCAACAGATATTATCAATGGTTTTTAATTGGGCATGCATTATTCAAGAACATTTTATACATATGTAAACATATATTTGAAAATGGTGGTATAGTATACATACTGAACTCCATGTGTTTTTTATTTTAAATATATCATGGAAACAAACCACATCTTTGCAAGAATTAAATGTCTTCATTTTTTGTGGTAACTAATATTCCAATGCTACCACAATTTGTTTAACTAGTTCATTTTTAATGTTTTTCTTTTTTTGTCTACTTGAAAAACAAAGAGAGAGAGAAGGGGAGAGAGAAACATAGAGAGAGACACACACACATAGAGATCTGTCCACTGGTTTTCTTCCCAAATGTCCAAATTCCCACAATATCCAGGGCTGGGCCAGGCTGAAGCCAGGAGCCCAGAACTCCATCTGGGTCTCCCAAATGTGTGGCAGGGGCTCAAATAATGAAGTCATTTCTGCTGCTTCCCAGGATGCATTAGCAGGAAGCTGGACTGGAAGCAGCGTAGACAGGACTTGAACCAGCACTGTGACAGGAGTTGTGTGCATCCTAAGTGATAGCTCAACCTGCTACACCACAACACTGGCCCCCATCTAGTTCCATTTTTGGCAGAATATGAAGGTTGTTTCTATTTGGCCATTACACACTTAGCAATTCTGTAGATTCGAAGTTTATCATGAGTCAAATTCTAGAATTGGTAATGTTGGGCCAAAGGGCATGTGTATTTGGATTTTAGTAGATGTTACTAAATGAATACATATAATTTCCCTTAATATACAGTGCAGATCCTTATAATAACTGTACTAACAGGAGAGAGAAAACAAAAAAACCATAGCTACTACTTAGATTCAGTCCTTGGAAAGATAGAGAGTGGGTAAAGCTAAGGACACACAGATCTGGGATGTGCTCCTCTTCTCTCTGTGTCCTACAAATGTTAATTTCTGTACATCACTTTGGTGTCACTCAATCATCACAATCATGTTGCTCTAGAAGATTTCAATTACACTCCTCTAAGGTCCTAAAATGAATCTACTTACATCTGTTAGAACTAACCAGTCATCTTTGACAACTTATAGGGTATTACACAGGCTATTACTGTTATTAGCAAACTCTAAAAATCTGTTAGTTCACAGAAAGATGGAGGAAGGAGAGAGCAAAGGTGAGTGTGAGAGTGATGGGAGGGGGAGAAAGAGAGAGAGAGAGGGAGGAAGAGACAAAGTCCCATCTGCTGGTTCACTCCTTGAATGTCTGCCATGAAGCCAGGAGCCAGGAACTCAATTCAGTCTTCCTTGTGAGTGGCAGGAACCCAGTTACTTGAGCTGGAGCTTGGTATGAAATTCAGGTTTTCCAGTATAGGAAGCAGATGTCTTAACTGCTAGGCTAAATGCTTACAGAACAGCAAACCATTATTGAATGCTTACTTTGTGTCACATTTTAACAGGTGCTTTTCACATACCGCCTATTTTATACAAAGCTTTGCAAGGTTGATGTTGTTGTTATTCTTGTTGAGGATTGAAGAAATCAAGGCCTAGATAGATTAAATAACTCACTTATGGAAGAACTGAAACTATTGTAGGGTTTCTCAACCTTACTATTGCCATTTCTGGCCGGATAATTCTTTGTTTTAGGAGATGTCTTATACGCTGTAGGATGCCTTATAAGCCAGTAGCAATCCATTCCCAAGTTGCGACCACCATAAATGTCCCCTCGGGGAGCAGAGTTATCCCTGTTGAGAACTCTACTGTTTCCAAGAGTTTTCTGCCTCCATCAGGTCTTAAGTGAACCTAGCTTTCTCTGAAATAGATGAACTAAGGTAACCAGCCAATAATGCCAACAGTATTATCACTATCAAAGAAAGAAAGATTTCCTCCTTGGGCCAAGTATATAAACCCCTCTTCAACCTACTTCTTCTGAGAACATTTAACAAGGAGAAGTAAGAGGAGCTTCTATATATATTGAGTATTCAGTGTGCTGGACTAGGGCTAGGGGCGTAAAGTCATTATCTCATAAAATCTTCATGGTGTTCCATGAAGTAAGTACTTTGTATCATCTCCGCTTTATAGATAAGGGAACTGAGGTTCAGTAGGTTAAGTGCCTTCTCTATGGTCACATAGTGAGAGATGGGGCCAGCATTTTCCCCTGAGCCTCTCTTACCCTAAAGCCTTATGTGAAAAGTTCCTTTCTTAGGGAACCAGTCTTCCTTCACCACTCAGCTCACTTTCTACCTCCTCTGGGAAGTCTTTTCTGATGTTTTGGATCAAGACCAGGACTGCTGCATATTTGTCAGGGCTGTAGCACATTCTCTACCTCTCTGCAGCCTAGCCCAGCCTGGTGCTGGGCCACCCTTCGTGTCAGCACTGGGCACCCCAGTGCATGCTCCTGCTTCTTGTCCTGGGGCTTCTGCTTGCCCCCCACCCCACCCCGTCCTGCAGAACTTCTGCCAGTTGTACTGCTGGTGCTGGCTGGAAAGAGTGGATGCTGGATTTCTTCCCCATGTCTTTAAACATGTTTCAGTTTTGTTCCTAACATGCACTGAGATGACTTGGAATGATGTGACACCATGGAGGCCTGCTGTTAAGCTTTGCTAGCTGGGTTCCCAGCAGCCTCTGATGCAGGGCTAATCTGGCCCCGCTACTGAGGCCACATCCTTCTGAGAGCTGCTCACAACACCCCTGTGCCTCAAGGCTTTTCCCTGGTCATCTGGCTGGTGGGAGCATGGACTGCTCCCCGGCCTGTGCGACCTCTGAGGATTGTTCTTGCTTGCTCTTTTCTGCTTTACTCCGTCTCAGCAGTTTCCTTGCATGGAGGTTGTGAACTGCGCTAAGCTGGAGATTGCAAGCGGCTCTTTGCTGAGACCCTCCCCTGGAAACTCTCACTTCCCACACTCCCCAGGCCCCTGGCTCTGCCTACCTTCACTGAAAACTCAGTATGTTATGTTGCCCGCTTTTCACTATCTCAAAAATGGTGGCTCCTACACTTTTATGTTTCTTTATTTCTTTTTGTCCCCTGTTATGCCATTGTGGCCAGCAGCGGAAGCCCCCATCATTGGTGCTAAGCAGCTGTGTCTTGTCTGGTATCCCATGGGTGCAGAGACAGGATGGGAACAGGGCTGCTGGCTTTGCATCTCCAACACCTGCAAAACCCCAGGAAACAACAGCCCCTCCTTCCCCACCTCCCTTGTTCCTCAGAGAGAGGAGTGGTGGGAAGAGGGTTAAGGCTGGGACAGCTGCCAGCGGCTGAGAGTGGGGTCAGGACGTTCTGACGTGCCACAGACTCCTGCTGTAAAAACAAACCTAGAATGACTCCCACGGGAAATGAATACAGTACTTTCTCTCATTACCCTTATTCCTAAGGCCTTGTTTTTTATCAGTTCCCCGAGCTGCTAGGAGCCGGATCCTGGATTTACTTTCCCTCTGCCGTCACGATCCACATCTGCTCTCATCTGGCTCAGTGGGTGCTTACTAGTGGACCACAGTCACTTCGGGAAGCTCAGCCGCAGGACAGCTGGACAAAAGAGTAAGCAAAGAGGAACTATGCTCTGAGAGAGAAACCAGTACTCCTCTGTCAGCAAGGGGCACGGGGAACCCGCACGAAATTAAAACCAGGCTTGTCTTAGAACCCGAAAGCGTCCAACCGCGCTTCAATACCACAATACCCTTTAAAGCCTTTGAGGAAATTGTCTGAGCTGGCTGCTCGTTTATTCTAAGTACAAAGACAGAAAGGGGGTTTGGGCCCCCTTTGGTTGAACTGCTGGCAGTGCTAGCATTTTTGCCTTTCCTTGCCCAAGAGAAATAATCAGAAGCTAAGAGACACATATAGTGTACGGCAGAGGAGAAAGGATTTAGAGTATTCTAATTATTGATAAAGTGTAAAGTTAGACATGGGAGTAGGCATTTAACATGGCAATTGGGATGCCAGTTGGGGTGCCCACATCCCATGTCAGAATGCCTGGGTTTGAGGACAGCCTCTGATTTAGCTTCCTGCTGGTGCACACCCGAGAGGCAGCAATGATGTGAGTCCCTGAGCCCATGGGAGAGGCCCCGGGGTGAGCGCAGCCTCCTGGCTTTGACATGGTCCAACACCGACTGCTGCAGGTATTTGGGGGAGTAAGCTGGCAGGTGAATGATTCTCTCTCTTCCTCTCTCTCTCATCTCTCACAGTCTATTTTTCAAAAAATTCAGCAAAAAAAAAAAATCAAGATTAGAGTTGGAGCTCAACTCAAATACCTGTGTTAGGCAATATCTCTATTACATGTATATGATTACTACCTTGATCATTTCCTTTCCAAATGAAAATGTCAAGAAGTCCATTTGGGGATTGTTATCTTGAATTGTTTATTTATTAATTATTTGAGAGAGAGAGACAGAAACACAGATAGATAGGAACTTCCTATCCACTGGTTTCCCCAAATGCTTGTCACAGTCAGGGCTCGGCCAGGCTGAAGTCAGGAGCTCAATCTAGGCCTCCTATGTGGGTCACAGGGATTCACCCAGGCGTTCCAATATGGGATGTCATTATCCTAAGTGGCATCCTAACTGGTAGGTCAAACATCTGTCCCTGTATTTTGAAGCAGGGAAATCAGGGGTCATAGGACCAGCTGGAATCAGCTGTGCTCGGACCTGTCAGTAGCTTCTAGTGATGTGAATATGCTCCTCATCTCAAGTCCCAGTCCTGCAACGTGGTGTGCAAAGCCTTCTCAGAAAAGAAGAATTCTCATAGTCAGAGCACGAAATCCAGAAACTAAACAGAATCCAGCAAAAAAGAATCATTACACTGCCAGAAAACTTGGGTTACGGCACAAAAAACAGAACTCTGAAATGCCAAAATCATCCCCAAAATTTTTCTAGGAAAACTAAAATATACATCTTTCTATGCATTTTAACATTTTCATGAGTTAAAAAAATAAGCTAAACTCCACATGGTGTGTTTGGCAGGGGAGTGGCTACAGTGTTGACCACTACATGTGAGAGCGGATGGAGCTGGCCACCTGGACGCTGTCCACCTGGGAGACAGCAACCAGGCTCCTCCTGAACCTCACTCTTCCCTCCTCAGTCCAATGGCCTTTGAAACTCAAGGTTGTGTAAAAATTAATTTACATTGAATTGCTAAAGATAATGTTTGCTACCAGGAGGCTTCCAGAACTTTTAAAAATTTGCCTCAAAAAATCAAACAATAATGTTGGACACAAGAAAGGTGTCAGCACTTCTTGGATAAATGTTTTCAAACTTCCACACTGAAGATATTAGCCTTACAACTTACCCTTTTGGTGTGATTTGCTGAAGTCAGAAAATAAATAATTTTTATTGATGTAGGTTCCACATGTAACTGTTTCAGGTACTGTGCTATATTTGTGCTTCATATACCTGAATTCATTAAATCCTCAAAACAGCCAGATAAGGGAGGTAGGTCCATTGCCAGCCCATTTTAGAGATGAGAAAATCAGGCTCAGAAAGGAGACATAGTTTGCCTGGTGCCATGGAGACTGGATTTGGACCTAGTTCTCTTTGACTCCAGAGCCTGAGTTGCTAACCAGTTACCATATTTGTGATGTTGAAATATGCTATTGTGTAGGGCAGCCCTGCTAGCTAGAGTCACAAATGAAAAGTGAATTTTGGTGGCTGTTACTGTGGTGCAGTGGTTTAAGCTGCCACCTACAATACTGTTGTCCCAAATTGGAGGCTCAGTTCAAGTCCCGGCTGCTCCACTTATGATCCAGATTCCTACTAATGCACCTGGGAAAGCAGCAGATGATGGCCCAAGTACTTGGATGGGGACCTGCATGGAGTTCTTGGCTCCTGGCTTTAGCCTGGCACAGCCTGACCATCGCAACAATTTATGGGAGTGGACCAGCAGATGAAGATCTCTCTCTCTCCTTCCCTGCAACCCGTCATTTTGCCTTTCAAGTAAATAAAATAAATCCTTTAAACAAGTGAATTTCTAGACAAGCATTATTTGTCCCTCCTAAGGAACAACTGATCCTCCAATGAATGTTTTCCTTGAACGGACTCAAGTGCTGCTGTGGTCTCAGACATGTTCCTGTGACTCAGGTCTGAGGAGACCAAGGCTAGTCAGTGGGGAAAAGACGGATCACTCTGAAGAGTGAACAGGGATAAGACTGCCCAAACACAAGACTGATGTTTGGGAACAAAACCAAGGGTCACATATTAGGAAGAGGCCCCAGCAGAGGCAAAGATTTTGAGTTGCCGACACAGGGGCCTTATGACAGCTGAGGATCAACAAATGCCCATTTCTGCTCAAACTACTAAGAGTGACTTTCTGAGCTCCAAATAATGGGCCACTTGCTATTGCTGCTCCTTGTTCTCTGCCACCCCCAAGAGTGACGTGAATTTGAGCTGTGCCCTCTCCCTGGGCCTCTGAACTGGTGACTGCTTTGAGAGAGCCCCATCTGTCCATCTGTTCTAGTAGAAAGACTTGCTGCTAACATTTGATTGGCAGTTCTTTATACTCAAGCTAATGAAGGTCAGAGACAACCAGGCAACAGGTGTCTGCCTAGAACTCCCAGAGTCCGCCAGAGGGAAAGGGACGTGCTCCTCTTAAGGCCGCGCGTTCTTAGCCAGTCGTGTTACTGAGGCTGCCAGCTCCCTCTGCTGCAAAGTCAGCAGGCCCATGTCCAAGGAATGTCTCCTCCAAGGAAGCAGGGGCAGCATCCACGTAGCCGGGATCTAACTATGATCCAGGTGACTTCAGACACAAAGGGAAACAGCAACCCGCTGTTATCTTCTCCTTAGTGGGAATTCGGGATTATACCAGGTTTGTCATATAGGGTGAACTGCTTTGTCCAAATGAGAAAATTCTTTTCTAAATTTCTGGATTAAGAAGTAATACTTGCACTTTTTAAGGAGCACAGTGCAACATTTCAATGGGTATATGTAGCTGAAACTGATCACAGCAGGCAACTAGTCTTTCTATTATCTTATCTTTTTGTTTTTGAAGCCTATCAGCTCCTCTATTCTGGCTCTTTATGCAGAATATCCATCTACAGGACATAGCTGCCTCATTGTGCTGTACAACACTTGAACCCATTAACACTCACCTGCTCTCCAACCTCCCCCATCTCCTTCCCTCCACCCTTTCCAGCCTCTAACTGTCACTATTTAAAATTCAAATTGGGGTCCAGTGCTGTGGTATAGCAGATTAAGCCACTATCTGCAGTGCGAACATCCCATGTGAGTGCCGGTTCAAGTTCCAGTTCCTCCGCTTCTGATCCAGCTCCCTACTGATGGCCTGGGAAAAGCAGCAGAGGATGGCACAGTACCTGGGTCCCTGCACCCACATAGGAGACCTGAAGAAGCTGCTGACCCAGCTCGGGCCATTGTGGCCATTTGGGGAGTGAATCAGCAGATGGAAGATCTCTCTCTCTATGTCCCTTTGTCTGTAACTCTGCCTTTCAAATAAATAAATATATATTTACAAAAATAAAATTCAGATCCAAATAATTCAAACCATTATTATTTTTAACTGTCACATATGACAGCTAAGAAAATATTATATGTGGTAATATTTACTCTGTGAATCAGTTACTATTCAACAGTGACTGAGCTTGCGAGATTTTTGCAGGTACCAAAAAATAGTCATATTTTTCTATTTCATTAGTGAGATCTGAGATCTTAAAATCTAAATAATGTGAGACAGTTATCCAAATGACAGTAAGATGATAAAGCCACAGAGCTAACAGTTACCATGAAGGCAAACAAACACATAAGGATCCACATGCAAGAATGATTCAGAGAGGCCACTGGGATCTACTTGAGCTGTAACTGAAGGTGCTGCTTGTGACATCAATGTCTAATATTCTGAAGGCTAATTACAGTACTGGCAATAACTTAGAAAGAGAGTGTTTGGGCTGGCGCCGCAGCTCACTAGGCTAATCCTCCACCTGTGGCGCCGGCACACCGGGTTCTAGTCCCGGTCAGGACGCTGGATTCTGTCCCGGTTGCCCCTCTTCCAGTCCAGCTCTCTGCTGTGGCCCAGGAAGGCAGTGGAGGATGGCCCAAGTGCTTGGGCCCTGCACCCCATGGGAGACCAGGAGAAGCACCTGGCTCCTGGCTTCAGATCAGCACTGTGTGCCGGCCCTAGTGCACCTGCTGTAGCAGCCATTCGAGAGGTGAACCAATGGGAAAGGAAGACCTTTCTCTTTGTCTTTCTCTCACTGTCTAACTCTGCCTGTCAAAAAAAAAAAAAAAAAAAAAAAGAGAGAGAGAGAGTGTTTGGTCTCTTAGATGCGAAGCAGATTGGCAGCCCACGTAAAAGTGAAAATGCAACAATGCCCATTTCTTTCCCTTTCCATTTCCTCCCTGACTTCTCAGATTAGTTGGTTTGCTTATTTTCTTTATATGCTCAAGGGATGCCTCTGTGGAAAATGATATTCACAAATGACATTAACATTCTGAATTAATGAGGCAGAAATGTTAGTTCCCTTGGGTTAATAGCACTGTTATCTCCATAATATAGGGCAACAGTCTCAGATCCAGTGTCTACATAACCAAGCCAGTAAAGCTACTGAATGAAGTAGGTTGCACAGCACAGTTGGGAGTGGTGGGGACTATGGCAAAGTAGACATTTTACAATTTAAAAAAACCATGTTAAACTAAATGACATATTCTGTGGGCTGAAACTATTTTGGGGTCTACCTCTTTTCTTTCTGTAATAGAGGGTAAAACACAACTCACTAAAATGAACTAACTACTGAGTTACTGCATACCATGTTCATTTGAGGAATTATCCACATGTGAGCTGATTAAGCCTCACATTAGTGCTGTGCTTACAGGTATGATTGGTTGCGACTTGACAGATGAGGGATCTGAGGTTCAGAAATTAAGTTACATGGTTAAGTATACAGCAGAGCTGGAATCTCTGTCCAGCCCGACAGTACAAAGCACATGGCATTCTCACATCAGGAATCTCCACAGGCACACTGGTGACAACGGTTGTCTCACACATCACTGTAGTGTCAAGGGCAGTAGAGCAACATTTTTGTTTTAATGTCCCTGGCCCTGGTTCAGGGCAAACTCACTCACTGAGGAAAATAGACGCACCACCTCCCAAGCATTAGGTGTAGACAGTGCATCCTTTATGTGTGACTCATCTAGTCTACCTTGCCCTGGGAAAATCAAACAAGGGTTTTTCAGTAGTAAATGACAGGCAGGCCTAAAGGCAGCTCATGCAAAAGGAAGCAAGAACAGTCTCTCTGTTATAATGAGCCCCTCTAGAATACTGTCCTGGGTTATCCTGTTGGTTGGATTTTCAGAGCCTGGTGGTAGCTAATCAATCACGTTCATTGTGTAGACAACTTCTGACTTGGAAGGAATGGCTGTTGACCCAGAAGCCACAGCCTTTGATGAATGGGGCTTCATATAAGATGCGGCTGGAACATGTAACTAAAACATAGCCACATGCTAATAACCCACCTCTCCACATGCCAGAATGTTTTCCAATAAAACCAGGCCACCTGAGATTTTATAGAAATTTATAAAAATTTTATTACTTTTGCAAAGTTCAGTGTGTAAAAAGGGCCATTTAAAATTTTTAAATTTTGTTGAGTTGCAAACTATTGACTCACTGTACATCTTTGGTATACTTTCTGTGTGTCTTGACTCCTATGGTGCCCAAGACATAATGGACAGGGTGCCTGTGTGGGAGGGCGTTGTACAAATAGGGAGCAGCAAACCCATGCTTAGTGTGAATGGAGTTCTGTGTGAGGTATTAGAGGACCTCCAAGAGTGGATTCTAGAATATTCCATTAGCATTTATTCTTCTATTTTTTTTAAGCTTATATTTGACTGTCCCTAAAGCGTCAAAAGATTAATTATATTTAGGAATGAGCTGCTTAGTGAGTATCATGAAAATCTGATGATTAGAGAGCAGTTTTTTGGTGTGAGTTGAAAGCACCAGACAGTGCTCCGCTTGGAGTCAAAGAGCAGCCTTCAAAACCAGGAACCCCATGCCTCACATCTACAGAGGACCAGGCCCCCAACATCCGGAAGAAATATTTTGTCTTTAGGTAAAGATCTTTTGGGACACAAATTCTCTATTATATTGGTGGACTCTCTCCATATGGTAATATGGAGATACTATGACATTAATAAAGAAAGAAGGACTTTTAAGAGAAAGCATAAGGGCTGACACTGTCGCATAGCAGATAAAGCCGCAGCCTGTAGTGCCAGCATCCCATATGGGCACTGGTTTGAGTCCCAGCTACTCCATTTCCAATCCAGATCTTTGCTGTGGCCTGGGAAAGCAGCAGGGGATGGCCCAAGTCGTTGGGCCCGTGCACCCACGTGGGAGACCCGGAAGAAGCTTCTGGCTCCTGGCTTTGGATCAGCTCAGCTCCAGCCGTTGCAGCTGTCTGGGGAGTGAACCAGCAGATGGGAGACCTCTCTCTCTCTCTCTCTGCCTCTTCTCTCTCTGTGTAACTCTTTCAAATAAATAAATCTTAAAAGAGAGAGAGAGAGAGAGAGCGAGCGCATAACACAAGAAAGGGAGAGTTACATATACTGTCGGGTATATGTCTGAAGTGGCCTTGCTTTTTCCCGAAAAAGGGGTCAGTATATCTACTTTAATTTCTGGTAGAAGGGGATGGCATTGTGGCTCAGTGGTTAAGAAGCCACATGAGAAGCTGGAATCCCATATGGGTGCTGGTTCAAGTCCTGCAAGCTCCACTTCCAATCCAGCTCCCTGCTAATGCTCCTAGGAAAGCAACAGAAGATGGGCCAAGTGCTTGGGCCCCTGCCACTGGCGAGGGAGATCCACATGGAATTCCAGGCTCCTTCTTTGGCCTGGCCCAGCCCAACTGTTGCAGACATTTGGGGAAAGAATCAGCAGATGGAGGTGGATCTCCCTCTCTCTCTCTTTGTCGCTCTGCCTTTCAAGTAAGTTAATAAATCTTTTTAAAAAAGATCTGATAGATGATATGTATTGTGGCTCTTCTTAAATTACATTGGTAACTTCCCAAAATGCTAAAATACAGAAAACACATAAATACATATGTGTAGGGACAGCAAGACCAATACCCTTAACAGTTTTTGCATTTTTAAAGTGCAGTTTAAGGAAGAGATCAGAAGAATTTTACAGATAAAACTTCCCAAATGTGCAATATTTTCTATCTTTTAAATTTTGGGAAGATTTACATGAATTTAACTTTCAACTATTGATCATATGAAATGAAATATGTCTCCCAATAAAAAGACAAACTGCATTTCTTTGTAAATTAAATTTTAAAATTTATATGGGAAATATATGAATACTTAAAAATGCTGAAAAAGAGTAATGGGGAAAGTGAAATGAGGCTTATTATTATTATTTATTATATCATAAAGTGGTATTAATTAAAATATATTCATGTACCACTTAATGACAGGGACACATCTGACAACACTGTGATTTCAATGTTTTGCAAACATCATAGAGTATGTTCATACAAACTTAGATGGCAGAGCCTCTACATATGGAAGCTATATCTTACTGCTCCAAAGACTGTGAAGAATAAAACATTAATTAAGCATAGAAGAAAATAATGCAATCAAGATATATGGTAAACACAAGATGTATGAGGCTGCTGCTGGTATAACATTTATAGTGTCTTACAGTAAACTTTTAATTTTATTTTTGACAGGCAGCATGGACAGTGAGAGAGAGACAGAGAGAAAGGTCTTCCTTCCGTTGGTTCACCCCCCAATGTCTGCTGCGGCTGGCGCGCTGCGGCAAGCGCACGGTGCTGATCCGAAGGCAGGAGCCAGGTGCTTTCTCCTGGTCTCCCATGGGGTGCAGGGCCCAAGCACTTGGGCCATCCTCCACTACACTCCTGGGCCACAGCAGAGAGCTGGACTGGAAGAGGAGCAACCGGGACAGAATCCGGCGCCCTGACCGGGACTAGAACCTGGGGTGCTGGTGCCGCAGGCAGAGGATTAGCCTATTGAGCCGCAGCACTGGCCTTAAACTTTTAATTTTTTTTTTTTTTGACAGGCAGAGTGGACAGTGAGAGAGAGAGACAGAGAGAAAGGTCTTCTTTTGCCGTTGGTTCACCCTCCAATGGCCGCCGCGGCCGGCGCACTGCGCTGATCCGATGGCAGGAGCCAGGAGCCAGGTGCTTTTCCTGGTCTCCCATGGGGTGCAGGGCCCAAGCACCTGGGCCATCCTCCACTGCACTCCCTGGCCACAGCAGAGGGCTGGCCTGGAAGAGGGGCAACCGGGACAGAATCCGGCGCCCCGACCGGGACTAGAACCCGGTGTGCCGGCGCCGCTAGGTGGAGGATTAGCCTAGTGAGCCGCGGCGCCGGCCTAAACTTTTAATTTTTAACTTTGTAAGTAGAAGGAGTATACTTTAACAATATAATCATATGACATAACAATATAATTTAGTATAGTAATAAATAATCAGCAACACAGTCATGTGTCATCATTATGAAATATTACATACTGGACATAATTGTATGTGCTATTCTTTTTTTTATGACTGGTAGTATTGATTTGTTTTTACCAGCATCACCATAAATACATGAGCTTTGCTAAGATCTTATGATGGCTATAGTGTACTAGGAATTTTTCAGCTCATTATAACCTTGAAAACATTTATTTATTTATTTGAGAGAGAGAGAAACACATTCTTGATCACTGGTTCACTTTCCAAATGACCATGCTGGATTGGAGCTAAAGATGGAGTTGGGAACTAAGTCAGTGTCTTCCATGTGGGTGGAAGAAACCCAGTTACTTGAATTGTCACTGCTCTCTCCCAGCTTCTGCATTGGCAGGAAGCTGGATTCAGTAGCCAGAGCCAGAAATAGAACCCAGGCACTCCAGTGTGGAATGTGGACATCTCAACCCCAGGCTACATGCCCACTCCAGCTCTGTTATATTTTATGGAACTGCTGTCATATTTGATCCATTGTCAACCAAAATGTTAACAAGGTACATGACTGGGGTTTGCCTAGGCAGATGAGTCAACAGAATAGAGAGAGTAAAAACAGAACCAAATTTAAGGGATGTAGTATATGATAACAATGACCTTCCAAATCGTAAGGGAAAAGATTAGACAAAAACGTATGTGGGGAAACTGAGATAGCTAACTATAGAATGAGGTTGGAACCCCCTCACTTTTTACATCAAAACAAAGCCAGATGAAGCAGAGATGTAAGTATTTTAAAAAGAAACTATAAAATACTAACAGAAGTTCCAAGAAAAATTTTGTTTTTATAATTTTGAAATGGGAAAGTCATTATAACACAAAGCCTAGAGCCACAGAAAATTCCTGAATTTAACTATGTGAAATCAATATACATATAGCAGAAACAAACTGAAAAGACAAACTGGCAAAGATACTTCCTCATTTTGCTCTGTGTACAAGTCTCTTCTTTAATATACAGCAAGCACCTACAAATCAATAAGACTACTGCTCAAAAGAAAAAATGGGCAAATTTTTCTGTAATGAGAAGTTTACAGAAAAAAATTCAAATGGTTCATAAGTGAATTAATCTATAGTAAAATTTTATCATACTTATTTACTATGTGGAAAACACAAAACTATTATGAGATAGATTTCACACATATGACATTGGCAAAATTCAAGAAGATTATGAACACATTGTATCGGTAATGATATGGAGAAACATCCACCTCAGAGCTTGCTAGTGGGAATATAAATTCAAACTCCACAAAGCTGGCAGTCTATCAAAATTTCAAATATCCATGCTCCAACTGTCCACTCATCTCACTTCTGGGTATTTATCTTAGAAGCAAAGAGTGAATATGGTATATTTATGATGATCTTTGTTGTACATTGTTTATAGAAGCAAACTATTAGAAACATCAGTGTCCATACTAACAAGATAATCAATTACTGGTTAAATAGTTTATTTTTCATCTTTAAACTCTAAAACCTTGCAGCCATCCAAGAAGAATGAGACAATTTCTTTATGGACATTAAAAGGAAGTAATTTCAGAAATATATTAGGTGTAAAGAAGCATGAGATGGAGTAGGATGCACACTATGCTTTTATGTATGGGCACACACACACACACACACACACACACACGGGTACTCCAAAAGGTTTATAGAAAACTTAATTGAAAGATAATATGCATTTCCATGAATTTTTGTAGATCCCGATGTACACACAGTTTATGTATAAAACAATGTATAAACACGATACACCAAAACAGCGTAAGAACACACTCTGCTTTTACATGGATCATCTTTATCACACATGAGGCATTGCTGGCAGTGTTTGGCCCTAGAGAGAGGAACTGGGTGACTGACAGGAGTTTCTCTAACACTTTTCTGCCTTTCATCACCTTTGAATTGGGTAACCTTTCCAACAATAAGATATTTCATTCAAAAGCCTAACATGAACAGATAAAGGAACTAGCAATCTTAGGTTAGGTGTTAGAATGATTAAATGGTAAGTCAACTGATAATAGTTAAGGCTTAGAAGTACAAGAGCAAACTGGAGAAAATGCTCATTTCATAAAAATCAAAATAATATAGTGCTTTAACACAGTAATACAAAATTATTTTAATGCTTTAACGTATGCCGCAATAACACTGCATATAAACACTGCTTCCTCCTCCATCCAGCTCACCCAGCCATATCACAAACAAGGGCTGACTACTGCATAGCTCTTCAGCATTCCCTCTGAAAAGCGATCAATGTCCCCTGCCTGGCCATTAAATAGATTTTGAAAAACTCTTCAATCCGTATCAGTCTCATATCCTTATTTAGTTCCTCAAATTTGCCCTCAGCTGGGAATTCTGCTGGCAACTGTGATTCTGTTGTGCTCACCACCCATTTGAAGGGGCCCATCCATCATCATTTCTAGTCCTTTTCTGATGCAATGTAGCTTGTTCTTTGTCTTTCTTAAAAACTGAATGGCTGTTAAATTATCCATTTATCTTCCTTCAGATTTTCTGTTCAGTTTCTCAGGCCCTCTCAGGGCTGTCTTTTCTACCTTGTTTGCTGACTTTTCATTCCATTTCCCTCGTTCTTGGAGGCATCTTGGTTCACCATGCTGTCCTTCAAAGCCAACTCTGGTTCAGTTTGCTTTCTGCTTGTGGGAAATCTGCATCACTACTCCCTTTTTAAATTCTGTCCTTTCAGGGGAGCTTTGAAAACTTTGAGATATTATATTTCAAATTTTGGGTATAGATACTGGGTTGGGTATATTGGGACAAATTCTAAACTGATGGTCAAAAATCTTGTGTGTGTGTGTTTTTTTTTAAAGATTTATTTTATTTACTTGAAAGACAGTGTTACAGAGAGGTACAGCCAAAGAGAGCGTGAGGTCTTCCATTTGCTGGTTCATCCTGCAAATGACCACAACCCGAAGCCAGGAGCCAGGAGCTTCTTCTGGGTCTCCCACATGGGTGCAGGGGTCCAAGCACTTGGGCCATCTTTTACTGCTTTCCCAAGCCATGGTAGGGAGCAGGATCAGAAGTGGAGCAGCTGGGACTCAAACCAGCACCTGTATGGGATGCTGGCATTGCAGGCTGGGGCTTTAACCTGCTGTACCACAGTGCTGGCCCCAAATCTTGGGTTCTGCTATGAGTTCTGCCACTGTCAAGTCCAGTCACTTTTAGTGCCTTTCAGAGTTCTGCTCTCTTCACCTACAGGATCTGCAAGTATACTTCTGGTTAAACATTGTGGTATTATAACAGCATGTTGCTTCTGTGTAAAGCGACTCAAGGAAAGACATGGGATTTGTATAATGCTATGGCCTACACACCTTCTCTCTATCACAGGTGGCAGTGGATGATACAGGTTAGGAGCCCTAATTTGAGGGCAGAAAGAATCTAAGTTCTGACACTTACTGTGCACTCTTGGATAAGTTACAGAAACTCTGTAGCCTTGGTTTTCATATCTGACAGGGGAGATAATCATGATATTTAAAACTTGATATTATTAAGATAATTAAATCAGGCCATGCTTGGAAAGTCAGTCTTGAGTACCCAGTAAGTGATCAAGAAATGTTGTCATAGACTCACTACCCCTTTGTGGGCTCTTCTTACCCACATTTACAGCAGAGATGCAGAGGTGTAGAGAGGACCTTATGATAAAGGACCTCATGATAAAGCCCTTGTTGGAGGCTTTAATATATAATGTTTTCTCTCCCCCAAGCATTTCCCCTTCCTTTGTTTGGAGGAGGATATTATCTATCACCCATTCTTTTTGCTCTGAGGAGAAAGTCACTTTGTAAGGCCAAAGACCCTTGAAAAGCAGAAGAGTCAGCTACCTCCAGGCAAACCTGTGCACCAGCCGGTGACCACCATAAAAGGAAGCTGAGCCTAAGGGGAGAGGAGGGCAGCTTTTTAAGACACAAAAACAGTCCTCCCTCTTGGCCTCATCAGAGGCCCTTAGCATAGGTCATTCTTCTCTTTCCTGCTGGCTCTTCTCTGGACCGGTTTCTCTACTTGTTTCACATTTAGATTGTCAGCCCTTTGGATCACCTGTAGCACTAAGACCTTTGCTGACAATACATTCAATCAAGCACCTGGGGAAGAATTCTTCCCTGTCTATTACCTCCATCCCTCTCTTTGCTCGAAGGAGGCATTCGTTCAGATGCTGAGACTCCCTTGAATCACCAGGGCGATTCTGAACAGTGACCTCCCTAATTTCTCATCCGTGAAATAAACGCAGAAATGTCCGTGCCTGCCGCAGGGCAGCTCGGGAATGGTAGGTTATTTCAGGGGACTCTGAAAGCACACGATGCGCAGGAGCAGGGATCTCTCCAGCAGCAATGCGATAACCCAATCCTTCCCGTTTCTGCCACTCTCACGCACTGGCTGGGCGGCTGAGGCAGCCTGTGGGGTGTCCCAGCAGCCTGATAACACTACACATACACACTGCTGCTGCCTCCTGCGTGAGGGAGGAGGGCGATAGCACTGAGTGTTCTGGGCACTGTGGCTGAACAGCAGAGGCAATGAATGCAAATCATTAAAATGTGCTAATAAAGGAACTTGCAGTGGGTCCCAGAGGCTGGAATATCTACCTCCTCGGAGCCTTTCATGTGAGCACAGTCCTAAAGTCAGAGCAGGATTTGCTTGGGCAGAGGAGGGAAAAGCACACCCACAGAGACAGCTGTGTGAACAAAGGCACTGGAAGGAGCAAATTGGGAGATGGCAGGTGCCAGTTTTGGCAAGAGTAGAGGGCATAAAGGAAAGAGAGAGGAGGTGGGATGGGGAGGTCGTATGTGCCAACTTAGACTGTTTCCTGTAGCGATGGGAGGGAGGGTCTGAAGGATTGTAAGCAGGTGAGTGACTTGATCAAATCTGCTTTAGGAAGATAGCTCTGGAGGTAACAAGGCGTGAGAGGAGGACGGGGCTGCGGGAGTGAGATGGGAGAGGAGCTGCCGAGCAGTATGAGGGTTTGAGTGGAGGCAGCTGGCCCAGGTTGAGGATCCCTTTCCTGACATACTTGGAACCAGAAATGTTTTAGACTTCAGATTGTTTCAGATTTTGCGATATTTGCATATACATAATGAAATATCCCGGGGCCCAAATTTAAACATGACATTCAAATATGTTTCATGCACAGCTTGAAACCTGAAGGTGGTTTTAAAAATTTTATTTCAGTTTTTAAATTTTTATTTATTATTGAAAGGTAGAGAGAGACAGAGAGAGCTGTCCCATCTGTTGGTTCACTCCTCAAATGCCCAGAACCAGAAATGAAGTCTAGGTCTCCCATGTGTGTGGAGTTATCATCTGCTCCCTCCCAGGGTGAGAATTAGCAGGAAGCTGAACTCAGAAGCAGAGCTGGGACTCGAAACCAGACACTGACATGAGACACAGGCATCCTAAGCAGTGGCTTAAACTACTGCACCAAATGCTCACCCATGAAGGCAGTGATATTTTAAATAATTGTGTGTATAACCAAAATTTCATGGTGTGGAATTTTCCACCTTTAGCATCATGTCAGAGCTCAAATAGTTCCTGATTCTGGAACAATTCTGGAACATTGAATTTTTGGATCAGGGATGCTCAACCTATATAGGGAAGCGAGATATAAGGGAGGAAGGGAGAAAATCATGACTTGGCAACTAGAAAAAAATAGAAAGGAAAAGTCCAGGCATGTTGGTCTTATTTAATTTTGTTGACTGTATGAGAGGTTTTCTTTGAAGTCATCTTTTGTTTTCTGTATTTACTGCAGGCTCTGAGTTTCCTTTTCTTTCATGTTTTAAAATTTGCTGCTATTCATTCCTATTAGAAGCTTTTCTCAGCCATCCTGTGGCCCTCATCTGTTTGCGGACATCTGAACGCCAGGCACTGAAAGAACTGCAAAGGGTGATGGACAGGCAGGGGATGGCAGGGAGGCAGCAGTCACATGGCCGTGACTGTCGACTGGTGGGTTCCATTTTAAGGGCGTCCTGAAGAGCTGATTCCTCGCGAGAGTCCCATGGGCAAGTACGTGCAGGTCTTTTCCCTGAGGCACTTCTGGTTCCCAGGAGAACCCCAGTTTTCTGCTTTGGAAGGCATCTGACTGCCGGTGTCCCAGGAGCAGAGTAGGAAGGCGCCTCGGGACAGACTTACCATTTCAGCTGTGAGTTCTCCTGACTGGCACCCACAGATGAGCTAGCTCTCTGCTCTCCCAACTTGGCAGCCGTGGCACAGGCTGTTCCCTGGTTGTGTGGATGATGGGTTATTCCTGAATCCCCAGTTACCAACTTGCAACCTTTCCTCCTTCCCTCCTTTCCAGGCCTACGCCTGAAGCTCACTGTTGTGAAGTATGTCCTCCACCGCATGGGCTGAAGTGCTCACGCCAGTCACCTCTGGGTTTGACTGTATGTGGAAATAGGGTCTTTTCAGATGTTGGCAATTAAAGATGAGGTCGTACTGGAGAAGGGTGGGCCCTAAATCCAGTGGTTGGTTTCATTACAAGGCCATGTGGGCACACAGAGGCAGGGAAGATGATGTTGAATTCAGACAGAGACATATAAGTTACAGTGATGCATCTATAAGCAAGGAACGTCAAGGACTGCAGGCAATGGCTGGAAGCTGGGAGAGAGGCATGGAGTGGATTATTTCTCAGAGCCTTCAGAAGGAGCTAACCCTGCCAATGCCTCAGTTCCAGCTCTTGGAACAGTGAGAGAATAAATTGCTTTAAGTTACCCAATTCACTTGACTTCATTACAGCAGCCCTGAGAAACTAATACACCCACTCTTGGCCAAACCTGTCCCCCTAGGTGCTGAGCTTCTCACCAGCTCCTTCTGAAAGACAGGATCAGCTGCCTGCCCACTGATGTCCCTCTGCACACTCTGGCCAGCTCCAGCACTCGGGATACCTTCTCTCCACTCACACTGTTTCCTTGAGAGATTTTTTTTTTTAAGGCTGGCTTTAATAATTTCTAATCACACTCATTATAATATTGCACAAGAGTGCTTATTTCAGGATTATCTCAACTAGAAAAAAAGAAGCAGGGAGTGATATTAAATTATGACAAGTCAACTGAATGGAATAGTAGCTTGTTGTTTCAAAGGAGAATGTGAAAATTATGTACAAACGTGGAAACACGTAATGAACTTTTTGTTAAGTGACCAAAGCAGAATATACTAGTGTACCTAAATCAAAACATGTTTGCGTGTGAGCTGTGGTGTGAGGGGGCAGCCAGAAATAAGAGAATGCGAGGCTCTTGTAGTTTCTAATGGTCTCCTGGCAACTTAGGCATTCTCTAAGGTTTTACCCATTTTCTTTACTGTTCTCATTTCCTTTTAAGACCTCACTGGCAGATTCATTAACTTGGCTATTTCTACTAACAGTTTTCATAGGCAATCTAGGTTTTTTTCTATCACAATGCCTAAAAATCTTCCAGCCTCTTCCCATTGCCAAAAGGAGTCTGTATCACTTTAAAATAATAATTATTATTATAATATCAGTTGGATTCTCAGAAGGACGACAAGATAAACTGATGAGTTCAATCCACAAGCATTAATTGGGAACATCAGTCCCCTACACAGTTGAAGATGTTAGATTGAGAAAAAATTGTCTGCAGTGTCCAACTAAACAGAAACCATCAGCCCAATCAATCCTCTGAGGTTCTCTCTGGAATTTCTACGCAAGTCCCTGTATCCTCCCCACTGAAGGACTCAGTGTTTCCTTTGTGAATGGGGAGGTTTACAAAGGTACAGTCCTGTTGAACAAAATGGAATCACACGTTCTCAAGGAAGTATGGTGGGGGAAAGCACAGAAAGATCGAAGGGTACTTGACTTGGAAATTCTGATTCAGCCTTGATTTAACTGCTTTACTCTAAGTCCATTAGCACTTTGGGTTTCAGTTTTTTTCATCTGTAAAAAACTAGACCATGAGGCATTATGGGATCCAGACTGAAGTATTTCCGTCCTTCACAGAAGTAGGATTAGATTAAATTGCACATATAAAATAAAAGCACTACGTAAACTTTAAAATTTAGGCCTCTGGCAGTGGCTAATATAGTCAGTATGCAATAAATATCTGCTTATAAAAAAGTATGCATGAGGAGACGCTCATATTTTCAGGAGTTTTAGACTGATCTCCTTTTCTACAGAAACTTCGTCTGATAGAGGTCTTGAATTTCATTTTAGACTGGCTAACAAACTCAACTGCAGGGTTGCCATAGTGCATGATGTGTGAGGTTGAGAGCCCGAATCTCTTTGATCGCTTTGCTAAGGTAGCATGTGCTTATGAAAATGAGGCGATGTTCTCTGATTAACTGATTTAACATTACAGCTCTGATAATTAAACATAAGATAGTGATAGCTCAGGACCTGGGAGGGCCTCCTTGAATTCTCTCAGGAATCATATAGAATAGTACAGAAGATTCTTCTTGGCAATAGCATAAGAACAATGCTTCACGTTTATCTAATGCCTCACTTGTCAAGAGCTCAAACAATATGGACCATAAGTGAACATAATCTCTCTCGGAGATTTTGGAGAGGCACTTGCAATGCAAAAACCAATCAGTACAAAAGGTCTTTATTTTTATCTGAGTAAAGAAAAATGTTATTTTTCTTTATCTCACTTTCTTTCTCCCTCCTTTTTTCTTCTGAAGACAGTAAAAGAAGGAAGGACCATCTAAAAGAGTTAGGTCAGATTTTAAAATGTGCTCTTTAGAGGAACTGGAAAATAACAGAAATAAAGACACTATTACAAGCTTTGTATAGCATTTGGGTTAAGTGACTTTTAGCTTAATGATAACCAGGTAGAAATATTTTTAAAAAAGAGTTATTTATGCTGGTCAGCTGGATAAGGAGAAGTAGATCTTAAACTCTATCTTCAAAAACTTTATTAGAGATATATCATATTTTTATCAGATTCCAGCATTTTAATATAAATTAACAATTACAGTTGTCAAGCTCATAAAATACATATGAATAGTTTAAGTAGCACTGTATAAAGAACAGCTTTTTAAAAGTTGCATGAAACAAAACAAAGTCCATTTTACTTATAAGCAAATGTACATAGAGCTGGTTACTTTATCAAATCAAACTCATTTTTCAGAGGTGGAAAATGCCCTACAAAATCAAACACCCTGGGAGTCAGGTATTCAGGAGTGACTCTGAGATGTAGCCAGGGGTGTGAAATACCTTCACCTGCCCGTATCATGCATCAGCAGGAGGTGACATGAACCTAACTGCTCTCCTACTAATGATCCCTCTCTGCTCTTCAGCTCTTCCTCCTACACAGCACATTATCATTTGATGTTTGTATTGGTAACTGTTAGGTGCTGGAGGAGCTGAAAGTCTTCTAAAGATGAAACGTTACCTATGATTATTAAGTTTTATTATAATTTTTTGAAATTATATGTATACAATATACAGTACAATTTCTTGAAGTCTTAAGTTTGACATATGTTAGCCTGATCCATTAACTTGAATATTAAAAGAAGACTATATTTTCTAGCGATGCTGGATAGAGAAAATTTAATGGATTTCCTAGCTGAAAAAGTCAAAGCTCTGAAAAATTCATGGCTATAAACTGGTCCTTTACGGTAGAATTAAGGGCCGATTCAACCACAATGGAGAACTAAACCACTTTCTGCAAAGATATCATAGGCCATATACTTCAGATTATGGACAGGTATATAACAGTGCATACTCTGATGAAAGGCTTTATGTATTTATAGGCAATAACTTAAAATGACATTATAACCCGACTGAATACATTCCACTGCTTATCATTAATTCTGTGGCACTGCATCCCCTGTTCAAGTTTCTGCTCTTTCATTCATTTGTTAAGCAAACATTTACTGAACAGTTGTAATGCGCCCTGCACAGTGCTACTAGTTGCCAGGAATATGGTGTCCCAAGAAACCAGTCTAATGGGGGAAGAGAGACAGGCAAAAAAATAATCACGGTGCAGAGTGGGCTGTGTGATTATGAAGAGATGGAGAGAGCGCTGTGAATGCCAGGGAGGGGTACAGGTTTTACAGCAGTGACCGTGGGGGCTGATGAGTTACAGACTGAGGAGGGGGCTGGGAAGACTGAAGGGCAAGGCAAGGGAAGACTAAGGAGGGTCGGTGAGTCCCGTGGGGCAGAGGGTGCCTGAGTGACGAAGTTGGCAGGGTGACAGATGACAGTCGTTGGGGGCTCAGAATAAATGGGGAAGGTGTGTTTGATGCCAAACCAGGAAATAGAAGGTCTCTCAACAGAGGTCATAACCTGAGGTTTTAAGCTGAGGGATGCCCTGCTCAGATTTTTTAAAGAAAGTTCATTGTGGCAAAAGTTTACAAAACAGTCTATAGTGCAGGGGCCTGTAACTTACCTAAAACTGACACTTTTGAGTACTTGTATTTCTTTTCCATTTGTATTTGACTTATAACATACAGCATCTTTTTTTGAGATAAACAGGTTTTACTGTTGGCACTCAGGTTTGGGTGTGCTATATGTATCAATGTTTTGAAAATAGTAAAGTAATTTAATTTTCATTCTGTTCATGATGCCTGGGGCTCTTCTTCACCCATTACCTCAGCAGGGTCCTCTCCTTCAGGGGGATGGTGGGTCCCCTCCAGAAACAGCAAGCCATCATCCTTTAGCCTGGAGAGAGAATAACTGCATGCAGCTTTGGGTAGTAAAGAAAGGGGTATCCATGTTCCAGAACTCTCCTTTACTATAAAGAATAAAGCCAGGCTAAGTCAGATCATCAACTTTTATGACAAAGCGCCAGTAGGGAGAACACAGAGGAGACCATCCATGTAAGAATATTTCCCATCCGAGGAAGAAAAGGAAACTTAAACATTCTCCATCTAGGGTGCCAGGGAAGGTATCAGGAGGAGGGAGGAGGAAAAAGGGGGGGACAGAAGAAGGCAGAAAGTGAGAGAGGAGAGAAGGATGGAGTTGGGGGGGAAGAGGAGGAGAGAGAGCAGCAGAAGTGGCTGGGAGCCTGGGGGCTGGGAAGGGCTGTTTCTGGACTTCAGGGCCTAATTTTCCTAAAGCAGGCTGGCATTGCTCAGGCAGGGTATTAGAAAGGACTTAGGGGTGTCCTGTGGACAGCAGGCTGAAGTCGCTGAGAGTTCATAGGTGTCCCAGAAGGAATGAGCCAATGCCAAGAGACCCAGTTGACTGGAACTAACCAGGAAGCCCGGGAGGCAGGGGAGGAGGCTGGAGGAGGAGGCCACAAGGGCCTTCTCTTGCTTCTGAAGCCACAGGGAGTTAGGGTGGAGTGGGGGAGTTGCCAGCACACAGCCTCCTCATGCCGACACCCACGCCCACACGGAGGCTGGTATGGATCACGCCAAGTCCTGACCAGCCACCTCACAGGGAACCCATTAAGACTGGCAGGTAGCATGTACACGAGGGGCCCTTGTTCTCGAAGGTCGCCAAGTAGTCACAACCACCTGTGCATTCTTCTGGCACCAGATAAGAGCAGGGGAGGAAACACCGTGTAACTGGGGCAGTCCGAGTGTTAGCACCACAACCCAGCCAACCCCAAACCTGTGTTAAGCAGAAATCAATACACTTTTTCAAATTCAAGTACCTGTCCCTGAACACTGCTCCTATCCCACCTCCATCACCAGGAAAAGACTGAACCAGATAGATCAATGACAGAATACAGGAAGATAACTCTCTCCCTCTTTTGAGTTACACAGGATGCCATTCCATATTGTCCCTTTGCAAGAGCAAATGAGAAATGAGCCCCGACTCTTCCTCTCATCCACAAGAAAACAAGATATCACAGGGAAAACACTAACGGGATGCTAATTCAGGTGGGTGGGGTCCTTTTTACAAATTACTTGATGCAGTCCTCTCTACTCACATTCCATTTCTCATTGGCTTGCTAAGAGGAGATGAGGGGGGCCAGCACCATGGCTCACTAGGTTAATCCTCCGCCTTCAGTGCTGGCATCCCATATGGGCGCCGGGTTCTAGTCCTGGTTGCTCCTCTACCTGGCTGCTGGCTCCAGACCAGCACAGCACCAGCAGTTGCGGCCATCTGGGGAGTGAACCAATGGAAGGAAGACCTTTCTCTCTGTCTCTCTCTCTCACTGTCTATAACTCTACCTGTCTGTCAAAAAAAAAAAAAAAAAAAAAAAAAAGGAGATAAGGTTACAGCTCCAACCAGTTATTCTATAGCTCATTACTTATTATTATTTTTTAATGGCACACAGCCATGAATGACTAAGGGAACTTTTATCAGTACCCGGAATCCTGGAATGGCATCTTTATTCTCTTTTCCAGTTCAATTTTAACAATTTCTAACTCCCAGTCCCTAAAATGTCAAAAATATTTTAAAGATTTTTTTCTCTCCATTCTCTTCTGGAGATCATATTAATATTGCCTTTAGTGGAATGTATTTCCAAAATGGAAGGCAGAAAAAAAAGTCAAAAGTCACTGTAATCTTAACACCAGAAGCCGTGCCTGTTGCAGAAGCCCCAAGACATTGTTCTAAAAGTGTTCCTCCTCTTAATGAAGACAGAGAATTATTCCAGCTGCAAGCAGTCTGGGTCAGGTTCTCTTTACCTGTGAGGAAGTCCACTCCAAGATCAAAAGCTTGTTTGGGATGAGCTAAAACTCTCTGTTCATAATAAAAGCCAAACTCTTCAGTCCTTATCCAACAGGAGATTTCTAATGCCTGTTGTACATCATTGACATTCCAGGGACACTGAGGTTGGATCAAGTTGTGGATGACAATCAGCGCCAAACAGTTCGCCTGCTATTGCAAATAGAAGCTCCGAATGATACTGTGACATCAGGGTTTCTGTTTATCCCTAAGGCTGGTGCAGCAATGACTTTGAAGTTTGATGGTGTCTTTTTTTTTCTTCTTCTTTCTTCCCTCCCCCTCCTCCCCCAAAGATGTGAGCAGCAGGCTAATGGATCCCCAGCAGGGTGCAAAGACAGCAGAAAGCAGGAGAATCAGATGTCAATGTATTTTCTGAGATATCCTGCTAGGATGGAGCTAACTCACAGGGCTTTAGTCTTCTTTGGAGGAACACGCTTTGATGATTCCATGCCCACTCTTGGCTTCCTAGATGCTTTCTGATTAAAATGCTGTCACAAATAAATCATGACTTCTGCCTGTTAGGACCATTTTATTTGAATTCTTTTTTTTTTAAACAAAAGTTTGGAACCCTAGGATTAAAAAGATGAACGTGTTCTAGAGAACTATGTGGTTACATATGAACATATGTATATAAAAATGTATTATAACTATGCATGGGTCTGGGGCTGTTCTCATACATGTCAGAGAGCTATCAATGCCACAATTACTTGCTCTCTTTCTCTTTCTCCATTTGAGATAGAAACAGCTAGTTTCTCCTGTTTACTTATAGTAAGGAGAGCCCGTGTGTCAGTTTTTGCTGCTTTATTGATATGACTTTATATATATGGCCACTTTCAGTCAATCGCTTGATCACTCGAGTTACCTTCCCAGTGAGTAGATTCTGGAGGAGGGGAAGTTCCTTGCTGTTTCTCTGCAACACAGTCACAGATGGACCAGACATTAAAGTTATCCCTTAAATGAGAGTTTCAATTAAAAATAATTTATGGAGGGAGGAAGGGAGAGAGTGAGAAATTGATTTCCATTTGCTGGCTCACTCCCCAAGTGCCCACAACAACTGGGGCAGGGCCAGTGCTGAAGCCAGGAGCCAGGAAGTCAGTCCAGGTCTCCTATGTGGGTAGCAGGGATCCAACTACTTGGTCTCCCTGTGCTTCTTTCCAGGGTCTACATTAACAGGAAGATGGAATTGGGAACATAGCCAGGACTTGAACCAAGGCACTCTGATGTGGGATGCGGGTATCCCAAGCAGCGTACTAACCACTACACCCAACACCCATCCTGAATTTTCATTTTAAATATAAATGGCATCCAAATGTACCTATGTGGGTTCCCACCTACGCATACAAGTAGTCTTCAGGCATCTGAAAGTAGCAACAATTTTTATCCTTTGGATGGAGGAAAGACAACTCGGCAAACAGGAGCACAAGCAAAAAGTGCTTGATCTATTTTGATGTCTGACTAGCACAACCCTTTTAAAGCCATGAAGTAAAACCAAACTACCTAATGAAAGTTAGTGAAGTAAAAAAAGCTGTGCGAAAATCATATTGTATCAACTGCCTGCTGCAAGTCCACTCTCACTGCCAGACTCCCGGTGCCATCCCACCGCGTGTGGAGTAGCCTCCTGGCCGTGGGATGCCCTTGGCTAGCTGCCAGCTTCGCCACACTCCCTCTTTCCACACTGCTCCACCTGTGAGAGGATCCTAGCTCTTTCAGCAGAGTCTGTTTGCTTAGGCTGTACATCAGGTTTCTTGTCTCCCACACCTGCACCCATGCCTGCCGCCATGGGGTAAGGACCTTGGTCATTAAAGGGGCATTCTTGGTTTTCTATGTACCATTCCATGTCCTTTTGCCATATGCCCAGAACAGTTTTTGCAAAGCCAAACTGGATTCTTCTGTTCAGATCATACCATTTCATTCAGGAGTCCTGCCACCTGCATGCTTTTCTGTTTGCCTTTTATCCTCTCAGACGTATTGCACATTGATTATTGCACAAACTGGCCTTTCAGCAACTGTCTGGGTTGCCTCTGTGGCGGACTTGCCTCGCTTGTCATTGTCTCAGTGCTTTGTGTCTTCCCCTGAATGTCAGTTCCCGCCTACTGACTGATTCATCTCAATTAAAGTAAGATTATCCAGCTAAATAATGGGGGGAAACCCTCCCCACTGCATGAGAAGGAACAAAATAGGGACCCTTACAGGGATATTTTACTCCACAAAGTTTGAGTTTGACAGTTCTTTGAAAGGTAGATTCTAATGCGTTGTCAAGAATTTGCAAATGAAATCATGACATTAGTGGTGACAAGGAATCAAAAAAGGGCATGGGTTCCACCCTCTGTCAAAATGAGAAAACCGCAGCAGCAAGTATGAGTATGAGCTTTAACAAACAGCCTCATCCACATTCGTCTTTCAGAATGACATGCAGAAATAGTCACGAATAGTGGAGTAAGTTTCCATCAGGGGAGGAACTAGGCAGTGGAACTATCACTACACCAAAATAAGGGTCACGAATGAGCAGGACACAACTCAGATGTGGTGGGCACTTTACTTAACCTTTCAATATGTTAATTTCCCCCAGATGAAAACAGAAGGTGTATCTAACCCCATGGATCAACAGTAAAATAAGACAGAGGTGAGAAATCAGGATAATATATAATTGGGATGGTCCTATTACTCCCTTAATTCTAGAAACTGCCATTTTCAGTTTAATGTCCTTTTGAACCTCAAGATTTCAAAGTATTTAATAGGAAATATAACGTAAGCCTAAATGATTGTGAATCAGTAATGAAACAATTAACATGGAAAAGCGCATGAGGGTCCTTTTCAGCAATCACTAGAACTAATAACACAGAAAGAGTATGTAGGCTTTGGGTTCACTCCAAAGGAGCTTTGCAAACTAGCACAAAAATTTAATCAGCCCCACAAATATATTTCTTCATTCTCCTAAGTTTTATTCACAGTAAAAGGAATTTATGAATTCCAAGAATAATTTATTCATCTCATTTATTGCCTAAGTGTGTACAGGAAGCTGAATAACATTAAAAAAATAATTCAATGTGGATAGTCAAGGTCAATTTAGCAAAGCAAGATGAACCTGACCCAACAGCTGTGGGCTTCACACTTGGGGGCCCAGATTATTCAATGCCACTGAGGGTGGGAGGAGCAGATAGGAAGAGAAGAGAGTTGAGGATCCATTTCTCATAAAGTGTGCATCACTCTTAATTTTTTTCCCTCATTCATTATTAAATAAATGAACATTATATTCCACTTATAACTAATTAATTTTAGATTTTTAAAAACTTGGCTGGTTTCATGCTCTCCTGTGTTTAATGGATAAAATTTTTAAAATGAATATATTTTTGTTGTTTACAAAATCAATTTTTTTTATTTAAAAATTAACATTTGCATCTTTAGGGTGGTATTCTGTTTTATTTTAAGTGTGCTGTGGTTGGGCTCAGCAGTTCCTAAAAGTGCTAAAAGCAAAGTGGTGAGATAAGCTCCAAACTTAATGGTTGTGGGGTCCTTAAAAAGCAATAGTGTGTTTTTAATGGAGTCACACAGTGTGAGAAACCAAAGAAGTTCTGCTTTCACTGCCTGTTTCTCACTTCAGAGTAAGAAAGGAAGCGTAGGTAGGCAGGGGCAGAGAACTCACCAGGTTTCACAGATGAAAGCAAATGCTTGGAAGTGGAATTAAAACCCAGCGTACAGTGAACTGTTAGTGATAACCGATGCCAGCTCTAATCCATCCTCAAAGTGGAATATGAACCCTTCAAAGCTAACATTTGCCAGCTTGCCAAGGGCAGGGTTCTGTATGCTAGGCAGCAGAGCTAGAGACTGTTAGTGCATCTTGCTCAGAATTCATGGCCACATATATTGATTTGTCACATGCATCTAGGGAGAGGCAGATTTTGAAGATGGAAGGTGCTTTACAACTTGAGAAATTCAGAGTCATTCAGGGTTAAACAAATTTCTTGCTTGCAGAATTTCTCCAAGCCTTTACTATTTTAATGTGCATGGGGACAATTCCTGAATTACTGGCCCTGAGAAGTCTTTTTGCAGAGAGAGCTATTAGACTATGGCTAGATACTTATATTCCATGGGGCACACTTTGGGAAGTTCCAAGATAAAATATTATTATCCCTGGTTTACAGATTAGGGAGTTGAAGCCCATAGAAGATTACGTGCTAGACACTTGATGGTGGAGAACTCAGATCTCCAGCTTCCTGGTACTCACTCTTCCCAGGGTTCAGTCCAAAATCTGAGAAGATGAACTGTAGCTAGAGTTCATAACATGCATACTCTGGAAGGTCTCTTAAAAGAAATGCTTCGAAAAGCACTTTACACACCCTCTTGCTTTTCTGGCTCAGCAGAGACACAGAAACCCTCCCAAATCAAGGTTACCTGATACAAAGGCATGCAGATGCTATCAATCCATTCCAGTTGCAAACGAGGCAGCTCATCTTTCCGGTTCCGATCAAAAATAGCCTAGAATGGGGGACAGAAAGTAGTGTTACTGCATTGGAGTACTCTACAGGTGCTTTGTCAAATACTTTAGCCCAACTTTTACCAACTGCACACATCAAAAATCACAATCAATCTTTACACATACTTTCATTTCCTTTATCTATGATGAGAAATAAAGTATTTCCCCCTTTTTTATGAGATTTGTAAATGAATGTATTTGAACTTTACAGCATGCCACTCCTTGGGGCCAAAATCTGTCTTCAGATATAAGTAGCTGCTACTAAATCAAGTCATCAGGTCACTGGGAATTGGGAACAAGTCAAGGAGATGGGGATGTGTTTTATTGCCATAAAAATAATGCAGGCTCTTATTTCTACTGTGAGAGGGTGTGACAGATTGAAAAAATATTCTTAAAAGCAATTTTATTTTAAATAGAAACCATTTATATTACTTTTTCAGGGTGAAATGTTGGTGTGACAATTATATGTATTTTTTCAATAAGGTTCTATCATTAATAGACTTCTAAATATTTATCTATCATGGGGGAGGGCAGAGGAGGACACCCATCCCTCTCATTCCCAGTCTTTAAACTTTATGATGGTATAATAATTGACATAGTGTAGTATGTTTTTGAGATATTTCTGTTGGGCAAACTTAGCAAGGGAAATGAACAGAATTCAAGAGTTAAAATGGATTCCTTGAAGAAACACTTGACAATTCTACTCCAGTGAGAATGTCCCTTCCTTTGTGCTTAAGGAGTAAGACCAGGACCTAAGAAGGTACCATGTGCTCTTATTGATAGAGAAGACTACACTGCCTGGTTATCACATGCCCTGGCATCTTAGAGTAGGTTTTGTCTTTACTACAAATAAAATGTGGCATTCACACCATCTTGGTGACTTTACTGGTCAAGTAGACAGAGTCAAGTAATCCCTTTGGTCCAAATCTACATCCTTCAGATTTATGAATGAGAGTAGGGCAGAAATCACAAGCTGCCAAACTGGGGGACACTATCTCCAAATTAGGGTAAAGGTCTATGACCCCCACAGCCTCTGTTTTATCCTTGTGTTGAAATGTGAAATGCAAAAGAAGGCTGGAATTCAGAGAAGACAGTGGAGTGCGCTGGAGAAAGGAATAGTTCCCGTGAACTACATGGGTCTTGGTCCAAAATATTATTTTAACAAGTTTAATTCTTTTTTATTTTCTCTATATCTCTCTTTGCTATCTGAAATGTTTCGATTTATTTAACTGTCCTGTGTCTGGTGGGTATTATTCAATTACTTCCTTTTAAAAAATCAGTTGTTTCTAGTATACTCTCAGAGTTGTTATAACCATCATCATAATCAATTTTAGAGCATTTAAAAATATATTTGAAAGGCAAAATGAGAGAGCACACATGCATGAGAGAATTATCTTCCACCTGCTGGTTCATTCCCCAGATGACAGCAGCCAAGTCTGGACCATGTGGAAGCTTGAGTCAGGAACTCCTTCTGGGTCTGCCGCATGGATGGCAGAGACCCAAGTACTTGGGCTGTCATGTGTCGCATTCCCAGGCACATTAGCAGGAAGCTGGGTCAAAAATGTGGAGAAGCTGGGACTTGAACCAGCATTCTGATATGGGATGCCAATGTCACAGGAGGTAGCTTAATACAAGCACCACAATGCTGCCCCTTGAACATATTTATCACCCCTAAACAAAGCTCAAACCAGTAGTAGTCACCCTCATTTTGCTCCAAACTCTCATCCTTAAGCAGCCACTAATCTACTTTCCGTCTCAAAGGACTGCCTCTTCTGTACTTTTTGTATAAATGGAGTTATATAATATGGGATCTTTTTCACTTAGCCTAATGCTTTCAAGATTTACCTTAGCCATGTGGCATCTATAACTTTTATTGATTTTTATTGCCAAGTGCTATTTCATCATATTGATATATCAAATTTTATTTATTTATTCATCAATTGATTGACATTTATTTATTTATTTATTGACAGGCAGAGTGGACAGTGAGAGAGAGAGACAGAGAGAAAGGTCTTCCTTTGCCGTTGGTTCACCCTCCAAAGGCCACCGCGGCCGGCGCGCTGCGGCCGGCGCACCGCGCTGATCCGATGGCAGGAGCCAGGTGCTTCTCCTGGTCTCCCATGTGGGTGCAGGGCCCAAGCACTTGGGCCATCCTCCACTGCACTCCCGGGCCATAGCAGAGAGCTGGCCTGGAAGAGGGGCAACCGGGAAAGAATCTGGCGCCCCGACCGGGACTAGAACCCGGTGTGCCGGCACCACAAGGCGGAGGATTAGCCTATTGAGCCATGGTGCCGGCCAATTGATTGACTTTTGGTATTCATTTTAATCACTTTTTTTTTTTTTTAAAGATTTCATTTATTTATTTGACAGATAGAGGTACAGATAGTGAGAGGGAGAGACAGAAAGGAAGGTCTTCCATCTGCTCCCCAAATGGCCGCAATGCCAGAGCTGGGCCAACCTGAAGACAGACTCCAGGAGCTTCTTCTGGGTCTCCCACATGGGTGCAGGGGCCCAAGGACTTGGGTCATCTTCCACTGCTTTTCCTAGGCCATAGTAGAGAGCTGGATTGGAAGTGGAGCAGCTGGGACTAGAACCAGTGCCCTTATGGGATGGTGGTACCACAGGCGGAGGATTAACCTACTGTGCTACAGTGCCAGCCCCTCCACTTTTTGGTTAATATGAATATTGCTGCATTGAACATTCGCATACAAGTTTTTGTTTGCATATATGTTTTGATTTCTCCTGGGGATATACATATATACCTAGAGGTGGAATTTCTGGGTCGTATCATAAACCTATGTTTAAATTTTTGAGGAATTGCCCAACTGTTTTTTGAAACAGTTGCACCAATTTACGTTTCTCCCAGCAGTGTACTAAGTTCCTATTTCTCCACAGCACCACCGACACTTGTCATCATCTGTGTCTTAGTGAGTGTAAAGTAGTATCTCACTGTGGTTTCAATTTACATTTCCTGGTGACTAATGATTTTGAGAATCTTTTTATGTGCTTATTGATCATTTATATAACTTCTTTAGATAGAGCTATTCAGATTCTTTAACCATTTGACTTATTTGTCCATTTAAAAAAATGATTTACTTATTTTAAAAGAGAGAGAGAGAGGGAGAGACAGAGAGAGCTTTCTTTCATTCTCTAGTTCACTCCCCAGATGACTGCAGTGGCCATCACTGGGACAGGCAGGAGCTAGGAGCTTCATCCAGGTCTCCCATGTGGGTGGTGGGGGCCCAGACACTTGAGCCATCTTCTGCTGCTTTTTCCAGGCCATTAGCAGGGAGATGGATCAGAAGTGGAGCATCCAGGACATGAGTGGCCCCATATGGCTCCACAGACAGTGGCTTTACCTGCTACACCCAATGCTGGCTGGCCCCAATTAATTTGCCTGTTGTTGGATTACAAGAGTTCTTTTTACAGTCTTGATACTTTTGGCACCTCAGAGATATATTATTGGCAAATAATTTCTCCACTCTGTGAGTTGTCATTTCACTTTCATGACAGTGTCCTTTGATGTACAAATTTCTAATTCTGATTATGTCCAATTTTGATAGTCTAATTCAACAGCTCTGAGCCACTTTATCTTTTATCTCTTGTGCTTATGTCATTATATCTAAGGCACTGTGGCTAAATCAAACCCAGAAGGTTTATACCTTGATTTCTAAGAGTTTTATAGTTTTATTTCTTGCATTTAGTTATCTGATACATTTTGAGTTAATTTTGGGTGTGTTGGTGGTAAGAGGTAGGGGGCCAATTTCATTCTTTTGCCTGTGGATATCCAGTTGTCCGTGTACCCTTTGTTGAAGGAACTTCCCTCCCTCCACATTGAATTGTCTTGATACCCATGTTGAAAATCAGTTCACAATAAATGGAAGGATTTATTCCTGGACTAGTCACTTCTTTACTTTTGACAAGAGAAAAATGAGGGTGAGGCGCTATATCCTGCCGTGCTCCCCTTTGTCTACAATTTGCACCTTGAAATTGAGTATTAGTAAGCATTTATTTAATGTCTATATTTCCCACCAGTTGACAAGGTCCTTGAGGGCAAGGAGACTGCTGTCTTGCCCATCATTGGATACAATGCCTAGCTTTGAGCACATGGAGGTGCTCAAGCACATTTGATGAACTGACTCACTGCTTCTGGTATCAACCCTCTGGCTGTGGCCCAGATTAGCCTCTGTCTTCGCAAAACCACTCTGATGGCTTCCAGGACCATGACACCTGAGGGAACAACAGGACAATTTTCTTCCTAATTATCAGGGGGCAGGTGGACACTGTAGGTGTCATCTCTGGGCGCGCACTTTTCCAGACATTTCTGGAAAAAGACTCGTGAACGATAACCTTGCCACAGCAGCCAGGCCTCTCCTGAGGAGAGTGCCGTCAGCTGTGCTAAGTAGTCTTTTGTGAGGAGAGAGCATCATTTAGAGTTATGCTTCCTCCACAGAATTAATATCATTTATGTCTTCAGAAAATGCCTTACCTGGGCCTACAGATAAAGGCTCTTTAGTGCTGCACCACTGCACCTGCCAGCTCGCTGACGCTGGCAATTTACTCATTTTTTTTTTTTTCATTTAATTAAATGACCTGTGGTATTGCTGTATTATAAACCCTTCAGAGTATGCCTCTGAGATGGCTTTTAAAAGGAAGGGGTAAGCTTCTATTTGAAAGCAAATATACAGCTGAGGGAAACTTGGGTTTAGCAGGTTTTACACTTGAACTCTATGTATCACAATCTAGTGTCTTTTTTTACAACTAAACTTGGTAAACACCAAAAAAAAAAGGATGTTTTAAAAACTGTATATAAAGATGTTGCTTTGAAAACTTAAATAAGTGGTTTGTGTTTCAACCTATGCTGTATTCTGACCTTTTTTAGGTAAGCAACTGGTTAACAACAGTCAAAATGGAGGCTAGCATTGTGGCACAACAATTGAAGCTGCTTGCAATGCTGGCATGCCATACTGAAGTGCCAGTTTGAATCCTGGCTATACTACTTCTGACCCAGCTCTCTGCCAATGTGCATGGCCAAGCCAAAACCAGGAGCAAGGAGCTTCATTAGGGTCTTCCATGTGGCTGGCAGGGGCCCAAACACTTGGGCCATCTTCGCTGCTTTCCCAAGGATGTTCGTAGGGAGCTGGGTCAGATGTGGAGCAGCTGGTACACAAACAGGTGCCTACAGGGGATGCTGGCACCCCAGGTGTCAGCTTTACCTGGTGCACCGCACACCGGCCCCTTTTCTTTGATTTTAAATGTCAGCAAAGAAGAACAGCTTAAACCCTGAAGATCTTTCAAATACTTCCAAATATTTAAGACACCATTGGTTGGAATCCTCATGAACAAACATGGTCGACAACTGACATATTCCTTGAGTTTTATTGATGCTGTGCTAGGTTTTAAAATACTTTGCCCCACTCTCAGAGTCATTGGACTACATAATTTGAGCTGATTATTCATTAGGAATGAAGGGGCTACCTCTCCTCAAGGGTGGGGACTGAGGAACTGAACATCTTCATGTGTACACACAGCGTCAGCCTGAGCCCACAGCAAACACTGTCAAATCGCCGCTGAGCGGATGATAGAGCGCAGCCTGCTCACTGGAGCCTCATTCCCCACTGGAAACTTCTCAGTTTCCAGACAAAGGGCAGAAACAGATGTGCTTTAGGGATTTTGAAAAGTTCAAAATTGGAAAATAAAATCAGCCCTTCAACACTAGACAGCTTACCTTATTACTTATTTATTTATTTTTTGCTGTATTTCTATTCCAAAGGAGGCACACAGGAAATGCTAGCAATGGACTCTGAATTATTCAAATTCCACTTTTCACATCCTCCCCTGTGCCTACTCATTCCACTGTGGGTGCTCGGTAAATGCTTATTAAGTAGCTCACCACTCTTAATCAGAAACCTGGGAATAAGAGTGTTTAGCATTTAAGTTTAATTAAAGTTCTAAGCTTCCAAGGGGGGTGCTTCTTTAAATCCATTCTCAGTCTTTGGCATATTCAATTTGTTATTTGGAGTTATTTTGGAAAATGTCATTCAAAAGGGTAAATACATGATAATAAAAGCATGAACTTACTGAAGGGGTGAGTTTGAGTTCTGATCTTTCCCGATCTCCTTGTTCAAAGAACTCACTGGTTACAAGTTCAGCCACCTGAAACATATAAATATTTTATCAGGAGACTCAGTAGTTATTATTGGCTGATGTATAAGGTGATTATCTTCAACACAGATAATCATTTACAAAGTTTATGAGGACTATATTAACCTTTTGTATTTGAAGGTATTACAGAATTTAATCAATGAAACTGATTTCCTTTTAATCAAGATAATTTGTGCAATGTATTTTTAGATAATGCCAATGGATGATTTCCCACAGTACAGCTACCCTATTCAGGATGAGGCATTGGATTGCCACTTTCAAAGTAAGAAAAGTTCTTATACAGAGAAATGAAGCAATTAATAAGAATTTATATTGTTATAATATTATATGATGTAATGATAATTTTGCCAACCTTTGGGTTTTTTTCCTTACATTTGTTACTTTGCTGTGATGTAGGCAGCACAGTAGCCAGCAAAGATGGGCTAAGGATTGCTAGCATCTGTGCTGCAGCCTTGCCTGCTCCATGGCCCCGCGTGTCCTGCCCAAATCCCACCCTCCTTCCGTATAGACTGCAGCTGCAGGGTTTTGCTACTCAAGAATTGGTGGTTAAAAATATCCAGTATAGCTCTTAATTGCATACCTGTGATGATATTTAGTTCATTATAATGTCATTTTAATAAGACTACTATGGCCAACACTTCCACTCCCATCATGCACCTGATGTCACGACACTTTCAAGATTTCCAAAAAAGGGCAAGGAAATGGGTGTTAGTCCAGCCTCACCCCAAACCCTACCACCTTTGAATATTAAATTAAGCCTCACCCCAGACATTACACCCAGAACATAGAAAAGGATGGCCCTTGATCCCTGTTCAACTGGGCCAAATCTAGCTAGGGACTACCCCATTACAGTCATATACTTTAATCTTAGCTTGGCTTCATCTTGCCATCACAAAAACTCCTTAATTTCCTCCTTACAAATATTTGTGTGTAGAAAGGTTAACCTCAGGGCATGCCTTCTGCTTCCTCCTGCAGCAAGCAATCAAGAGGCAGGACACATGCTAGATCCACTGTTCACACAAGACGTTTATAGCACTTCAAGATATAGTTTGAAGAATGTGATTTGGTCTTTGGATTGCCTGAATCTATATACAAAACTGTTGATTTATGCCAGGCTCTAGTTAGTATAAGCACAATGAAATGGTTGTGCTACTCCAAACCATGGAGATAACCCTATTTTCCAACTTTTCATCCAGTAGTGTGAATGATCAGCAGAAACTGATCACAGACAAACTAAAGAGATTTTTTTCCCCAGTGCATAATTTTCAGGATAGCTTGTGACAAGTAACATGATATAACAGATGTTGAAAAGGTATTTTCAATGATACTGTAGTTCACATCTAGGTAATTTCTGAGATGAACTAGCTGGATTTACAAACTATTAGAAGAACAGAAAAAACCCAGACAACCTGAGGGCAAGAAGATGTGGATCCCTAAACTAGTTTTTACTTCTGCTATTCTAGACTGTTAGGAAGATAAATTCTTAAATATGAAAAAGGTGAGATGAGTTTACTTTTGGTGAAGTGCATAGAATCAAGATAATTAAGTGTAGCTCTCAAGAGATTTTATCAACCATGGATCATAAATAAAATTTGAACACAACATCAAACTCTCTTTCTCCCCACCACACACACATATCTGAGAAGAGGAAGTATGTAGCTATTAAAAAGAAAGGAATATCCAGTAAGTCCAGATTTCTAACATTTCTAATAAGAAGCATGACTACCTTTCAAGAATTCAGCCACATAAAACTCATTGCAATTACTCAAAAATCAACGTCTCCCCACGTCTGTCTACAATCACTGGTATATGTGCCCATCTTTTAGGACTTGGTTTTCTTCTCTCCAGTCTGTGCCACTCTGGGCTTCTTCCTCTAGCCTTCCTTTAAAGAAGAAACAGCCCCCTAAGGGTATGACCCTGCTTATTCCATTCCCAGAGCTCTCTCAGACTGCTCTGAAGCTGCTTCTTCTGCGATAAAGAATAAAAATGTGCACATCAGGCACCTGGAGGTGGGAGCCCTGTGTAGGTCTATAGCCTCTGGAAAGCAAAGAAATTAAACAAAATCTCATCCCTGCTCTTTCTAAAGTGGTTCTGGGTATCTCCCCTGTGCTTCTTTCACAGTTGAACTTGTACCACTGTTTTGCTTGTACTTAAAAATCCAATCAGGAACATTAAGTGGCTCCTGATGGAATTTTTCATTAAAGAAAGAAATTGAGATGCTAATGAGGCCTTGAGGGATCACTGGGGAAACCCACATGCTCAGAGCCATGATTGCGAGGAAGGAAAAGTGGAATAAATCCTGGGAAAAAGAACATTTTAAAAGGGAGTTTAAAAAAATCCAGGAAATTGAAATGTTATTTTTTTTTAAAAAAGTGTTCTGATGTTTTGACCTAATGTTCCCCAAATCAAAAAGTGAATAGAGTTTTAAAAGTATCAACCTATTCAGTTTGGAGACAAGCAAAGATGATAACTGTAGCACAGAAGTGTGACAAGATTTCTGATGGAAACATGTGCAAAAACATGTTTTATTTTTGAAATCTACCATTTTTGCGCTTATCAGCAGAACTTCACATTCTAAAAATAAAATTTTGTCTATACCAGTGACCAAGACAAGCAGCTATTGGGCCTCCCAAGTTGGTTTAAAATATCCATGAAGAAATTCTTTTTCCTTCTAAACACTTGACCCTGTCCCTTTCCTGTACCAAGTGAGCTCCTGCTCCTCTAGTTCCTGATGCGTGTTTCACTGGGATTTCTGGAGCCCCTGGCACACCGTACCTCACCCCACTCCCTTTCTAGTCTTCTCTGTTTGTGGCCTAGCCTCATCACTTCTTCTAACTCTCCACCCCTTTACCTAGCTTCTCTTCCTCCCTTCATAGCAGCCACTCCAGTATTACACTTTCCCCCAGTACCTGAAGAGTCATGCGCCTCTTCCCTCCGTCCGTGCTCCCTCCACTCGTGTAGTAAGGGAGGCCTCCCAGCACGGGAGAGGTGAAGGGCGGGCAGGTAAGTAAAGAAAAGCTGCCCAACCACACACATTCTTCACAGTTACCCTGCTTTATGTGACTTCATACATGTCACACTGAAATGAAAACCAAAGCGCAAATGAAGGAGGGCTCTACAGAAACAGCTCCTGATTGGCATTGAACTGTGATGTAAGCAAGAAACAAACTTTAATTTGTGTTAAGCAACTGAAATTTCAGAATATATTTGTTGCTACTGCAAAACCCCTCTTAACCTTGATTGACATAAAAATTGTCATCAAAAAAGAACTGAGGTGCTACTGTTAAACAAAAAGAAAGTAAAAGACCCTAAAATATGTGGTATCAGCTTGGGGGCCAGTTATCAGGCAGTGTGGAGGCTACAAAGATTAGAATCCACATCACACAGTGGCAAAATATTCTTTACCATTATCACATAAATAAAGTTAATTTTTAAATTGACTTATAGTCTCCAGAGAAAAGACTGGAAAACAAAATGTTAGAAGCATGCAATGGATGCCAATGACCGTTTTGCTAGGTATTATTAGAAAAAAGCTCAGAAACGCATAGGAATGGAAGAGAATTGAACAGTTCACAAATTGAGGGTCTTGCAGAGATGGAAGATGAACCTGCTTCTCAACTCTAAATCATGAAAATGAAAATCGAGAGGTGTTTTGAGTGACAAAGGTCAACAGACTCAGCACTGCAATAAGAATCAGATAAAATTTGGGGGAGACTTGGGACGTCCAGGGCTCTGAGTCCACACATCGGCGCTGGAAGGGGAGCGGACCTGCGTGGAGAGCGTGGGAGCCCACAGTTCGGGACACCAGCGGCAGACTCAATACACCAGCGCTGGAATGTGAGGTGAGCCGAACCTCAATAACCCGCGACACCGGCAGGCAAGCGGAGAGAGGAGACTAGAGGGAACGACCCCCGGGGAGGGGGGAAGTTCACCAGGCTAACTGGAAGAGAGAGAGAGAGAAAAAAAAAAAGGTGACTGGTACGGACACGGGTTTCTCTCTCTCCGCTCACCTCTCAAGGGCGAGCAAGACAAAGAGCAGGCGCCATCTTGGACATACGTCATAAGCAGAGCGACCTCAGGTCTGCACCGGCCCTGAGCCTAGCAGAAAAACCTGACTCTGGGACTCTGGGCGGGGCAAATTAACAGGAGATTAGGACCTTGTAAATTTGTGGTGCTACTGAACTGAGACTGTGAAAAAAGAGACGGTGGGGGAGAGAACTCACAGAATTCACGTGAGCACTCTCCAGAGACACTACAATTCCGTATCTTTGGCAACCCAGTGGGAGACTGAAGGAGAATTTGAGCCCACTCTGGAGGGCCGAACAGATTTCCTGTGTGGTCCTTGGGAAAGAGGTTCCAATCTCTGGCTCCTGTGGGTATATCCTTTGCCTGCTAACTACCTCCAACTTCATTCAGCTGTGCAGAATTACTTCCCTTTTGAATCAAAAAAAAAGAAAGAGAGAGAGAGAGAGAGGTTTACCACGCCTAACCTGGGAGTGTCACCTTTGGCACACCAAACAGAGCTCTCAGGCCACACCCATCTCAAGCCCTAAGGCTCCATCAAAAACAGATAGTCCACTTAATCTAGAGTCATAGTATAACAAGAAAAAGCACCACAGTGAAGAAACCAAATATCTCCAATATGCCAAATAACAAACGCAAAAACCGAGGTAATAAAAACAAGGAAGTCACCATGAAGCCCTCAAATGAAAAAGACACCCCAATTCAAGATTATGAGGATGATGACATAGAAGAAATGCAAGAAGAAGATCTCAAAAAATTGATAAGAACATTAAGAAGTTCTCAAAAACAAATTCTTGAACTACAGAAATCCTTAATGGACAAGATAGAAAATCTCTCTCGTGAAAATGAAATATTAAGGAGGAATCAAAATGAAACGAAACAACTAGTACAACAGGAAACTGGGATAGTGACTGAAGTGAAGAATTCAATAGATCAAATGAAAAACACAATAGAGAGCCTTACAAACAGAATGGGTGAAGCAGAAGAGAGAATATCGGACTTAGAAGACAGAGAACAGGAAAGGATACAGTCAGACCAAAGAAAAGAAGAGGAAATTAGGAATCTAAAACATATTGTCGGGAATCTTCAGGATACTATTAAAAAACCCAACATTCGGGTTCTAGGAGTTCCTGAAGGCATGGAGAGGGAGAAAGGATTAGAAGGCCTTTTTAGTGAGATATTAGCAGAAAATTTCCCAGGTTTGGAGAAGGACAGAGAAATCCTAGTACAGGAAGCCCACAGAACCCCTAATAAACACGACCAAAAGAGATCCTCACCACGACACGTTGTAATTAAACTCTCCACAGTGAAACATAAAGAAAAGATCCTAAAATGTGCAAGAGAGAAACGTCAGATTACTCTCAGAGGATCTCCAATCAGACTCACAGCTGACTTCTCATCAGAAACTCTACAAGCTAGGAGGGAATGGCGAGATATAGCCCAGGTACTAAGAGAGAACAACTGCCAGCCCAGAATATTATATCCTGCAAAGCTATCATTTGTGAATGAAGGTGAAATAAAGACTTTTCATAGCAAACAGAAATTGAAAGAATTTGTTGCCACTCGTCCAGCCCTGCAAAAGATGCTTAAAGATGTGTTACACACAGAAACAAAGAAACACGGTCATCAATATGAAATAAGGTAAAGGAAGGAAACCAAGGAAGGAAAGCTCACAGCAAAAGATCACAGGGAATTCAAAGCATATATTAGAACTTATCTTTGGCAAATGGCAGGGCAAAGTTACCACTTATCATTAGTCACATTGAACGTGAATGGCCTGAACTGTCCAGTTAAAAGACACCGATTGGCTGATTGGGTTAAGGAACAAAACCCATCTATTTGCTGCTTACAAGAAACACATCTTTCCAACAAAGATCCATACGGACTGAAAGTGAAAGGCTGGAAAAAGATATACCATGCCAACAGAAATGAAAAAAGAGCGGGCGTAGCCATCTTAATTTCAGACAACATAAACTTTACCACAAAAACCGTTAAGAGAGACAAAGAGGGACACTACATAATGATTAAGGGATCAATTCAACAGGAAGATATAACAATTATCAATGTATATGCACCTAACTACAGGGCACCGGTTTATCTAAAAGATTTGTTAACGGACTTAAAGGGAGACTTAGACCCCAATACAATAGTACTGGGGGACTTCAATACTCCACTCTCAGAAATAGACAGATCAATAGGACAGAAGATCAACAAGGATACAGTAGATTTAAACGACACTATAGCCCAAATGGATCTAACAGATATATACAGAACTTTCAATCCTACAGCTAAAGATTTTACATTCTTCTCAGCAGTACATGGAACCTTCTCTAGGATTGACCACATACTAGGCCATAAAGCAAGTCTCAGCAAATTCAAAAGAATTAGAATCATACCATGCAGCTTCTCAGACCATAAAGGAATGAAGTTGGAAATTAGCAACTCAGGAATCCCTAGAGCATACGCAAACACATGGAGATTGAACAACATGCTCCTGAATGAACAATGGGTCATAGAAGAAATCAAAAGAGAAATCAAAAACTTTCTGGAAGTAAATGAGGATAACAGCACAACATACCAAAACTTATGGGACGCAGCAAAAGCAGTGTTAAGAGGAAAGTTTATATCAATAGGTGCCTACATCAAGAAATTGGAAAGGCACCAAATAGATGAGCTTTCTATTCACCTCAAGGATCTAGAAAACCTACAGCAAACCAGACCCAAATCTAGTAGGAGAAGAGAAATAATTAAAATCAGAGAAGAAATCAACAGGATTGAATCAAGAAAAACATTCCAAAAAATCAGCCAAACGAGGAGCTGGTTTTTTGAAAAAATAAACAAAATTGACACCCCATTGGCCCAACTAACTAAAAAAAGGAAGAGAAAAGACCCAAATCAATAAAATCAGAGATGAAAAAGGAAATGTAACAACAGACACCACAGAAATACAAAGAATCATCAGAAATTACTACAAGGACTTGTATGCCAGCAAACAGGGAAACCTATCAGAAATGGATAGATTCCTGGACACATGCAACCTACCTAAATTGAACCAGGAAGACATCGAAAACCTAAACAGACCCATAACTGAGACAGAAATTGAAACAGTAATAAAGGCCCTCCCAACAAAGAAAAGCCCAGGACCAGATGGATTCACTGCTGAATTCTACCAGACATTTAAAGAAGAACTAACTCCAATTCTTCTCAAACTATTCAGAACAATCGAAGAAGAGGGAATCCTCCCAAATTCTTTCTATGAAGCCAGCATCACCTTAATTCCTAAGCCGGAAAAAGATGCAGCACTGAAAGAGAATGACAGACCAATATCCCTGATGAACATAGATGCAAAAATCCTCAATAAAATTCTTGCCAATAGAATGCAACAACACATCAGAAAGATCATCCACCCAGACCAAGTGGGATTTATCCCTGGTATGCAGGGATGGTTTAATGTGCGCAAGACAATCAATGTGATACACCACATTAACAGACTGCAGAAGAAAAACCATATGATTATCTCAATAGATGCCGAGAAAGCATTTGATAAAATACAACACCCGTTCATGATGAAAACTCTAAGCAAACTGGGTTTGGAAGGAACATTCCTCAATACAATCAAAGCAATCTATGAAAAACCCACAGCCAACATCCTATTGAATGGGGAAAAGTTGGAAGCATTTCCACTGAGATCTGGTACCAGACAGGGATGTCCACTCTCACCACTGCTATTCAATATAGTTCTGGAGGTTCTAGCCAGAGCTATTAGGCAAGAAAAAGAAATTAAAGGGATACAAATTGGGAAGGAAGAACTCAAACTATCCCTCTTTGCAGATAACATGATTCTTTATTTAGGGGACCCAAAGAACTCTACTAAGAGACTATTGGAACTCATAGAAGAGTTTGGCAAAGTAGCAGGGTATAAAATCAATGCACAAAAATCAACAGCCTTTGTATACACAGACAATGCCATGGCTGAGGAAGAACTTCTAAGATCAATCCCATTCACAATAGCTACAAAAACAATCAAATACCTTGGAATAAACTTAACCAAGGACGTTAAAGATCTCTACGATGAAAATTACAAAACCTTAAAGAAAGAAATAGAAGAGGATACCAAGAAATGGAAAAATCTTCCATGCTCATGGATTGGAAGAATCAATATCATCAAAATGTCCATTCTCCCAAAAGCAATTTATACATTCAATGCAATACCAATCAAGATACCGAAGACCTTCTTCTCAGATCTGGAAAAAATGGTGCTGAAATTTATATGGAGGCACAAGAGACCTCGAATAGCTAAAGCAATCTTGTACAACAAAAACAAAGCCGGAGGCATCACAATACCAGATTTCAGGACATACTACAGGGCAGTTGTTATCAAAACAGTATGGTACGGGTACAGAAACAGATGGATAGACCAATGGAACAGAATTGAAACACCAGAAATCAACCCAAACATCTACAGCCTACTTATATTTGATCAAGGATCTAAAACCAATTCCTGGAGCAAGGACAGTCTATTCAATAAATGGTGCTGGGAAAACTGGATTTCCACGTGCAGAAGTATGAAGCAAGACCCCTACCTTACGCCTTACACAAAAATCCACTCAACATGGATTAAAGACCTAAATCTACGACCTGACACCATCAAGTTACTAGAGAACATTGGAGAAACCCTTCAAGATATTGGCACAGGCAAAGAGTTTCTGGAAAAGACCCGGGAAGCACAGGCAGTCAAAGCCAAAATCAACTATTGGGATTGCATCAAATTGAGAAGTTTCTGTACTGCAAAAGAAACAGTCAGGAGAGTGAAGAGACAACCGACAGAATGGGAAAAAAATATTTGCAAACTATGCAACAGATAAAGGGTTAATAACCAGAATCTATAAAGAGATCAAGAAACTCCACAAAAACAAAACCAACAACCCAATTAAGAGATGGGCCAAGGACCTCAATAGACATTTTTCAAAAGAGGAAATCCAAATGGCCAACAGGCACATGAAAAAATGTTCAAGGTCATTAGCAATCAGGGAAATGCAAATCAAAACCACAATGAGGTTTCACCTCACCCCGGTTAGAATGGCTCACATTCAGAAATCTACCAACAATAGATGCTGGAGAGGATGTGGGGAAAAAGGGACACTAACCCACTGTTGGTGGGAATGCAAACTGGTCAAACCACTATGGAAGTCAGTCTGGAGATTCCTCAGAAACCTGAAGATAACCCTACCATTCAACCCAGCCATCCCACTCCTTGGAATTTACCCAAAGGAATTTAAATTGGCAAACAAAAAAGCGGTCTGCACCCTAATGTTTATTGCAGCTCAATTCACAATAGCTAAGACCTGGAACCAACCTAAATGCCCATCAACGGTAGACTGGATAAAGAAATTATGGGATATGTACTCTTTAGAATACTATACCGCAGTAAGAAAAAACGAAATCCAGTCATTTGCAACAAAATGGAGGAATCTGGAACACATCATGCTGAGTGAAAAAAGCCAGTCCCAAAGGGACAAATACCATATGTTCTCCCTGATCGGTGACAACTGACTGAACACCAAAAAGGAAACCTCCTGAAGTGAAATGGACACTATGGGAAACGGTGACTTGATCAGCATAGCCCTGACTGTTAATGAACAACTTAATACATTATCCCTCTTAGTAGTTTTTTTGTCTGTTCTACTTAATATGACTGGTTTAATTCTGTAATTAATACACAGTTATTCTTAAGTGTTAAAAATTAACTGAAATGTGATCCCTGTTAAACATAAGAGTGGGAATAAGAGAGGGAAGAGATGTATAATTTGGGACATGCTCAAGCTGACTTGCCCCAAATGGTAGAGTTAAAAACATACCAGGGGATTCCAATTCAATCCCATCAAGGTGGCATGTACCAATGCCATCTCACTAGTCCAAGTGATCAATTTCAGTTCACAATTGATCATAATGAAAGGACTAAGAGTCAAAGGGAGCACATAAACAAGTCTAGTACCTGCTAACACTAACCGATGGAATAAATAAAGGGGAGAGTGATCCAACATGGGAAGTGAGATACTCAGCAGACTCATAGAATGGCAGATGTCCTAAATAGCACTCTGGCCTCAGAATCAGCCCTAGAGGCATTCGGATCTGGCTGAAAAGCCCATGAGAGTATTTCAGGCATGGAAAGCCAAGACACTCTGGCAAAAGATCTCTGTGAGTGAGATCCCAGTGGAAAGAACAGGTCTTCAAAGAAGGAGGTACCTTTCTCTGAAGGGAGGAGAGAACCTCCACTTTGACTATGACCTTGTCTAAACAAGATAAGAATCGGAGAACTCAGAGGGCTTCCATAGCCTTGGAAACTCATGACTGGAGCATAGGGAGACTACTGATGCCATAGACAGGAGTGTCAATTGGTAAAGTCAACAACAGGAGTCACTGTGCACTTACTCCTCATGTAGGATCTCTGTCCTTAATGTGCTGTGTATTGAGATTTAATGCTATAACGAGTACTCAAACAATATATTTCACTTTGTGTTTCTATGGGGGTGCAAACTGTTGAAATCTTTACTTAATGTATACTAAACTGATCCTCTGTAAAAAAAAAAAAAAAGAAGAAATTATCAACTCCCAACTTGACTCTCACTGGGATTAAACATGACAATAGGTCCGATCTGATTTCATCTTCATTTAAAAAAAATCATCTATTATTTTTCACTTTATGTTTCTGTGTAAGAGCAAACTGTTGAGATCCTTACTTAATGTATACTAGGCTGATCTTCTGTATATTAAGATAATCGAAAATGAATCTTGATGTGAATGGAAGGGGAGAGGGAGTGGGAAAGGGGAGGGTAGTGGGTGGGAGGGACGGTATGTGGGGGAAGCCATTGTAATCCATAAATCGTACTTTGGAAATTTATATTCATTAAATAAAAGTTAAAAAAAAAAAGAATCAGATAAAATTTATGGCCAGCCCACATTTACAGTAGTGGACAACTGAATAGACAGTGGGTGTTCAGCCTAGCAATTAAGGTATCTCCATCCTGCCTGGAGAGCTTGTATTTGATAATCGGCTTGGACTCTTGACTCTAGCTTCCTCCCAGGGTAGACATTGGGAGGCAGTAGTGATGGTTCAAGTCACTGGTTTCCTGCCACCCTCATGGGAGACCTGGATTTTGTTCCGAACTCCTGGCTTTGGTCCAGTTCTGGTTGTTGTAGGTATTTGTGGAGTGAATCAGAAGATGGTCTGTCTGTCTCTTCCATAAATAAATAAATAAATAAATAAATAAACAAACAAAAAGAGAAACCCAGTGAGGTGGTTTGTATGTATATCCTTCTTCTTTTATTTTTTAGAGACTTCTTTTAAATGTATTTGAGAGTAGAGTTACAGACAATGAGAGGGAGAGGAGATAGAGAAAGGTCTTCCATCTGCTGGTTCACCCCCCAAATGGGTGCAATGGCCAGAGCTGCACTGATCCGAAGCCAGGAGCCAGGAACTTCTTCTGGGTCTCCCACATGGGTGGCAGGGGATCAAGCACTTGGGACATCTGCTGCTGCTTTCCTAGATGTATTAGCAGGCAGCTGGATTGCAAGTGGAGTACCTGGGACTATAATCAGTGCTCATATGGAATGCTGGCATTGCAGTCAGTAGCTTCACCCACTATGCCATAATGCTGTTCCCAATAAATAAATCTTAAAAAAATATAGATAATCCAAGATGCTTATACAGAAAAGAACTATGGATGTGCTTATTGGCAAATGGAAATGACTAGAATCAAAGACACAGGGGGATGACTAAATGTTCAAGAGAGTTTCAGTGCTAAAGAAACAAGGAGCCCATGATTACAAACAAGCAAGCCTTCAGGACTCAATGTTCTTTAGGTGAGAAGCTGTTTGACTTTCAGACAAAGCCAAGGAGGATAGTAGAAAGGGAGTAATTCCCCAGGGGGGATTTAAAGGCCATGGAAAATATGAGTTAGGAAGCATCTCCCGGAGGACCAGGGCCCACTGTGGTGAAGAGGGGTCTCACAGTCAATGTCCTGGAGATTCTGGAATTGCCACAGGTCCCTAACTGTCCATCTTGCTCATCTCTTCCTTTCTGAATGGACAGTTCCAGTGGGTATTTTGTTTCAGGTGCATGTCAGGCACCATATTGTGGGTAAGTGAAGCTCTTTAATTTGCATCCAGGCTGATGCATAGATTAGTATGTATCACCTGGGCTTTGAATTTGATGACATGACTGATGAAACATTTGGGTTGTATCCATGGAAAGGATGAATATATTTTGTTGGTAGGAAGGGAAGTGAGTCACATTTTTGGTGATTAGAAGGGTAAACTGTGGTAGTCCTATTTTTTTACCAACTGTTTCTAGATTTCTAGATTCTGGGCACACGGAAGGATTGTACTTCCTGGCTGAATAGGGTCATGTGACAAGGTCTGGCCAATGAGAGTTGAGTGGGGGCAATTTATTGTTAGGGCATCTGCCAGATGATCTGGACAGCAGCTGCTTCATCAGCCCCATCCAGAATGAACACAAAGGGGTGCCAAGCAACCCTGATATGTGCATGTTCAAGAGCAGATTTTGCTTACACCACCATGGAGATTTTGAGTTTAGTGATAGCAAAACCTATTCTGTGGATACACTTGGATCATTTTTAAATGCTGATTGATACATACTGGTAGGAAAGAATAAAACATTAATAATGAAAGTTTTGCAGCCTAATCAACTAGGGTCTATTCCTAACTCCACCAGTTACTAGCAGTGTGACCTCAGGGTGCTCATCATTCCTAAACCTTATTTTTCTTGTGTGTGAAATGGACACAGTGATGTTCCTGTTTCCTAGGGCTGCTGTCAATGATTACAAACATGGTGCTAAAACAACAGGGAGTAACTCTCTTACAGTTCTGGAGCTGAGAAGTTGTACGTTGATTCTCTGGGGAGGTGAGGGGAACCAAGATGTTGGCAGGCAGGCGCTTCCTACAGAGGAGCTAGGAGAGAATATTCTTGCCTCTTCAATTTCTGAGGGTTGACAACACTTTGTGGTTCTGTCCCTCCGATCTCTGCCACATCTTCACAACTCTATCTCCCTGTACTCTTTTCTTTTTTTTTTTTTTTTTTCTTTACAGGCAGAGTGGACAGTGAGAGAGAGAGAGACAGAGAGAAAGGTCTTCCTTTGCCGTTGGTTCACCCTCCAGTGGCCGCTGCAGCCAGCGCGCTGCAGCCGGCGCACCACGCCGATCCGAAGGCAGGAGCCAGGCGCTTATCCTGGTCTCCCATGGGGTGCAGGGCCCAAGCACTTGGGCCATCCTCCACTGCACTCCCTGGCCACATCAGAGAGTTGGCCTGGAAGAGGGGCAACCGGGACGGAATCCGGCACCCCGACCGGGACTAGAACCCGGTGTGCCAGCGCCTCAAGGCGGAGGATTAGCCTATTGAGCAGCAGCGCCGGCCTTCCCTTTACTCATATCAGGGCACATGTGATTGGATTTAGGGCACATACAGATAATCCAGGGTACTACCCCCCAACAGAGAGCCTTACTTTAATCATATTTGCAAAGGATACCTTTTCCCTCTAAGGCAATGTTTACAGGTTCCAGGGGTTCAACCTGGTATCTTTGAGTGGGTATTATTCAACCTACAACACTAACTATACCCAGCTCAAGGGGAGGAAGGAGCACTAAAAGTGATACTATACACAGAGCAGTCACTGAAATAATGTATACAAATGTTACATATGTTATACCAAGTTACTGTTTTGGATCATACAGTCCACACAGTAAGGGCCTCATTACACTTAGAAAAATATTAACCTCTAAATATTATCAGTAATCAAGAATCTTGAGTAGTTACTTGATTCAAAACTGTTCTTGCTATAGAACCAATGTGTTGTGGCCATGAAACCAGATAAATGGGAAAGGCATGATTTTTTGTGCAAATTAAAGATGGATACCGTATGCTTTTCACCACACAGGCCTCCAATATCTAAACAGTATTTAAAAGAAAAAAAGAATTTCCTTTTCTTTTTTCAGATGTGGAAGACTGGACATGTGCTAAGATATGATTACCTATTCAAAAACACCATCTTTGAAACTCTTCCCTTAAGAAATGGCCAAAGTGCTCTTCAGAGTTTGCACATTAAAAATGTCTTACAGAGTCAGAAATATTATTGCTCGGTGGAAGCATGATAAAGAGAAGGCTGTGCAATAAACTATGTCGTGCCTAAGCCTCCTGCTATTTTTTACACCATGGTTAATACTCATGCAAATTGACTAGGGTTCCAGTGCCTGCTAGTCAGAGCTCTGGGAATATTGTCCCCCCTCCAATCCCCTCCCCCATGCCCCCACCCCAGTACCTCCTCCACTGAGCCCTGCCATTAATCACCACTTGCCTGTCTCGAGATCTCCCACGGCTTGGTCACGGCTCCAAGGTCACAGGCTGTCATTAACATTGATCTGAAAAACAGAGCCAAACAAAATAGCCTGAATAATCTTTTGTTGGATTCCGAAACAGACATGTCCTAAATACATAAATAAATAAAACAGAAAGGAGGCTAGCTTACATCTTCTTTCCCTCAACAAGGAATAGCACTGTTCATAGTTTTACGTTCGGCATCCCCGTCCTGTGGCCCCACTGCGTAGCAAGACAAAGCTCTCACATATCCTCTGGTGGCCTTTTGTTTTGTCTGCAGCATTACAAGGACAGCAAAGTGCTACTTTTTTCTATATCTGAGCTAAGCAAATGCTCTTTAACTCATTCTGGACAATGTTGGCTTTAGTTTTTTAAGTATAAGCAAGGGAATCGGTGTATAATGTATACAGATGGCTGATGCATCTATTTACCAACTTCTCACTGATTGATGGGAGTGGGAGAACACCCTTACCAAAGAGGTAAGGCACATAAGGAGCTCCTTCATTTTCATCCGTGCCCTACGGTGAGGATTTACGTGTGAGGGCCACTTCGTTTTCATCGGTTTACTACCTGGCTCCAGCCATGTTTTATAAGCACCATGAAGAAGAAACATACTCAGCTACAGCTTTCATTAATTTGAGCCCATAAGAAAGTGCAGGAATGATGTGAATCAGATTTCTGAGGGGCAGATGTAACTAGAATTCAAACTAGACGGTGGAAATGTGGGGGACAATTGAAATCTCAGTTAGCTCTGGGCCTTATCATTTAATGTGGTTGTGGGGAGGGGGGAATAAGGCCCACTCTTTGTCCCAAATCTGCTTTCTCTGTGCTAAAACCAGCAGTATGTGATGACAGGTCATGCAGCACGGGAACTGGGAAACCACATCTTGTCTAACAGCTCTTGAAGGAAAGCTGTGTGGTGTTGATGGTCCGAAAGCCGTCCCCATGTCAGGTGTTAACATTTCAGACCCTGCTGGATCCGAATCCTGGGAAACATGTCTGCTGCCCAGATGGCAGCGCACGCCTCGGTGGCAGGCGGACTGTCACTTTCCCAGAGAATAAGGCAGGCGGCCACAGATAACAATAGGTCATTCAAGGCACCGCCAGGCAGCACCAGTATTAGCACTCGTCTCAGCTCAAGAAGCTTTTAGGAAGCATCTAATTCCAAACATGCAAAGAGTCATATCAGTCTTTACTTCAGCTTTTATCTCTGTAACAAGGGCTTCTACAGTGCTCACCATGCCGCTGCTACTAAGTGCTTTACCAATTAACTAATGGCTAGCTACCTACTAAATGAATGCCTATCAAAGCCCTCCGTGGTGGGTGCTTCTATTTCACAGTTAAGTAAACAGAAGTGTGGAGAGAGGTTTTTTTTTTTTTTTTTTTTTTGTTTGTTTGTTTGTTTTTGACAGGCAGAGTTAGACAGTGAGAGAGAGAGACAGAGAGAAATGTCTTCCTTTGCTATTGGTTCACCCTCCAATGGCCGCCATGGCCGGCACACTGCCCCAATCCGAAGCCAGGAGCCAGGTACTTCTCCTGGTCTCCCATGGGGTGCAGGGCCCAAGCACTTGGGCCATCCTCCACTGCCTTCCTGGGCCACAGCAGAGAGCTGGCCTGGAAGAGGGGCAACCGGGACAGAACCGGCGCACCAACCGGGACTAGAACCCAGAGTGTGGGCGCCGCAGGCGGAGGATTAGCCTAGTGAGCCGTGACACCAGCCGAGAGAGTTATTTTCCACAACGAAGTAAGAAATCAGGATTCTGTACATGTTACAAAGCTACTGAATCCCTTTTGGCCATAGTCTATGTTCCTTGTCTTGGGTTCTGCTGGTGACTGAGGGCACAAGACTGCAGGTAATGTATTGAACATGGCAATATTTCTTCCAGACAGAAAAAAATGTGTGTGTAGTTACCTACTTGTATTATAACTTGGATAATTATTTGAGCTTTGTTTGATGATTTGAAGCTTCTCAAATTCATATTGCCATTAGTCAATCAACAAGTATATTGAGTATTGTTTAGGTGCTCAAATGATGATAATTCTAATAGCTAGCATTTATTGAGCAGCCACTGCAGGTTGACTGACATAGTCTCCTTGAGGAATACTATCATTATCTCCATTTCACAGGTCAAAAAGGAAGGCTCAAAAGGTTACATAACTTGCCCAAGATTATATGGCTAGGAAGTGTCAAAGCTGGGATGGGAGCCCATGGTCTTAAAGAGGAATTTCTCCTTTCAATGAACACTGTACGTGGAGCAGAAGGAAAAGACTGGGAGGGAGGATGGGTGGAGTGGCTGAAATCTTTATCCAGTGGGCACCAGTGAGTCAGCTGAGGCTGGGCACACAGGAGGGAAGTGAGAAAGTTGAGTGGTGGATGTGAAGGTGGTTTGACAGTGGAGAGAGTGAAAGGATGAATCCTTGGAAGCAGACATCGATATGAGCCTAAGACAAAGAGGACAGGGAGAGTGCAAAGGCAGGGACAAGGATGGAAGATCACAAAGGAGGAACTGAAGGAGATAAATGAACTGTTTTATCTTATTTTGTAGATCAAGGCTCTGAAGGAGTAAGAGGTCTTTTCTACAGTAAGAGAGCAGGGAGGGAGTTTCTACCAACTGTTTTAGTCTTCAGACCCCATTATTCTACTCCAATTTACCCTGAAGTTGTGCCAATCTGTTTAGTGCGATTGAATGAACAGTCTGGAATAAGGACTGCACGAGCATTTCTGTCCTAAGGAGGGGAAGGGAGCAGTGTGTATTCAGCATCTCTGATGCTTACGGCAGTCCAGTTTTAACACACCTCTCCTCTGTGTGCCAAAATTATTTCAATCGTAATCTTGGGATAATTGTTATCTCCTTGATTTGTTCTTTAGTCTGTTTTTTAAAAATAGCAATTTAAAGGAAATGAATTTCAATTTTAAGGATATATTCAAATTCAGTAAAGAATTTCATGTGTGAACTGAAATTTGCATTTCCCCCAAAATACTATTACTCCCTGCAGTTTGCATTCTGTTTCACTGTTTTAAATTTTAAACACAAATAAAATGCACAAATGGTCACATAAAATAACAAAATGGAAGGAGTTCAAGTTATATTTTTTCATCTTTACCATCACTATGCTCTCATTGCTTATTCTGAAAAATACCATTTAAAAGCAGGGTTATGGAATTCTGCAAGATTGGAGGCACAGAACTACCCCTGGAACAAATCTGAAAGATTCTGAACAGCAACATACTCTTGAAAATGTGCAGCCAGGTCCACCTGTGTGAAGGGCCAGGTGGGCATTCTTGCAGCTAATGCATGTTGCAATGCATGTACATGAGAGGATAAATAATAAACGTGCTAATATGAACCTTTCATATCAATTATTTTGATTGTGAGTTGCAGCCTCAGCAATTGTTTAGAATTTACAACCAAAAACTTTTGGCGGGGTCAGGGGGCTGGGCAACTCATCACCGACTTTGCTCAAGCTTGCCGACATGGCGATGATAAAAACCAAACTGGTTTTCAGTTGCTTTTATCACTATCTTCAAATTCTCTACAAATAGTGTTTTCAGAGCCCCGCCCAGAGTGCACTATGGTGAGGGTCTGACCATGAAATGGGGAAGGAGGAAGGAGCAGCTAGAACACCTCTATTTTATAGTATGTGCTTCCAAAGCATTTATTCCTACCAAATGAGGTTCCCTATGAAAAAAGTTCAAATATCTCTGCGGGAAAACCTCCAGGTGGAGATGCGGACAGAGTCCTGGCATTTCAGTGGTGGAGCTCAGAAGAGAAGGCAGGCCCAAGAAACGAGTTGGGAGTCATTTGAGGAGAGGAGTGGAAAACATGAGGATGTTACACTTAGAGTTACACTCAGGGGTGGTGGGGAGGAAGAGTGGCTAGAGAAGGACAAAGGAACGGAAGAGTCAGAAATGAAGCAGGAAATCCAGAAGAAAATGGATTTGCAGAATCCGGGGCTGGAGAGAGAGTTCAAGGGAAGGCCAACTTCATGAAGGCCTATAAAGTGACCAAGGAAGCTGAAGAGAACAAACACGGTAGGATTTGATACATCGGAGGTGACTGGTGACTCCAAAAGGCACAGAAATCACATTTCACAGACAATTCCTCAAGAGAGGAATGACTGAACACTATATGTCCATAGTTTAGATGAAGTCTATGTTATGATGAAAGATGATGCGGTGTTGACGTAGGCAGGTGGCTAGTTGTCACTCCCCCTCTTCACGGAGGAACGACACAGGACCCTGCGCTGTTCTTTCGTCTGCTCGGCCCTTCCCGGGTTTGCTGCTGGTTCTTCCCGGGTTGGCTACCGTCCCTTCCACCTCCGTGGAAGGGTGGTTCCCCTTGGCCACTTTCCCCACTTCCGCGGGGGAGCGGCACACCGCCGGCCGGCTCTCTCGGGGGCTGCACAGGTGTTCCTTCAGATAGATGTTCCTGGTGCATGTTGTCTCTCTCCTCCTTTATAGTCCTCTTCCACCAATCCCAACTCTGCTACCCACACGCCGAGTATGCTGCTCTCCTCCAATCAGGAGCAGGTCCTGCTGTTTGTTGGTTGAACTGGAGGCAGCTGTGTAGAAGCTGTTTCCTCCTCTCCCAGCGCCATATTGTGGGAGAGCAGATGCATAGAATAAGTCTTAATTCCAGTAACAGTCTAGTCCGAGTTGCTCCCCACAGCTAGTAAGCAGAGAGCCGCTGAGGGGCTGCCAGTACCCAAGCCATGTGCAGTGTGCACTGCTCAGATCTCACCCCCTTCCATGCTGATCCAACGTGGCTGCCGATCTGCACACCCACTCCCTGTCTGGCACCTGAGCCTCTGTAGAATGCAGTGTTTCTGCAGATGCATCCAAAGCAGGCAGTCACCTCCGCACCTCCCCACCCTTCCTCCATGTTTGGAGCCTGCCTGCTCCTCTCTTCAGTTTCTCCTATAGTATCTAATGCACCATTGTGGTCTACAGTTGCCATTCAGTGCCATGGAGCAGAAGAACCTGTTATGTCTAAGGCATGATTTTTTGATTGCAGAGGCAGAAGCATGTTTTTAGGTGTAGAATGGTTATAATTGGGGAAAAAGTGATTTTGAAAATGGAAGCCTATGGGTCATAATTGTCAATAGCAAGGTTAGGGGAGGCGAGGAAAGGAGAGGGAATGGAATTAGGACCCAAGTGGAGGTGGCAATCTTAAAAAGAGGGAGGAACCCTCTCTTTCTCTTTCTTTCTCTCTCTCTGGAAGATTTAAGCATGTAATGCAGAGAACTGTTAAGTAGAGAGGAGAGCAAGAGAGGGACATCTGGGGAGAGGACCTGAGGAAAGTGTGAAGGGAGGTGAGCTGCAGAGGGAAGAGGCGGGCAGAGCCCTGTGCTACTAAGCAGGTGCAGAGATTTTATATCTCAGTAATGTGGGAGGGGGAGCTCTAATGGGGACCGTGCTTGGCTGATTCTAGTGGTTGTATGATTGTGGAGCAGATGCTGTGCACCCTAAGCATGGCCTCCCAAGCTTCTCCAGTAAAACTTGGCAGTGTCAGACAGGAACAAGACAGCAGAAGTTCTGGGGTGAGTGAGGTCCAGAGAGTGGAAGGATGGGGCATGAATGGAAGAGAAATGGAGCCCCATCATGCAGAGTGGTTGCAATAGAGTGGTAAAAATGCGCCACATAAAGACATTGATTTGCTACTGTCCTTTCTAAACAACTGTGCGGAACTCCCATTCAAAGTCTAGAACTAATTCCTTACCTCCACTGCCACAATTGTTCAGGTTGGTTCCTATTCACAACCCTACTGTGGCTCAAGGAAAGTAGAAGTTCACTCTGCATTTTGCTTGGTGCTGTGCAACTCTGGTTTCTAAGGTTCAAAACGCCCTAACTTTCCCAACTCTCCTCCTAACTTTCCCAACTCTCCTTTTGAGGAAAATGAAATTACGGCTTGCGTGGGGCCAGCATTGTGGCAGAGAGGGTTAAGCAGCCACCTGCGACGCTGGCATCCCATTTAGGCATTTAGGCTGCTCCACTTCCCATCTAGCTCCCTGCTAATTTGACTGGGAAAGCAGTGGAGGATGGCCCAAATGCCTGGGCCCCTGCTCCCAAATGGGAGACCTGGAAGAAGCTTCAGGCTCCTGGCTTTGGTCTGGCCCAGCCCTGGTGGTTGCAGCCATTTGTGGAGTGAACCAGCAGATGGAAGATCTCTCTCTGTAACTCTACCTTTCAAATAAAAAAAAATTAATTAAAAAAAAGAAGAAACCATGACTTGCTAAAATGGATCTAATTTGAACACCATTTTCTAAATTGAAGGCAGATTTATGGAGAGGAGGCCAAAAATATAATAAACTATAAGATGAAAAAATGTGTCTATCTTTTCTTCAATTAATTAATCTGTTTTCAGTGTAATATTCATCACTTTAAAAATCACTTGCATGCTCTCAGCACTGTCGGAAAAGCACAGGTGAATGTGCAAATAGTGAAGAAACACAGAAACAAGAGCTTTTTCTTACCGAAATATATCACGGTGGTTTTTGATGTTCCAATCATATTCTCCTCTACTGACAAGTTCAAAGAATTCAGTTCTCCTCCTGCAGGAAAATTGAATGAAGAAAGAAAGAAAAAAAAAACCTGGAATGAAATTTCTCAGTCTGTGGAGTGACATAAACACATTTATGGGGAAAATATAAGACCACCTGAACCACATAACTTAATATTTGAAATCGTGAGGCTAAAGCACTATCAAAATAAATCACTTTTTTAAAAATGTTGAGGCTTCAAGAAAAAGCCACAATCATTTCTGAATGTATTTACAACAGAGGCGATTATAGAGCCATAAAACAGAAAACAATGTGGCGCTGCACTTAGGATTATGTGCTGTGAAGCCCTTGTGACACTCACTGAAGGTCAGAAGAGGGAAGCAAGGACAAATACAATGCAGAGCAATTCTGGAATGTTCTTTTATTATTCAACATAGAATTGAGCTGCATGATGATCCAAGATAAGATAAACTCCCTGCTAGTAAATTTAAGATAAGTGTTTTATTTTTTCCAGATTAGAAAATGAATATTTTACTATGTGAGCCCTTAAGCAAATAGCCTATAGAGGGGCCATCGCTGTGGCATAGCAGGTAAAGCCGGCGCCTCCAGTGCCGGCATCCCATATGTGTGCCTGTTCGAGTCCCGGCTGCTCCACTTCCAATCCAGCTCTCTGCTATGGCCTGGGAAAGCAGTGGAGGATGGCACAAGTCCTTGGGCCTCTGCACCCAGGTGGGAGACCTGGAAGAAGCTCCTGGCTCCTGGCTTCAGAATGTCCCAGCTCCGGCTGTTGTTGCCATCTGGGGAGTGAACCAGTGGATGGAAGACCTCTCTATCTCCCTCTGCCTCTGCCTCTTTGTAACTCTGCCTTTCAAATAAATAAATAAATAAATCTTAAAAAAATTAGGCTATGGAGTCCCAAAAGTAAATGTGCCTAAACACTGGCTACCTCCTTGCTGTGCAATTTGAGGAAGCTACTTAAATCCTCTAAGCCTCAATTTCCTAATCCTTAACATGGGAATTTTACTTGCTCACTCACATGGTTACTGTGAGGATTAAATGAGATAACAAATGCAAAGTATCTGGCACAGTGTCTGAACATTGTAAGTGCTGCTGCAGACACACACACACACACACATACTCACTCACTCATGAATATACATTTGGAGATGTAAGGATATGGAAAAGACAAGAAAGGAATACTTCAAGGTTTGAAAATAAAGATTCATTCTTATTTTTCTGAACTTTTAAAAGAAACTAGCTATGTGACTTTTTCTAGAGAGAAAGGAACAAAAGAGGACACCACCATTTTGATTTAAGAGTCATTCCTCAAGTTTTCACTTTCTTGGCACTTCATAATGAGAAAATATTTAAAGGATCATGACACACATTTCCCTAAGTGCATCCCAGAAAATGCTAGTCTTAAGAGGTGCTCCATGTAAAAGAATTCCCTGGCCAAGTAGGTTTGAGAAATGCTGTCCCTTGAAGACACTATCCATATTAATCTTTTCAAGGCTCTGATAAAGACTGAGGTATAAAAGCCTGTTGCACCTTAATTACAGAATTCCATTTAGTACTTATGCAGGAAGGAACACACTTTGGCAAATACCACCGCGACATATCACTAGTGGGGGATATCAGAGTAAGATCTTAGGAAGTCTGGGGGACAAAGGATATATAGTTGATAACAACTAGTTCTGCTGTGCCTGGCCCAGGGACCCATCACTAACTGACCAACTCTACAAGGAGTCCTCAAACATTTGTGGAAAATGCTTATTTTGATAAAAATTATATGTAGATTTCAAAATAATTTTTGCACCAAATAAACTTATCTCTTAATTCCATTTTCCATGAACTTTTTGAAGTCCATGCGTAGGAATTTCTTGTTAATTGGTCAGACTGACTTCTCAATTTACCTGAAAGGGGGCAGGTCAGGGAAACAAATTCTTATTGGAGACACCAAGACAGATCCTGGATCTATTCCTTCATGTGGATACATGTCAAGGCCATACTATAGTACGTGACAATCTCCAAGACGACCCTACAGCAACGGTGGAGATGGCATAACACAGTTACATGGAAGGACCCAGCAGGCCCCTGCCCCTTTGAGTGGGCCAGTGCATGTTTATCCTTCTTGTATAACTTTACCACCTCCTTCATTTGGTCCTCTGCCTTCTTCATGACCAGAATCATGCCTTTTTCACATCACTGACTGTGACTGGAGCAGGAAGGGAGACAGTATAGTGGGAAGTGCCCAGGTACTGAGCTGGGTTGAAAGCTAACTGCCACTTACTTGCTGTGTGGTCCTGGGCAAGTGACCCCACATTACTGAGGCTCTGTTTCCAATTTGCGGTAAGAACCTGAGATAAAGTGTGCTATGTGTTTGGAACTGATAGATACTCAATATCTGAGAGCCAAATTAGCTAAGGCTAAGATGTAAATAATATTATAATAACATTATTACTGCCAACAGTAATATCAATTGGACTACATGGAGAATGAGGAGTTTACTCAGTCTTTCAATCTTCCCCTTTTACTGAATACAAATCAGTTTTATTTTTATTATTTTTTTTAATGGAACAGTAAGTTGAGTACAAAAAATATTTATTGAACATATACTCTTTGCCAAGCCTTTACTAGGCATTATAGACAGAAGAAATGGGTGCTAGCTTTAAATGTCTCTAAAGTTAGCCAGGGCAACCAATAAATAAATAGGTAATTCTCCCTTCTAATTTAGTTCAAATGATAATAATGACCCTGGGTCTAGAGGGAGGTGAGGAGCACTCACATGGGCACAAAATATAAGTGGGTGACAACTCAGTAATGAAAACAAAGAACAGTTTAATGTAAATGTTATTGGCTCTGATGAGGCTAATATTTACTGAGTCCTTCCTAGTCCTTCCGAGATTCTGCCCATGCATCTGACTTTAGTAGGTTACTTAATCTCACTGGGCTTCAGCTTTTTTTTTTCTTAGTGAAAGAAAATTAGTAATGGGATTTACCTTGTAAATTTGGTGGGAGGATTAAATAAAAAGATTTATGGAGAACACATAGCAGAATCCTGGCAAAGGTAGGTGCTCAAGTAAGGATTAGTTTTTCTTATTAAGCTCTAAAGGGTTGAATACCTAGCCCAAGTTCTCACAGTCTGTGAGCTGGCAGGGGTGGATACAAACACTACCTGTTAGAGGAACAACTGCTTCTTGCAGCTCAGATATGTCCATATGTCTTGGGAGCACAGAGGAATACACACCCTCATCTTGGAGGATCATGGAAAACCATGGAAGAGCTTCAGTTAGCATCCTTGGCTGAATGGACAATTCGACCCTATGAGTTGTTCCAAAAACTCACTAGAATGCTAGTTCCGTGAGGACAGGGGCCTGGTCCAATTTTGTTCACTCCCACAACCCCAAGTGCCAACAATGCTTGGCATGTAGTAGGAGCTCAATTAGAATCTGTAGAATTCATCAGTTAATGAAAACGATTATCTCAGAAAACTATTCAAATTTAAAAATAACTCTTCAATCACTGGTTTTACCTAAATTCTAATTGTTCTAGGGACTTCACAATTGCCATGGAGACTAGATTCCAATTTGAACCAAGTGGACAACTTAACAAGTCACAGGAAATAACAGTATAATTTCCACCTGGCATCTGTCAATATACAAGATATAAAATCTTTGATACAAGTAGAGCCATGTTCCCTAGGTGGCTAACTCACTAGCAAAAACAGATAATTTTTCAAGAGCCAATTTCTAAAAATCACAACTGAATGACGAGAATAAGTTCTCCAGTGACAGAAGTTTTAATAGCTAGAGCTGCTGGTATAAAAGTTATAAAGTGAACTCACAATCAGTTATAGATTTTACATCTCATTAACAAAGCTAAATTCTGTCACATCAGGAAGGAAGGGGCTATTCATTATCTCTAGGAGATGGTGACTCAAAGAGGGATAGGAGGAATTTTTAATAGGGTATTAAAAAATGTAGTATGCCCATTGCTGGCTATTTCCTGATAGGTTCTATTTACTGATAGTCTCAAGGTTTGGCTGTGAGCTTAGGAAATAATAAACATATTCCTACTCACCATAATTTTACCAAGAGACCCCTATTTTCTGGTAGAACCATCTCCTTCACATACCTGGTAGTACATTTGGTCACATAAATAGCCAGACAGAGGCTTTAGAGTATACTTAAATTTTTAAGTTTCTGATAAAAGTCCTTCTTGAAATATCAGGATAAGATTAATCATTTTCATAAGGCTACAAAAAGGATTATAAAGTGATGATCTGCAAGGATCATGTAAAACTTTATTATGCATATTCAATATATTTAAAAGGTATAAAAATTAAATGACATAGAGCATCCATTTACCACCAAGCCTAGAAATGAAGCTCCACCATTTCTGCTGATGCCTTGTCACCTCTGTACACTTGGTTGGCCTCCATCCTGCCCACCATGTGATGAACACCTTATGACTTTTGTATAAATCATATCCTTTTATTTTTACTGGATAAATTTATATAGTATTGTTCTGCATGTCTTAAAACATTATATAAATAATACATCATCATGATGTATATACCCTTTGGCAACTTGCTTTTTTCATTCAATATTTGTGAAATTCATCTGTGTTAATGCACATAATTCAAGGCCATTTCTTCTCTCTGATGTACGGTGTTTAATGTATTATCATACCAGTATGTACTCACCTACTTCCTGATGATGAAATTTAGGTTACTTCAATTTTTTTTTGCTATTGTATTCAATATTGCTATGAACTACCTTATACATGTCTCTTTGTAAATCTGTGTGAATATGTTCTCCCTCCCTCCCTCCCTCCCTCTGGGTCATAGAACTATTTCTTTTTCTGGGACCGGCACTGTGATATAGTAGGTTAAGCCTTCACCTGTGGCACCGGCATCCCATATGGGCACTGGTTGAGTCTCAGCTGCTCTTCTTCTGATCCAGATCTCTGCTGATGGCCTTAGAAAGCAGCAGAAGATGCCTAAGTACTTGGACACCTGCACCCAGAAGAGGCTCCTGGCTCCTGGCTTCAGATCGGCCTAGCTCTGGCCATTGTGGCCATTTGGGGAGTGAACCAGCGGATGGAATACTTCTGTCTCTCTGTCTCCCTCTCTCTGTCTCTCAAATAAATCTTTTTTACAAAAGAAGTATTTATTTTCTATGTTTGAGCTTTCATTGTAGCTATAGACTGTTAGAGGTATATAGAACTTTTGAGAAAAACAGGCTATAATTATCTCATTTTATGGATGAGGAAACTCAAGGTGAAGGGAGGGAGGTGAAGTCCTCCACCTAGGATCCCAGGGATGTTAGGGACAGACCCAGGTAGATTCTAAGTCTGCAGGTTCCCAGTTCTGGCTCTTGAGATAATCTTCACAAACTGTGTACAGCATAAAGCTCTGGAGCCCAGTACTCTTTTCTGTTGTCAGTACAAGCTGCTGTACCAAGGGCAGGACCAGTGCCAAGTCAGACACCAGACAGAGGTCTTCTCATCCTTCCAAAGAAGAGCTGCAGGTGGCGCAGGCTAGGCTGACAGTGCATGGCTCCAGGCAGCGTGTTTCTGACCGCACCCTGATAGTCACTACAAAGCAACAATATGAAATTCATTGTGCTTTCGGGAAACAAGTTTGCCCATACACCTGCTCCATTCATTTTAGGATCTATACGTGTGTATAGATTGTATGCGAAATGGTTAGAAATGGAAGCATTTTTAGAGATGCATGATTGTTAAAATGAATATTTGAACATCCACAAAATTATACAATACCCCCTGGATCCAGACTCCTTTGTTACAAAGAACTATATCATTAACTTCTGAAGCAGATCATTGGAACCTTGCTTTTCAAGGACAATGGCAAGTACCTTGCTAGTGAAAAGTAACTTACTGGAAAATCTCATTTATAATCAGATATGTTTTTATTAGACTTTTACCCTGCTCTCTGACATATGTTCCACTCAGAAAAATAGCAGTCTTTAAAAAAGCATCATTTGAACAGAACTGCAAAAATTACCCTCAAAAATAATTCCAAAGATTGGTTACCAGTCAGCCATCACCACATTGAAAATCTTTCTGGTTTATCATTTATCTGCAAGGCATCTTTTATTCGTAAAATGAAAAATAATCATTCCTGTGTAGACTTTAATCAGGGATATTGTTTGTAAATTTATATATCTCTACATGTATATATGTACACATATTCTTTATCTATCTATTCATCTAAATGCTTTGAATCTACTAAAAGTCCATGAATATTAGGAAGGTTTTACTGTTGAAGTGGCAAATCATCATTGTGACTCATCTGCGATTGCAACTGCAGAGTTGCCAGACAGGGGTTGCCGGGAGTGTGTGTGTGGATGGGGTGGGTGGGTGCAGGCAAGGAGGATGTTTGTTCTTTCAGTTCATTCAGCCGGCAAATCGCACATTGACAGTGAACTGCTAAATGCAGAGTCTGGAGAGATGTCTGCACTTTTGGCATAGAAGCAGTAGGGAGGATCAGAAAATTAACATGTCAATGTTAACTCCAATAATTATAACTAAAGCAAAGTCATATGTTTAACCTGGAAGTGCATTTTCTTCCTGCTTTAGATTAGCACTTGTAACACAAAGGCCAGATAAGATTCTCAGTGAAATGACCTTATTGATGCTGGTCTAATTGCTGACGGCACAATTGAAATGGGCAACATGCAGGAAATGGAAAAACTAGAATTGCTCTAAAGGTTGAAAATGGCAGAAGATGAGATTACCCAGGCCCTACCAGTCAATTCCATCAAACTATCGTCACCAGGCAGAAGAAGTTATTTAAGCTGTTGCTGGGTGGAGCGTGCTGCACTCACTCTGTGTAATCGCTCTGCCCACCCCAGCACTCTGCATACCCTGTCGTCTCTCTTCCCCACTGGGATCCAAGTCCCTGAGGGTAACAACTGCACATGATATACCTGTACATTCCCAGCACCTAGCACAGTCCCTGGCATAAAGAAGGCATGAGTAAGTGCCAGCTGCATGGGCATCTTTGTTTTGTATTCAGTTGTGGTATCATGTGAGTGTGGATATGGGGATGGTTACATATGAAAGTCCTTTGATGTATGTCATGGAAACCAAAAGATTTCTTCCATCAACCTCCCACAAGGCCTGTTATTCTAACATTATGATTGTTTCAATAGGTTATCTCATCAAGCTCTGGCAATATGTACGAATATTTGGAGAGAGAATTGGATTATGCTGCATCAGTCATCAACATCTTACTATGCACCAATTTATGCTCTTCCTTTCCTATACTAAGTGCATGCAGGAAACTGTGGAAGCTAAAAACACTGAACATAGTGGGCTCACAATCAACATTTGTTAAATGATAAATGAGTGAATATTTCTGGCTACATAGCAGTTAGGAACATTTGTTGTGCTCCTACCGTATTTTAAGTAAATTGTCTAATTATTAATAGAATTTTAAAAAGGATGATCAAACAATTATTCTGAGTAATCTAAAAATAGTACATTGTGCTGTCATCATCAGATGCTTTTGAGAAATGCTATTTTCTGCAATTCTTTGGAAAGACAAAGACAAAGAAAGCATCAGATTGGGTCCATAATTACTGATGGATGTTCACAGGGCACAAAGAGAAGTGGCAAATTTACAATTTGAAGATTAATCTGATTAATTTAGAAAGCCAATCTGAGAAGCACAAAACACCAAATGGATTTATAAAATCTGAATCATGGATAATTCTCTGCTTAGACAGTGGTATGAGGCAATGTGGCATGGAGACCTGATCAGAAGCAACTTGATGACCTTGAGAAAACTTCTCATCTACTCTAAGCCCAACCACCCTTATCTATAAAAAGGACTAAAAGAATCTACCTTTCATGTGGGTATGAAAATCTAATATCAAAAAGTTAATTTTGAGAACCCATTATGTCAGGCAGTATGTCAAGTTCTGGGACTTGAAGGGTGATCTAAAGAGTAAGATGTCTGCATTCATTTAGCTTCCATTCTGATGGGGATGCAGGAGATATTGTAAGGTTTGGGCATGGGGCAGGTGCCTGCTAGATGTGATCGTGGTACATAATCACAACAAGTTGGGGATGAATGCTAAACTATTTATTGCTAACTAATGGCAACAACGTCCCTGACTGTATTAAATTTAAAAATTGCCAATCTCTGATGCCCCAGTCTAGTTTAACTGCAATCAAGCCATCTCTAATTGCACTCAGTCCCACCAAAGAGTTCCCTGAGCAACTCTGTCCTGGTGCCTTCACACCCACCTTGCATTCCTCATGGTGGGGGCCTGGCACTAGTTTAATTGCTGATGTCTAAGTGTGTTTGGAACTAGCATCAGGCCTGGGCATACTCAAGGTACTGCTCTCTAACACTCATATGTTCTTGGGGTTGGCCTCAGTTTCTTCTTCAGTACTCTTAAACTAACAGTTACATCATTACAGAAAAAATGGCAAGGTAGTTAAAAACATTTAGGAGTCCAGATTCTTGGCTACTATTCAACATTGTGAGTAATTTACTGAATCTCTCAAAACCTTAGTTTCTTCATGCATATTATGAATTTAATAATTGTACCTGCTTTAATGGCACTGTATTCAGTATGAGACGATATGTATATATGGCTTCTAAGTAAGCCTCTGGAAGTATTAGTTATTATTTCCATTATTAATCATAGAAGTCACCTGGGTCATCTTTGTTGATTGACACACAAATAGCAGAGGAAATTTGTGATATATCTTTTAGGTTCTAACGTTTGTGATTTTAGATCTGTCTCTCTGCCCACCACAGCATGTGCCATCTTTTATGGTGCATATTTTATTAAATTTTCCAGCTGAATGATTCCTTTTTTATAAGGTATTTTAACTTCATAGAACTCTTTCACATAGATTATCTCTGTGGCCTGCCTCAAGTGCCTAGCAGACTGGCATGGGTGACAGTCCTATCCCCATGGTTCCGACAAGGAAACCAAGGCAAAGAGAGATTGAGTTAGTTTCTCAAAATTACTTCAATGGTTATTTAGACAGTATATCTAAGTCTTGCTTGAGATGGAGAAGTTACTACTTAATTATAAAAGCCTTATTTACTGTAGGGACTCAGAAATAGGCACAGAGAATCAATTTCAGATAATCTCTAAGTAGTAACTAGAAAATATTTTCAGAGAGTTGGAAAACTAGGCTGAACAACTAACCCCTAGACTTAGGTTGTGAAACCATAAATTCACACCAGGGAGTTGGATTTGGTTTTTAGTCTTAACAATTCTACTTTCATGGGTAATCTGTGTCATAGAATCTCAAGGACACCCAAAGCAGTCAGAAAATAAAGTTACAAATTTTTGTGGTTGTTTGCAAAGCATTTCCATATTTCCATGAATCTTACATTTTTCCCTTTGGCAGGAAAATAGTGAGCTTCCTTTTTGGTTTCTTCAACTGTATCATCACTTTTGATTGGAGTAGTCAGGGCAGAAGAACCAACGAAAATCTGGACTTTGAGAAACTGACTGTATGGGGTTGCCTCCCATCCTCTCTGCCTGCTCACATGTTTTCAACTGCTGCTGCTACACCAGCACCTGAACTCTTGCCTCAGCTGCTCTGTGCATCACTTACTTTCTACCATGGTCTGTTATAACTGAGTGTGGGACAGGGGGCAGTTGTAGGAACCCTTAGCCCTTGGATAAGCTGGAATTGCATGGGAATTAACACCCCATAGAGTGACCACTGAGAAGGATGGAGGCTACTGGACAATTCTGAGGTGCAGCATCTGAGACTTCTCAGATGTTGCCTACAAGATCAAGCATAGCTCACCACGGTGGTGATCAACAGGAAGTGTGTCCTTACTGTGACTTCCCTCCTTCCCTGTTTCACTGTCCCTTCCTTGCCTCCCACTTTCATTCTTGGTATGATTTCCAAAGCTAAACTACCTGCAAGCAAGCCCTTGTCTTCAGCTCCACTTGGTTTTGATATAAACCTGGGAAGATCAATCCAAGAATTGTCACATAATGTCGCTCCCCCATTCGCGGAGGAACGACACAGGACTCTGCGCTGTTCTTTCGTCTGCTCGGCTCTTCCCGGTTAGCTGCTGGTCCTTCCCGGGTTGGCTGCTGACCCCTCCACCTCCGTGGAGGGGCGGCTCCCCCTGCCACATTCCCCGCTTCCGCGGAGAAGCGGCACACCGCCGGCCGGCTCTCTCTGGGGCTGCTCAGGTGTTCCTTCAGATGTTCCCCTTAGATGTTCCTGGTGCATGTTGTCTCTCTCCTCCTTTATAGTCCTCTTCCACCAATCCCAACTCTGCTACCCACACGCCGAGCACACTGCTCTCCTCCAATCAGGAGCAGGATCAGCTCCTGCAGCTTATCAAACTGATAAGGCAGCTGCGTAGAGGTTGTTTGGTCTGTTTCTCTCAGCGCCATATTGTGGGAGAGCAGATGCATAGAATAAGTCTTAATTCCAGTAACTTAGTCTAGTCTCAGTTGCTCCCCACAACATAAAATATCCCAAATTCAAATGACAACTATTTCTTGATTCCTTCAGTAGATATGGAATATGGTGATTAAAGGAAAAAATCTTGAAACAGGAGGTGTGGCTTACAGTTTTGCCAAAACTAATCAATTATATGACTCAGGCTGCATGGTTTAACCTTTTGGACCTTGCCTAATCATCGGCAAAACAAAGGAGATGAATTAGACAACATCACTGTAAGATCCCTTCCAGCTCCACAACTGCTCATTTAAGGAATAAAATCATCTGGACAGTAGCTACTTTCCCCCTCATTAACCCTAGACATTGTTTTGGCTAAAAATAAGGCAATACTTTAATGCAACTTTAGACAGGCAAGTGAATCAGACCCCTGAAGGTGTAGATTAGAGAATGAGCAGCTATTCAGAAGTTCAAAGACAAGAACATTGACAAAAAAAGAACAAGTCAGCTTCTTTGGGAGTCAGCAAACATTAGCAAGGGCTGCAGCATTAAGATAAGGCCAGAGTAATGAGAAAACGAGTTGCAACCAACTTTCTTGACTGCATTCCATAGCTAACAGTGCTTGATAAATGGACTTTGAGTATTGAGGTTTCCCTCTCTCTCTCTCTTTAAAAGTTATTTGAAAAACTTTTTTGGCTTGGGAAAATATTTCTAATTTGAAAAAAAAAATACAAAATTCTGCAAGTGTCAGGGGAAGGAAATAAAAACACAAAAAGCATAAGGCTTTCCACAAATCCCAACTCAAGGAGCATCAATCCAGAAAAAGATGGAAGATCATGATAATGAAGGCAACAGGAGGACCACAGAACAGGCAAAACAAATAAGTTGTAAAACAAATGAGATTATAGATAAGAGCACTTATACGACATTAAAGACATAGGAGACATTTATAAGATATATAAGAGTACTTTAAAAATTTCATAGAAAATGGAATTAAAAGATAATTTTGGTGCAAAAAAACTCATGCAAAGTTTTTCTTAATATGTGTTTTCCATGAACTTGTTGAAGCACCTTGTATAATGTAGGCATAGTTTCCATTTTACTTGTGAAGAAAACATGGTCAGAGAGGTAAATAATTTGTCTGATGTCACACTGCATAGTTTTATGTAGTTAATTCTTATTTATTTAAGATTCAGAGAAACAGAATCAGAGAGAGAGAGAGAGAGAGAGAGAGAGAGACAGGGAGGGATGAAGGGGGAAGAGGGAGGGAGAAATGAAGGGCGAAGGGAGAGAAAGAGAGATAGAGAGAGAGAGAGAGAAACAGAATGCTCTCATCTGCTTCACTCTCTAAATGCCTGCAATGACTGGGGCTGGGTTGGGCCTGGGCCGGGGCCAGAATCGGGAGTGCAGTCCAGGTCTCCTAATTACTTAAGCCTCCAAAGGTGTACATTAGTAGGAAACTTGAATTGGGAGTGAAGCTGAGACTCAAACTCAGGCATTGCATCATGGGATGCAGGTATCTCAACTGGCAGCTTAACCACTAGGTCAAAAATCTGGCCTGATTTTTTTATTTAAATATACTTTAAAATTAATTAACATTTATATTTGTAATACCTGTATACAGTTAAGAAATCAAACAGCACTAAAAGTCATATAATTAAATACAGCAGTGTTTTCCGTTTTGCGGCCTTTTGTCCTCCGATTGCGTTTCCCATTGCTTTCATCTGACTTTTCATTTTGGTTGTCATGTTTTTAACTTTTCAGAACACTTCCTTCTTCACAGTCGCTCCTACTCTCAGTTTTAAAGCCTCTGGTTCTTGTTGCATGTGTGCAACATCTTAGCTCTGTGAGGATATTAACACCAACATTTTGCTTTTGTTTTCTTCTGCTGCATGTTTTCTCTGAATTTTATTATTTTCCTGTTTGATTTGTCTTTCATATAGGGGGCTTAAAAAACGTTCTGCTGTATGTGGATGTCTATTTGTGGGTAGTAATAAGGCAATGAAGGATTAAGTGAGAGGTGTGTACGTGTGTGTGTGTGTGTGTGTGTGTGTGTGTGTGAAGGGGTAGAATTACTAGATAAAATATAGAAAACCTAGGTAGATTTGAGTTTCTGATAAAAATTGTTTTTATTATATTCCTAAACAAATTCATAGGATCTCTCTAGACACCAAATAACTCTGCATTGTTTAAAAAATTTAAACTCAATTAGGCCTTCTATATGACTTGCTAGGTCCCCCAGCTCTGGGTGTATGGCTTATAGACTCCCAGCTTCTAGATGAGTGGGCTATGAGGTTTCAGTTCATTTCACTGAATCCCCTCTTCTGAGTTCTGCTTCTCATTCCCACCCTGTACTTCTCCTCAGTCCAGAGTTCTTAATTTAATTTCTCTGGAAAACAATTCTCTGGCCTTCTCCAGGAGCAGAGAAAGCAGCTGCACGACTATTCTGGTAGAGGACTTTGTGGACTTTGAAAGTCCTGTAAACTGACTTTCTGGCAATCTCCTTGTCCTAGGCTTTGAGTATCACGCCCACTTTTCATGCAAGGTTCTGTAGGGCACACTGCCTTGCTTCTCAGTGCTGTTCCCCTCTGTGGTCCCGTTTCCCATTCCTGGAGCAACTACCATGGATGAGTCTGCCTTCCATTTTACACAACTGAAATAACATTTCTTGTCATTTGTTTTCTGCCCTGGATCTCCTTGCAGATTTGCGCCCTTTTTTCTTTAAATTCATTTAGCATCATCTCAGTGGAATTTTAAAAGGGAGAGACAGACATCTGAACTCAAACCACCAGGTTTAACTATAATGCCAGCCTGAGATTTAAATCCAAGCCACTATAACTCCAACACCTTTACCATTTCATATATACCACTTCATATCTCCACTATGCCACTTCATATCTCAATTAGTAGAACAGAACAATAAATACCTATTGCATAGACTGATAATTTCTTTTTGTTTTACTTCAATCTCTATCCTTGTTTTCTACTTCACTAAAAGAACCCCTAGTTTTTAACTGGGTACATGACTAACCATAATAAAAACTTCCTTTCCCAACTTTCCTTCAAGCTAGGTATGGCCAGGTGACTAAATTCAGACTAGTGAAATGTAACTGAAGTGTCATGTGGCAGCTTCCAGAAAAGTCTTAGAAGACAGGCTGCATTGTCTTTTTCTCTGTTCTCTTTGTCCCCTTTTTTTTTTTCTTTCCTGTGTACATTATGAACTACTACCTTGGACTAAGAGGTGAAAACTGTATGTAGAAGGTGGCAGCCTAGAAAGAGAGAAGGACTTGAGTCCCAGGTGACTTCATATTGCTAAGTTCAGTTGCTCATTTCCAAACTAGTTTTATGTAAAAGAGAAGTAAGATACTGTTACTTTGGGTTTTCTATCCTTTAAAATTGAACCTAATTCTAGCTGATGCAATGACAAACTACAGTGATATTTTAAAGGAGTCATCCAGACTTAGAAAAAGTTGTAGAAGATATGAACTTAAAGGATGTTCAGTTCAACCAGATGGGAAGTGGAGGGACAGGATTCCGTGTAGGAATGACAATAGGATTGAGGCACAAGGGAGACTACACAAGGTGTTTCAAAGGGTAATGTATAGACCAGTTTAGCTAAATTAGATAATCACGGAGGAGAGAAGTAGGTCATAAGAATTGTACAAACGAGGACTCAGATGCTTGGTCCCTTGCCACCAACATGGGATATGGGGATGAAACTCCAGGCTCGTGGCTTCAGCCTGGCCTACCTCTGGTCCTTGTGGCCATTTGGGGAGTGAACCAGCAGATGAAAAATCTATCTCGGTCTCTCTCTGTCTCTCTCTCTCTGTAACTTTATTTCTAACGAATAAAAGAATTAAAAAAAAAAGAATTGTAGAAGTTGGGTACAAATGTTTAGAGGGTCTTGAAAGTCAAATCATATTTAGAGCTCTCTCTGAAAGCAAGGAATAAACTGAGGTTTTTGAGATGAGACTTGGGGATATAGGTTGTCAGAATGAAGATGTTTGAGGCTCTCACTGCGGGTAATAATCTATATGGAAATAATACAGAAGTGAGGCAGGGAAGAAAATCTGTGTGGAGGAAGGACAATATGGATTTGAGAATTCAAACTTGGGAGAAAAGAAATATACAAAGAATCTAGAAAAAAAGAGATAAGGGCAGCTGGATGCTGGGGAAGCAAAGAGAGCAGGAATGGAGACGCCAACAAACCTTCAGGTTCCTCAAAGAAGCTAGGAGAAATCAGAAATGAGTATAGACATTGAATTTGGGAAGAAAGAAGTCTCTGGTGACCTCAGAATGTATAATTTTGATAGAATATACTGGTGGAATCTACTCATCAAAATGTAAATGTGTGTTAGGAAATCAGAGGTATTCATTCCTATTTGTTAAAAAAGGAAGACAATGAAAAGTTAAATTTAGGAGCAATTGAAGATCTCCATAGGGTCAATTGAAATTGTCTTCTAAGGCAGGAAGTGTTTGGTCTTTAAATAGGAGAGAGCTATGCACATCAGAGGAGGGAGAGACTTCCAGGCTGCCAAAAGAGGTGATCCCTGATGGAACTGGGCCCACTGAAATGAGAGGTATGGAATTCCTAGCTCAGGGAGAGGCCTGAATTTTGGGGTCAAAGGAGACAGCTCTTCTAAGAAGGAGGGAGGAGAAGCAAAGAATGAAGACTTGGCCTTCTAGTCAATCTTCCATCAGCAAGTATTTTTCATTATCATCATCATCATAGATCTGACTAGAAATGGTAGTCTGAAATACCAACCTTAGCCAATATCTAAAGATATAGAGTCAAGAGTTCAAAAAAAGGCTTATAAAATAGAAGGAAGATATAAATCTCTTTATAAAGATACAAATAAGATATAGCCCTGATTCCCTTAGCTTATATACACTGCTTTAATGAGCTTCATTTAGATAAGAGGAAAACAGCAGCAAACAGTTTAGTTCATTTATGCATTGATAACAATGCTAGAGTAACAGGCATTCCCCAATATGGACCCAAAATTAATCACAGTATAGAACTTTAAATACCCATTTGTCAAATAGATCTAATGCCAATACCTACTCAAAGTACAGCGTGAGATCTGTTGCCAATATTGACTGCTTCAGAAGCTGCATAAGGTCACTATATTCCTTTGAGGACAGATTCGCAAATATGTTGTGACCCTGTAATGAGAAAGTGATGGTAACAAAAGACAACATTCAATCTGTGGTTGTTGATTCCATGTTTTTCCTATATTGAAAAAAGGTCTAGAAATAGGGTACATTATCTTTTTTCAAAAAAGGCCTAATGACATTTTGTACAAACACAAACAGAATCTCTGACAAGCACAGCAAAGCCGGAAAGTGCATCATTTTTGAGGAAGTCTAGTGAAAGACACTTTATTATGTGTTAGTCTCAAAGGGAAAACTCTAAAATATTTGAATTTGTCTTACTTTGGACATGTTTGCGCCATCAGCTCCACCTGACTGCCTATTTCCTATGGGATTAATTTAATGGAGAAGTTGGCAAACTGTTTGGGAATCTTTCTGATCCTAAAATAAACAGTAGCTTCATGAGTAAAGGTTTACGTTGCACATAGGAAACATTTCCTAAGGCAACAAGTGACTCCTTAAGGAGGAAAAAAAAAAACCATTAGATCAGTGGTTGTCAACTGGGAGTCTTTTTGGCAATGGGAGCCTCAGGTGATGTCTACAGACGTTTTTGAGGGTCATGACTGAGTGGATGTTCCTGGCATTCAGTGGCAGTTGCTGAACGTCCTTCAATACATCAGAGACTTAGGCCCTACATGGTTAATACTGCTGGAGTTGAGAAATTCCACATAAAACTGTTAAAACATACTTTGAATAAGTGTGTAGCAGAGTAAATTCAACACATTGAATAACTACTGAGTAGCTAGAATATATGATATTGTTCTTGGCACAGTGGAACTCCAAAGATGACTTTTACCTAAGGAAAGTTGCAATTAAGGGCTGGCATTTTGGTGCAGTGGGTAAAGGTGCCACCTGCATTGCCAGCATCCCATAAAGGCACCAAACTTTGTGTCCTGGCTGCTCCACTTCCAATACAGCTCACAGCTAATGGCCTGGGAAGCAGTGGAAGATGGCCCAAGTGCTTGGGCCCCTGCACCCACACAGAAGACCCAGAAGAAGCTCCTGGCTCTTGGCTCCTGGCTTCAGCAGCCATTTTAAGAGAGAACCAGCAGATGGAAGACCTCTCTCTCTCTCTCTCTCTCTCTTTCTGTGATACTCTGCCTTTCAAGTAAATAAATACATTTTAAAAAGAGAGAAGAAAAGTTGCACTTGCATCTTTATCTCCATACCTTTGAAAAGCTCTCCTCCTTTCATCCAAATCTGTTTTAGCTACACAAGGCATTGGCAGCTCCACAGTTTGTTTTTACTAACTTCGCTTTTACTAAGCGACCAATAATTCACTTAGTTTGTCCTGAAAGTTGGATCTTTTAATTTCTCGGGTTTTCTCTTCTTTTTAAAAACTATTTATTTAGGTGGAGAGAGAAACAGACCTAAAGCTCCCACCCACTAGTTCACTCCCCCAAAATCCAGGCTGACGCCAAAGTCAGGAATTGAGAATGTGGTCAAGGTTTCCCATGTGTATGTCAGGGACCTAATTCCATGAGCCATCGGCACTGTCTACCAGGGACTGCATTCAGAGGAAGCTTCAGTAGGCTTCAGTCAGGGCCTGGAGGCAGAAATCAAACCCACACAGTAATGTGGGACACAGCATGCTCACTGATAGGCTAAATGCCCACTTCCCATTCCTCAGGTTTTCCTAGCATGAAATTGGAACTCATAAGCAGCTGGCCCGGGAACTGGACCAGTTTTAAACCTACTGTTGAGAACCCAAAGATAGTGGAGAAATAAAGGGCAGAATTACTGCCTATGAATAGTCTCCAATTAGGTAAATTAATTCTTTGAGGGAATCAGAATTTCAATTAGTAAATTATATCTCACCTGGTGCCAGATGATGATCTTCTCTCCTGAGTTAATTTATCTCATTGGATGAACCCACCACTTCTTAAATACTAGACTATGCATATTGGTTCCAAGTGGAGCCAGGTCTAACGTTAACTATAATTTTTAAATGAACTTCCCTGGAGCCTTCAGCCATCAAGAGGAAGATGGATAACTAAAGAAATGCAGCACCATAATTCTGCCCAGGATCTTCCGCCTGACTCCTGCCCCATGGATCAATCACATTCCAGGACTTGGGGAAAAGTGGTTGGAAACTGTGGAAAAGTAGTCACCCGGATGCAGCCACACACTCAGCAACTCTGAGTCAGAGGTTAAACTTTAGGAGCTGATTGACGTTGAGACAGGGAGTAACGTGGTCTGAATTTGAGGATCCTGATTAGTTGTGAGGGCCTCATTTTACTACTTTTAAAGGGTATATGGTAACTAGTGCTTTTTACAATTAACAAAGGGGCAAAGCTAGCCAGATAAGCTTTAGTTATGCAAAAGAAGTTCATTTGTAATCTGTGTATGGTTTATATGAACATTGGTCTTCAAGGGTTTGATGCCTCAAGTAGATTTTGGTCTCCCTGCAATACTGCTGCTACCCTTTGCTTAGAGACCCAGTGAGTGTGAGACCGATGGAGAGAAATGGCAGATGTGGAGGAAGAAAGGCCTGGGGCAACTTTCCTCAAGGCATCCAACCTCCGGGCACCTGTGTGTCATTTGGAAAGTGGCAGGATAACGACACCTGCTTGTCTGCCTTGTGACAGAAGGGTTTGAGGGGGCAGTTCTGGGCAGCACCCGCTTGTAGCAGGTGCTCAGGGCTTGCTTCTGCGATTATCACTCTCTGCCCTTCATGAAGAATTTCAAAGGGAAGGGTGGCCAATGTGTTCTGTCTGCGTGAACCCAAATTCCGAGTGAGTGGAGTTCATTTCCCCTAGGAAGCTGACAACCTGTTTATAACCCTCATTACAAAGCTAGGGGTTGCTAGGATCAGAGGCAGATTCATCACCTTTGCCGGTACAGAGAAGATAGTCTGCACCGAAGTTCCTTCCAGCTCTGCTTCCCTCTCGCACAGCACTCAGCGCCAACGTGGCTTTCATAGGGAAATTTCTGAGCTACAGATGCCAGGTCGCTGGCTTCTGTCAGGTACTGAGAGCCTAACCCTGGATGTTTCATTCCCAGCTGAAGAGATATCACCCCCAGCAGGCTTGCCTCTCCCCAGCGTGCAAGTAGGTTCTGGAATGTCGGCTTTCCTTTATGGGGTCAAAGGCCGTCACGATATTGCAAAAGACATGCTTTCTCCAGATAGGCTGGAAGGAAAAAAGACCCTCCATATTTAATGATGCTATTTCAGTGAAGCAGGGCCTTAATGATGATAATAATAATAATTAATGGCACAGCTAGAGAACTGACAAATAATAGGGAACAGATGATCCCTTCCCGGCCTCAAAAAAAAAAAAATGTACGCCTGCAGAAAATTAAACAGATCCTTTCCTAGCAATTTAAAGCTCAGATGCCTCAGCCGGAGTCAGTGGTTTCTGTTTTACTCGGTGGAAAGCTAATCGTATAAAATCCCAACTACTTCTGACTCCTGCATTGCCACTTGAAGCAAAATAAGGCATATGGCATGAGCCCTGTCCCACCAGCAATTTTAGGTTCTTTCATCTTTTATAGGCTTCTCAACTATGCTCATAAAGTGTAACTTTCTCACCCCAGTTTTGCTTCTACCATATTTAAAAATTGCTCTGGGTTTCACAAAATGAGAATGTTGGGCTACTTAGTCATTGGCTCAAGTCCCCCAATAAGTAGGCTTCTGTGTCTCTTAAGGAATGGAAAATCATGCTCTGGTGGCATACGGTCTATCCTGCTGACCCCAGCCAATGATGAAACACAAATGAATCGGCTTAGAAAGAATTTGAACAAGGCCCTTGCTCGGTCATCTAAAAGAATCAAAAGAACTACAAAGGCCCCACAGTTGGACTTCGGTGGTTTTCTCGTATCTCTGCATCTGCCTGTGGCACCACAAAGAAAGTGAGGGAGGAAGCAAATAGTTGTTTTGGTTTCCGTGAAGAAGAGAAACAGAACACCAGGTCAGTACCTCACTTTGAAGGATCATCACGGCGTGGTTAAAATGGTGGTGCTCTAAGGTAGCAGATGTTCCATAGAGCTGGGCCAGGGCAGAGCCGCTCCTGCAAGAGGACAGAGGGTGAGTGGGAAGGCCCCTTCAACCATCACCATTCTCCCAATTCTTCTGTTCAAACTGCTTTTCCCACCTCTAGCAAAGGACAGGGACTAGTTACATTCTCAGGTAACAGCATGTGTTGTTCATGCCTCTCTTAAGAAACCCTTTCAGGAACATGTGGTTAGGCTACATATCATGGATGACAGACAGTACATAAGACATAGTCCCTGCCTCTAAGAAACTACAGAACAGTAAGGGAGATGCCACATGATCACAAGGAAAAACAATGCACACAACAACAATACAAATACTAATGCATCATACAGAGTGTTGCAGGTCCAATTTAGTGCAACAGATGTTCTGAGGGGAAAAGAGGGATCATTTGTGGATCAATGGAGGCTTTTTTGTTTGCTTTACAGAGATTTATTTATTTGAGAGGTAGAGTTACAGAGAGGGAGAGAAAGAGAGGGAGGTCTTCCATCGCTGGTTCACTCCCCAAACTGCGGGAGCTGGGGCGATCCAGATACAGAAGGCAAGAGATTCTTCCAGGTCTTCTGCACGGGTGCATCGACCCAAGCATTTAGTTCATCTTCCACTGCTTTCCCAGGCCATTGGCACGGAGCTGGATCAGAACTGGAGCAGCTGGGACTTGAACTGGTCCCCACATGGGATGCCTGTGCAGCAGGAGGAGGCTTAACCTACTATGCCACAATGCCAGCCCCCTTATGCTTCTTCTGAGTGTTCAGAACAACTGCCCTATTCCAAATGTGTTCATCTCTCCATAACAAAGGACCTGGTGAATATCCTGCCATGTACAGTTTATGCATTTTCTGTGAATGACTGACAACCTTCCAGCATGGTATCCCAGACCACAGTCACACTATGGAATCTTGGTGTAGAACTCTGCAAAGTTTCCTGGATATGGAGTCAAATCTCAGTTCTTCCTCCACTTAGTAGCTTTCAACAGTTTCTCAGCCTCCTTAAGACTCCATTGCTTTGGGCCTGGCTCTGTGGTGTAGAGGGTAAAGCCACCTTCAGTGCTGGCACCACATACGGGCATTGGTTCAAGTTCTGGCTGCTCCACTTCCAATAAAGCTCTCTGCTATGGCCTGAGAAAGCAGCAGAAGATGGTCCAAATGCTAGGGCCCCTGCATCTGCATGGGAGACCCAGAAGAAGCTCCTGGCTCCTGGCTTAGGATAAGTGCAGCTCTGGCTGTTGAGGCCATCTGGTGAACCAGCAGATGGAAGACTTCCTCTCTCTCTCTCTCTCTCTCTCTCTCTCTCTGTGTCTCTCTGTAACTCTAAATTTCAAGTAAATAAATAAATCTTATTATTAAAAAGACTCTATTGTTTTATCTTTAAAATGATGATACACATACTCTGCTATTTATAAGACTACAGTAATATATTTGAAAGTGCCTATCACAGTGCCTGGTATGTATTAGATTGTGGTTTCTAGTAATTATTTTATATCAATTATATTTATATTGGTTATTAGCCAATAATTTAAATACACATGGATATCTACACTTTAAATCAATAAAATGATCATTAGAACTTGAAGGGACTACTTTGAGTTATCTGTGAATTTTGTTTATGTGGAACAACCCATTCCTCAATGATGTCAGTTCAATAAGGTGTTCACTGAAAATGTTCAAATACATTCTGTTACAACTCTTTTCTTGGAGTAGGACTTAGAGCATTTAAAGGTCCCAGAGAATCTGGGATTCAAAGGGCAGCTGTGGGGCTCGAGTTTAAGTTCCATCTCTGTCTGCGTGTGCTTTCTTGCTCCTTGCCAGGGTCTTGGTTGTCAAAAGCACAATTTGACCTTAACTTGGAAATGCTGCTCACAGTCTGTCCAGCCAGTTAGAGAAGCAAGGACTGCAGCTAAGAGCCTTGTGAGGAATTTTGGTGAGAAGCTGACCTCCTGAACAGCGTGACGTAACCTGAGACCACAGCTAGTTCAAGGGTGCAGGGCCCTGTGATTCTTGGAAAGACTCAGAGCTGACCACACATTGGCAGAAATAGCAGGATTGGTTCAGTAGGGATGATTATCAGTTAGTAAGGAGGATACTAGATTTTAATTGGGCATGTGTTATTTTTTATAAAACTTGCCTTAGTCTGTTTCATTCAATAAGTTAAATTTTGGTTGGCTAATCTTAGTCACGAATTATTGTTTAATGTTAGTTATATAGGGTTCATTCCTATGGAAACTCATGTCTCAAATGTGTATTATATGCCTTTGTCTTTGCTGAAATTCTAGGATGCCTTACATCCAAGTGTGTTCTATGGAGTAGATGCTTAAAAATCTATTAGCTGTTTAGCTAATAAGCTTACAGTGTCTAGTCATTATAATTCAAATTTGAAGGTTGTCAGTCAGTAATAAGCATGTTAACATGCTTTATAATAATGCTACTAATAATCATAGCTACTATGCTCTAGGCAGCATATTAACAAATTAATACATTATTTTATCTAGTCTTGACAGCAACCATGAAATAGGTATTACTTTCTCACTTTACTCATGAGGAAACCGAGGCTCAGAAAAGTTATGTAACATTTCCAAGTTTTAAAGCTCCTTCTCATTGTATAATGAGAGTGATACTTATAACATATATTTCATATATTTGATTTTTCATTTTTACCAAGCTGGTTGTCACCAATGAAAGATTTCAAAATTTAATTCATAATTCTATAGTATGAGGGGATCTTCAGAAAGTTAATGGAAAATGAGTCATGTTTTCAAAAATTTTTTGTACCAAAATAAACTTGTTTCCATTTTATTAGGGAGAGAGTGACAGACACAGATAAAGACAGATAGAGAAAAGGGAGTTCCCAGCTGCTGATTTACTCCCCAAATGCCTACCATGGCCTGGGCTGGACCAGGCCAACCACAAGGGCCAGGAATGCAATCCAAATCTTCCATGTGGGAGGCAGGAACCCAAGTTCTTGAGTCATCACCTGCTGCCTTCCAGAGTCTACACTGGAGGGAAGTTGGAGTCAGGAGCTGAACCAGGAATTGAACCTGGGTACTCCAACATGGGATGCAGGTGTCCTAACTGCTAGGTTAAATTCTTGCTCCCTAGGCTTATCTTTTAATTCTATTTTTCCATGAACTGTTTGAAGTCCTCTCATTTATGTGTTAACCACAGGCTCAGATTCTCATGATTCATTTTTGTTAAACAGTCAGGCTCAGATGCACCTCACTTACTGATATGAATCCTGATAACTTAGACACTGATGAGGCAGGTAGGGTCAAGATGTACAATATTATCTCTTCCTTTATTCACTTCAGCTTAGCAGACCCCATAAAATCACAAGTCACTTTGTATTTTCTTTGTTCAGGATGAATAAGGAGAGTTTCCTTTCTTAACCAGGAAAGAAACAAAGACTCTGGCTCCGAGGCTGCCCTTCTCCCTCTCCCCAGTGTCCATATGGCTTCTGAACTGCGGTGGTTCATCAGGACAGACTGCTTGTGCAAGTGTGACCACGCCATGTCCATGGTTTGAGCATATTCCTCATCGGATTCCCTTTGTCCCTTTCTGTAATTCCATCTTACAATCTGCCCTCTCACTTACAATACAGATTCAATTACAGAAAGCATGCGGATGTTGCAACTAAACCAGACTAATGCTATGAAAGTGGGGGAAAACACTGTGATTCATTCATTCATTCCCCAAACAATTATTAATGACTATCATTATGCCAGGCCTCAGGCACGTGGAGTACAAAGATAAGTAAGATGTGGCTCTTACCCTCAGGGCTCCCACAGTCCTCTATAATTGTGTCGAGGACTTTCTTGGACCAGCCTCAGACTAAAAATGCTTATCTTTCAACAAGCAAGGTGACATCTTTGCATTCAAAGAGTGGAACACAGTACTAAGTTTATTTTGAGCTTTCTAGATTAAAACAATCTAAACAAGAACATATCCATTTCCATACGGTTCCCTATCAGACTTTTGAAGACTGCCAAAACTCAAATTTTTTTTCACAGGCCAAGTTTCATGGAGAATGTTGCCTGTATCTGCTATTACACACTGTGAACTTCTAATGACCACCAGGAGTGAAGCCCACAGTCATAAAAGTTGATGTAAGTGGCAAAAACTAAAATATGTCTGTTAGGATGAGCTTTATCAAAAAGGTATTCAACAGATATTAACTTTGCAATGGTAAATGGCAGTGAGGACTGAAATACAAAGGGTACCATGGTCAAATAAGTTTGAGAAATGCTGGCTTTAAAAATTGAACCATTTCTGCACCGTAGGACTTCCCAGAGGCGCTGCTAGGTGAAAATACACCTTGTGATTCTGCGGGAAGGAAATGCAACATGCAGCATTTACCACTCTTAATTAATCATAAAACCATTTTTAAAGAGGTAATTTCTTTCATGTAATATATTTTCCATAAAGAAATACTTCTATTTTTTCATGGAAAATATGAAAAAAACTCACAATCACATTTGGGAAAAATTGACATTAATACCACCTCCCATTTTAATTGTGGTAGGTATATTCATTACATAAGTAGTTTTGGTGCACACACACTGTAGATGTGAAAATGTGATTCCATATATGTAAGATGTATGGAGAGAGAAGGGAAGGGAGAAATAGAAGAGAATCCAAATTTCACAAGAACAAGTACTTTTAACTACATGAGTATTTGATGTACATTATTGATTAGATTGTCTCAAATGTGAAAGTTTTTCATTTGTTAACAGGGAACACATTGAAAAGAAAGTTACAAAAATAAGTCAGTGAGAATGTTGTTCCTATAGGCATTCAGCACTTTGTACAGGCACCAAGAATAAGTGTACAAATTAAAATGTACCTTCATAGTGTCCCTAGACATGCGCATTCTTTGAAAAAGAGACTTAATGGCAGAGTGCAGCCATGGCTTAGAGGAAACTTTAAACAGGAAAACTATGAAAGGTAATTAGGAAACTGAGAATTGTTGGGAGGTGGTGAGCAATGGGATTAGGCTGTCATGGCAGATTAATGTGCCCCAGTATTTCACTTCTGGGACCTGGCCGAAAGCGACAAGATGGGTTTTCATTCCCAAGAAATGAGTATAAGAGATTATGCTAGAAATGAATAGAAGAAGTCTCCTAGGAGAATATACTACAAAGCTGCCCGGTACTAATATTTAATCATCAGGGGCAGCTGTGAGGGGGAGGGGGATGAGTGGGGAATGCTGTCTCTGGAGAAAACAGGGGAGAGGTGTGAACAGAGCAATTTCGAGGCACTGTGGCACTGCTACACTCAATGCCTATTGATCATTCATTGCACGCACTCTAATACTTAAAAATTAAGAATAAAATATGAAAATGCAAAGGTTCACTTATCAGAAAGGCTAAGAGAATAAATCAAATTGTGCTCTAACTAAAGTCACACATTTTATTGTAGAGGCATTTTGCATTTTATATAGTAATTTGTCCCTTGCTAAATGTCTCCTATTTCTTTATAGCCTTATACATGAAACAAAGGTAGCATATGCTTTGACACATAATAATTGGTGCATTTAAATCCCATTTTCAAATCTTTTGAAGGGCTGGAATGAGATTGTGAACGCTTTAAGAAAAGGGACTGTTGGCCATACTTCTGTATTTCTCCCACAATGCCTAGCAAAGGGCCTTGAACTGAAAAAGCACTCAATTATTTGGGAATACAAAAGGAGAAAGGGGTATATGTTGCTTCCCAGGAATTTTCTAAGCAATGGCACACTCACTGAATAAATCTATTCTAATCAGTGAAAAGCTGGTCTCTTCACCACACTGTAAGCAAATCTTTCAGCATTTATAGTTAACTGAGATTAGTTCATCTTAACTGAGATTGGGCAATAGTGGCAATAAGTGTCCTAAATTCAAAAGTGACTCCATTAGGTAAGTGCAGAGCATGTGGACATCTCATGAGTTGGTAAACTGTATACAAGTCTAGTCATGTTGAGGGGACACAGCACACCATCTAACAGGTAGCTGTGATCATGTGATACAAGGATGCAACAAAAATAAAATCGAAATGTAGAATTAGTGACCCAATACCTATCGAACAGAGTATGAAAGGTGTTAAGTCTTCTACAAGTGAATTGAGAGTTGGAAATCCCCAGTTTCCATTTTTGTGAAGATAAAGTGCTAAAAGTACAATTAGTTGGGTCTTGTTCAGTTCTACAATTTTTATGGCTCCATGTCTTCAATTGCTAGATATAAAAATATATTTTCATTTTCTAGGGCTATCAGATATGACAAGCTAACCAACACATTGGAAGCTCAAAGGTCCAAAGCAGATGTTATGAAGTCAGGGAAGAGAGCATAAGAGGGTGGTTAAAGAATGAATTTTGGAACCAGATGGTTTTGTTCCAAACTCCCTTCTACCATATGGGGGATGGACGAATTTGAGCAAATTATCTTCCTCAGGCTCAGTTACTCCTGTAAAATGGAGACAAAAAATACCTGCTCTCTAGAGACACTGGTGAGGGCTTGAGACATAGTAAACAACAAATTATTGTTCTTGTCGTTTCAGATGTGGTACGTTGCAAAGAACAGAAATGAAGTACAACCAGCTTCCTTAAGAAAAAGGTTAGCTAAATGGCACCAGAAGTCTAAGTTGGCCCAACTATTTCAAGCACAGCTGGGTCTCCTAGAGATGGGAGCAAAGATGAGAGCCAGGAATCAAGTCTGATTTTCCCCTGTCTTCCTTTTGGATTATGCAATTTCTCCTTTCTGATTCTCTCCATATACTAGTTTCATCATTCTCTCTTCTCTGAAAACCAGCTTTCTTGTTTTGTCCCATTTACATGGGATGTGGTCATGATAGCTTTTCCAAAACAGCAGCCCCAGCCCCAGGTCACCATGGACTTACAGCGTGGCTCCCTGTAGTTTACATCTCATGTCATGGTAATTTAACTCCAAATTTCTTGTAAGCAAAATATAACTGGTCTAGCTTTGATTTAGGGGTGTACTCCTGGTCCAAACAGCTCTTGGCCAACTGGCAAGAAGAGCTGCCTCTTTCATTGTGACACATAGGCTTTCTCTCTGGGGCGTGGTCACTGGTATCTGAGTCCAAGCATTGTACTCACTCTTAGCAGGTCCCACAATACACTCACTATGGTTTTACAGACATAGAGCTAAAGCATGTATCTCTTATTTATGCATAAGTGGTAGAATGGTAGAGAGGCAGGAGGATGTTAGAGGGAGATACAATGATACAATTGGTCTGGTGGAGAAAGGAGCCCTAAGTAAGATAATGGAATGCAGCTACAAGAAGTCAACATTAGGAAAAGTTAGACTCTATAATGAAAGCCTAAACAGTTTACATTTCAACAGGCTCCTGGTCTGTAGTACAACATCAAATCTGTATACATAAAAACAATACTTTTTCATGATTTATAAAAGGTTAACTTGTTCAGAAGGAAACTTTATTGAAAGGCTATAGTAAAATGGTTCAAATAAAATCTCATTCATTCATGCCTTCATTATCCACTCATTCAGCAAGTATTCAGTATGTGTTTGTTCTACTCTTGGCACTGTTCAGCTCTGGGTACTGAAGAACAAGGGGAGATGCACCTGTAACTCAGCAATGAAAATGGAATGAGATCCACTTTTTGAAAACACAGCCAGGGCATTATGTGGGCATTAAAAAAATGGCAAAGGGAGGCACAACAGGGTAGAACTCTGGGAGTGATGCTTTCTGGGGCATTTGAGGGAAAGCAGAAAAGGAAGGGCATTTCAGGCAAGGGAGCAGCGGAGAGATGAGAACCATCAGGGCTCCACTGAGCTCTTCAAGAAGTCCCTTGTGTCTGGAACACAGATGAAAGGCAAGGTGGGGTAAGCCGGGGCTAGTAGGTGTGGGCCAGAGAAATGGGAAAGAGTCCAATGGGAAAGGACCCTAAGGGTCTAAACTAAGGAACTGGAACATTACTCTAAAAGTCACAGGAAGACTGTGGATGGCTTTCAAGCACAGGAATAAACTGGTAAGCTGTGTGATTTAGACAGATTATTGATGTCAATCAGAATAGAGGAGGAGATTTGAGCTATTGGTTGCAGCCACCCAGGATTAACAAAGTCACCCCCTCCTCTGCATTTGGTACAGTAACTACAGCTTTTTTGCAAGGAGGGAGTCTTGGTGACTTGTAGATTTGCAGTGGTGTTGTTCACTAGGATAATGAATAAGGAAAAGAGAAACATGCTTTCAGGTGAAGACTGATCAAGAGGCGACTGTGAGACTTCAAGTAGCAGGTGCCTCTTAAACCACTGGATTATGTGCCTATGTAGAATCTGAAAATTGGGGTTCAAATAAATGGATATGGGACTCATGAGCAGATGGATGGAGGCCCCATGCGAAGGGTCACAAAGAGCAGAAAGGAACAAAAGATAATAATACCAGTGAAGCTTGGGCCAGGAGGAGAGAGGCCTTGAAGCAAACTGAGAACGGTTCCAAGGATAGATGAAAATCCTTTGTCTTAGAGACAAAGAAAGAGATTCCAGAGGGAGGGAGAAGCAAAATATGTCGCATGCCAGAAGGATCAAGGTAAAAAGACAATAAAAGGTAAAGTAGCTCTGGGAGAAGGGGGCTGTTGGTGACATTACTGAAGATGGCTCCTCTGATGAGGTGCAGTTGGGAGTCATGTGTGAGGGCAGGAGTTGGGGAGAGTGAAGATAAGGAACCTAGCCAGCTCTCCAAGAAACTTGACTGGAAGGGAGGAAGAAGAGAACCAGGCCAGAAGCTACAGATAAGTGGAGGTTAAGGTGAGTGTTCTTGCAGGAGGAAGGGGAATTCATGTTAATAGGATGCATGGCACCAGGAGAAAGGAGGCAACTGACACCAGGGCCAGAGAGGAAGATTGATGGCCCAAGGGCCCAAAGGACTGTGCGAAGAAGGGATGCAAAGCAGAGGCACATGGTGTAGCCTTGGACGAGGAAAGCACAGCTTTTTCACTGAGACAGCAGGGAAGGAGGAAAGGATTGGGATGGGTAGATAAGTTTGTGGATGGCAGGGAGGAAATTGAGAGAGTTCTCGATTGATGGCCTCAATTTTCTCAGTGAAGTAGGAGGCAAGGTGATGTGCTGAGAGGTGTGGGGGAGGTGGTGGAGGGTGGAGCAGAAGGTGGTTTAGGGAGAGAAAATGTTCTGTGTCTGTTACTGCTAAGAGCAATGGGGACGATGCTAGAGAGGGACCGAGAGGGCTGGAAGGGAGACCTGAGCATACAGCAGAGTTGGGAGAATACGTGACTGGACCGTCTCAAATTCTCACAATTGTGACATTTTCTCCAAAAGCCTTTACAAGTTTAGGCAGAATAGCACAAAGTTGAATTGTCAGACTGAATCATGATTGATGCTTTGTTGAGTGAATGTTATAAAAATTTAAGAGGTTCAAGCACTATAGGCTATTGAGAAGAGAGTTGTAACGATAAGCTACAGGATTCAGCATAGTTAAGGAAGGGCCCAGTATAAAAACGCATCTGCTAGGTCACCAAGCACATGCAAGGGTCCAGTGTCTCAATGAATAGGCATTTGGGGAACAGAACTGAAGGGAACCTGCTGACACACAGTTGACCACTGAAGTTTCAGATGATATGAGTAGAGGACGGCTTTGAAATTAGTCATCTGAGGCTGATGTTCTTTGCAATCAGTCATTTTAATCTCACCTCTTTGTTATAGCTTTCCCAAACCTCTACTCTCCCTGCTCCCAATTTTTTCTCTCCTGCTTCTGATCTCTTGTATGCCAACAGAAAATGAAAAGAACACTAAAACTGGATGCTCAATATAAGGGTCAGGAGCCTTGGGGTTTCTTTGCAGCACCTGTGAGCCACCAAGCAATGGCTATCTTGACCAGTACAACTTGCTCTATTCTGTCATGCTCTTCTTCTGCATGGCAAATAGATGCCTCTACATCCCTGTACTTGTATTTATGTAAATTCTGTTTCTTTTTGTTTTCCACCTTTCTGTGGGAGTGGAGATAAAGGGAGCAAAGGCTACTCCTTGTAGGTAGCTTTATTTCACTGCAGATCCCACAACACCCAGAGTCAAAAGAACACTAGAAATGACTGCAGCAGGAAGAGATGTTTTGTGATATAAAATTTCCAAAGACTGGCTTCTATTTTAATGTTTTTAAAACCAGATTTTGAGAGTAGCAGGTATAAGAAGCTTATAATGCCACACAGACAAATGTTTTGGGAGGAAAGATCTAGGCCCTTTAAAATCTGAGCTTTGCTATCTGACTGAGGTCAACAGAGACAGACCAGATCAACAAGCATGACATGAAGGGCAAATTTGCAATTAAAAGAAGAATAGGGAATTATAAAGATGGATGGGCCCCATGACATGCACGCCCAAGCCTGCATGGCCTTGGCCCCGGATGCCAGAAATTAATGCTTTACTCTTTAGCACTCATCACCTTTGGCTCCGAACAGAAAGGCAAATGCATTAAAATAACAACAATTAGAACACTTACTTAGCTTGGAAGGCATTGTTGGTTCCCCTGTGGTCGAGGTCATGACACAGGCATCCCACAATCACCGCTAAAATTTCCACCTCGGTCAGAATCTCTTGAAACCCAGCAGTCTGGGAAGAAGGAGAAAATGGCAACAGTCACTACTGGGGGCACAGAGGGTTGGGGGGGGGGGCGTGGATCAGGTCAGTCCACTGAGCAACAATCAGCCCTGTTTTCATAGCCACATCATTTAAGGAAATGATTAACTGCCATCCCTCTGGATGACTGAGGGTTGAGTGGTCAGTTGCACAGCCTCAGGTCCCCACAGTGATGAATTAGCTCGCTGTCACAGTGGCCTGTGCTGCCTTGCTGGGACAGAGTTTAGACTGTTTTCTTTCCTTTTCAGGGAGGAGGGTATAGTCTCCAGATACAGTGACAGTTTGGCAAAGGCCCAGAGCAAAATGTGTTCTGTTTTTCTACTTTGTAATGAAGAGAGCACTGGGTTTCTCATAGTAGGGGATAGAAGAGGGCTGTGGATTTTGAACTGAATGCCATATCCACCAGATGCCATTGCAGGGAGAGCAGACAAAAGAAGGGGAAAGAAGGCTCTTTTTATATTAAAAGGAGCAAGTTAGAATTACTTGGGTTGTTACATGTTGACATTCTAGAAGCTATCTTGAAAATGCCTTAATTCATTTTGGGTTGGGAGTAGATTAAATTCACTCAGCTACCAGGGCAGTGCATGCCCAGGAAACAATAATTTGAGGGAGGATTAGGCAACCCAGATTGAGGATCAAGTGGAGTATACATTACTTGGAATTCATTTTTTTCTTATCCTGTGGTAGTTTGCTTGCGAAAAATCAGTGTGATGGGGTTTCTTTTGGAAGCACTTTGATATACTCATGTAACCAAGGGCAGCAATGGTTCTTTGGTTCCTGCTGGCCCTTTCATTAGTTCAGAAGAGAAAGTGCACCTCTGGGAAAGCTGGGCTATGCATTTTCTTGATCCAAGGCCTTTTACTTAGTAAGTCTCCCATTTCATTACTTATTAAAATCTTCATCACAGGGCAGGAGGAGGGGAGAGTTAGGGCTCAGATTGCTTTACTCTTCATGTATGTGTGTTTTTCCCCCAAATCTATATCACTGGCTAGTATCTATAAAACACTTCTCTTACAGCAAAGAAATCTCTACTTTTTAATTAGTTTTGTTTTTAATGCAGAAATTACTGAATAACAGGTTCCTGTGTTGGCAAATCTATTTTATAAAAACTGACTTGAGTCTACTGTTACATTTAGAAATGCATACTTGTACAATTTCATCTGTATAGCAAATGGAACGATTAATAAATTGTCTGAGAGTAAGAAGCAGTCCATGTCAGAGCTTGTATGCACCCTCCATTTTAAGATTTGGAATTGGTTGTTGGTTGTTTTAAATGAATTTTATTTTACTTACAGTTTTACCTCTGATCATTATTTAAAAAATTCAAGTTGTACTAAGAGACTGAGAAGCAAGACCCAGAAATTCCTCATCCTTCCTTTTTCTGACTCCCATGGGCATCTGCTTTCCATTTTCTTTTTTACCTAAATTTGTAGTTCCATATATTTCTATTTAATATGCACATGTTAGCACCTGGTTATGTGATACATCTTTTTTTATTTTATTTTTTATTTTTTTATTTTTTGACAGGCAGAGTGGACAGTGAGAGAGAGAGACAAAGAGAAAGGTCTTCCTTTGCCATTGGTTCACCCTCCAATGGCCGCCGCGGCCGGCGCGCTGCGGCCGGCGCACCACGCTGATCCGATGGCAGGAGCTAGGTGCTTCTTTTGGTCTCCCATAGGGTGCAGGGCCCAAGCACTTGGGCCATCCTCCACTGCACTCCCTGGCCACAGCAGAGAGCTGGCCTGGAAGAGGGGCAACCGGGACAGAATCCGGTGCCCCGACCGGGACTAGAACCCAGTCCGCCGGCGCCGCAAGGCGGAGGATTAGCCTAGTGAGCCACAGCGCTGGCCAGTGATACATCCCTTATATGGTCCTTCCTATGTACTGATACTGTCCTGAGAGTTTTATACTGTTTCACTTATTAATTCTCATTGTTTTATGAGTTAGGAATATTATTAACCCAGTAACAGATGAGAAAACTGTCATAGAGTCTACATCATAGAGCCAAGCACTCACAGCTTGTATGTGGCAGAGCAAGGGCAAGCTCCAGGATGCTATCCCCAGGGTCAGTCCTTCAACACTGATGATATCTGGTGGCAGGTGTGAGTTTGCGAGTTTATTGTCTACTACTCACTCCACGGCCCCAAGGCAATCCAGGTTCAGAGCTTTCCTGATTATCTCCTTTTAATTACCACTCGGTGCTGAGTCAACTAACACAGAATGATTGCTTCCTTTCTTATGAACATTTTTGCAAGTCCTGGAGTTAGGATTTCAGACATCTAGGTCTTATCACATCCTGCACAATTCTGTAAAATGATTCTCAAAACAATCTTAGAGCGGGACAAGAATGTCATACCTTTCGCTGGATCCCTCCCATCCTGGGACTCCTTCCTGCAAGTTGACCCTGTTGTCTGTTCTGGATTCTCTGTCTGGGGATAGCTGCCCTCCTGGGCATCCCTCATTGTCACTCAGGGCTGTCCCCTCGCAGCTTCTGCTGCTGCTCTCTCACCTCCTGCATCCCAGGCCTTTCTCCCTCCTCCTGGCACCCTCGTTTTGTAGGAGCACACCTGCCAGGCTTCACGAGAAAGGGTGTGCATTGCTTAACACTGGGCAGCTCACTGTTTTGGAGGTTTTGCATGACAGATAAAGTCTTTCTTCTGTTCTCATCCCCAGTTGCTAGCTCATCTAATAATTCTAGGTTGAAACATTTTCACTCAGAATATTGAAGGATGGCTCTGTTGTTTTCTTGCTTTGGAAAAGAACACACTATTCTTCTTAACACTTTGAATATTACTTGATTTTCCTTTAAAATTTCTTCTCTATCCCCAGTGTTTAGCAATTTAAAAAAGATGTACTTTGCAATTTGGGCTTTTTCTCAATTTGCATGGTAGCCCAATCTGAGGGCTCAAATTTTTAGTACAATATTCTCTTAAACTTTAAAATACTTTTTTTGTCTTCAATATTTTTTTTTCTGGACTATCTGAATGAATGCCATTTGGTTGGACACTGGAATTTTTTTTTTAAGATTTTATTTATTTATTTGAGAGGTAGAGTTACAGACAGTGAGAGGGAGAGACAGAGAGAAAGGTCTTCCTTCTGTTGGTTCACTCCCCAAATGGCCGCAACTGCTGGAGCTGTGCCGAGCCGAAGCCAGGAGCTTCTTCTAGGTCTCCCACATGGGTGCAGGGGCCCAAGAACTTGAACTATCTTCTATTGCTTCCCCAGGCCATAGCAGAGAGCTGGATTGGAAGAGGAGCAGCTGGGACTAGAACCGGCGTCCATATGGATACCAGTGCTTCAGGCCAGGGCTTTAACCCACTGTGCCACAGTGCTGGCCCAGATACTGGAATTCTTATATTTATTTTCATTTATTTATTTATTTATTTATATTATTTTTTTGACAGAGTTAGACAGTGAGAGAGAGAGACAGAGAGAAAGGTCTTCCTTCCGTTGGTTCACCCCCCAAATGGCTGCTACGGACAGCGCACTGCGGTGATTCGAAGCCAGGAGCCAGGTGCTTCCTCCTGGTCCCCCATGGGGTGCAGGGCCCAAGCACTTGAGCCATCTTCCACTGCCTTCCCGGGCCAAAGCAGAGAGCTGGACTGGAAGAGGAGCAAGTGGGACAGAACCGGCGCCTCGACCAGGACTAGAACCAGGAGTGCCAGCGCCGCAGGCAGAGGATTAGCCTAGTGAGCCGCAGCGCCGGCCTATTTATTTTCTTATGTAGTTATCTCTTCTTTCTCATATAGAATTTGCCTCTCACTTTGTAGGAATAATTAATATTTTTAATTTATAAGCATGCTATTTTGATATATAAGCATGCTATTCTCCATGGAAGCATTGCTTTATTTTTCTGAAGATATTAAATTTTAACAATATTTACTTAGATTTAAGAATCTTTAACATTTTGTCATATTTATTTTCTATGTAAATATTATATATACATTCATACAATTTGTCTTAAAAGCACGGATATTAATATTACATAATGTAGGATTCAAGACAGTGCCATAAAGTGAGAGAAGAGGGTATATTATTATGCAGAGGGTATAATTCAGTGAAGACAAGATTTACAATTATTTATATATCAAATAATATAACATCCACACATTTTTTATACTCCATATATTAACTTCCACATATGAAAGAAAGCATGGATTTTTCTTTATGTATCTGGCTTATTTCATTAGCATAATGAACTCCAGGTTGATCCATTTTGTTACAAATGTCAGGACTTCATCGTTTTTAATGGCTGGGTAATATTCCACCCTGCGAATACACCACATTTTCTTTGTGCCGTCATCAGCTGATGGATATCTAGCTTGACTCTATATCTTTGCTATTGTGTGCTGGGCTGTGATTACAGTTCTGAAATTTCTTTCTGTCCCAATTGCCTACTTCTCCATACTCCTTCTTTCTCTCCGTTCTTGGAGGCTTCCCTCCAGCGTCTGGTCATTTTTAATGTTCTGTTCACATCTAAGAATAAGGCACGACACCAAGTCACAGTGGGTTTCGGGGGCAGTAGCTTGCCGGGCCTGACCACAGGGTGATCAAGTAGCTGGCTGGTCTTTCGCTGGAGATCCTCAAACATCAGAGTCTTATCTCATTTTCTCCAGGCTCCTCAGTCTGTTGCCTGGGAATGGTGTGAACATGGGTCTTGACATCCTGAGGAGAGAGAATTGAAGCTTCCCATCGAAGAGGATATGGGCTTTCACTGAAACTCCTTATTTCCTGTGTGCATCTCCTTTGCTGGTGTCTCCAAGGCAGGGGGTCCAGTTTCTCCAACAATACTATGGTTACTACCTGGATGGGGGTGTGAGGACCCTCTGACCGCGGGAGGAGGAGAGGGCTTGGAGACTCAGCTGTGTTCATCACTGTCTCATCGCACCTCATCCTATTTTTTGTGGTACCTGAATCCTCCAGTTCCTAAGCCTCGCTAGGTTCTGAGTGTGTTGATTCTTCCTCTGCTCTCTCCTCACCATGCCTTTCTCTGCTCAGTTATGAACAATCCTCCGTTTGCTGCCTTCATTTGTTAGGATTATATGAAAGGTAGAGTTTTCAAACATTTCTTATTGTTTTTTTTGCTACTTGGGGTGATTTTTTGAAAGGAGAGGGGGATGAAAGTGTCTTTTTTTGGTCATGTCTATCACCTTTAAATTATATATACCTTGCTGGGTTTGGTATTGCAGGTCTGAGGGAGCAGGTAAGTATGTGGTGCACTGGTTAAGTCACCACGTGAGATGCCCAAATCCCATATCAGAGTATCTGATTAGAGTCCCAGCTACACTGTTTCTGATCCAGCTTCCTGCTAATGTGCACCCTGGGAGACAGCAGGCAATGGCTCAAGTATTTGGATCACTGCAACCCATGTAGGAAAACTCAGTTGAGTCTTGGGCTCCTGGTTTCAGTCTGGCCCACTCCTGGCTATTTGGGGAGTGAACCAGCAGATGGTAAATCTGTCTCTTGAATAAAATAAAAATAAATAAGTAAAAGTTCCTTTAAAAATTCAACTATGGGGGCCAACACTGTGGCACAGAAGGTAAGCCTCAGCCTGTAGCACTGGCATCCCAAAAGGGTGCTGATTTGAGTCTTGACTACTTCCTTCTGATCCAGCTCCCTGCTAATGCACCTGGGAAAGCAGCAGAGGATAGCCAAAGTCCTTGGGCCCCTGCACCCACGTGGGAGACCTAGAAGAAGCTCATGGCTTCAGCCTAGCCCAACCCTGGCTGTTGTAGCCATTTGGAGAGTGAACCAGCAGATGGAAGATCCCTCTCTTTTGCTCACTCTCTCTCTCTCTCTCCCTCTCTCACTTTAACTTTGCTTTTCAAATAAATAAATAAATAAATAAATAAATCTTTAAAACAAATTCCAACAATGAAATACATATCTATGATACTGTGGAAGTAGGTATTGTAAACAATGACACTGCACTGAAATGTAGAGGTTTCTGCTATGAGAATACTATTGACTAGAGCTAGCTGACCAATCAGAACAATAATAGGAATAATGTTAACACTAAGGTAATTTGAGTATAAATTTAATTCAGAGTTAAAATTAAATGTCATCTAATAGACTCAAATCACAAACCCAAATCAGTTTTTTTTTTTTTTTTTAAAGAGGCAGAGTTAGACAGAGGGAGAGAGAGACAGAGAGAAGGGTCTTCCTTCCATTGGTTCACCCCCCAAATGGCTGCTATGGCTGGCGTGCTGCGCCTATCTGAAGCCAGGAGCCAGGTGCTTCCTCCTGGTCTCCCATGCGGGTGCAGGGGCCCAAGAACTTGGGTCATCCTCCACTGCCTTCCTGGGCCACAGTAGAGAGCTGGACTGGAAGAGGAGCAACAGGGACTAGAACCCGCCGCCCATATGGGATGCCGGCACCACAGGCGGAGGATTAACCAAGTGAGCCACGGCGTCGGCCCCCCAAATCAGTTTTTAAAAGCCACCAGTTATCATCCATTCTATAGTAGGACAGAATGTTTTTTGCTATGATTCCCAACACAGCCACTGCTCCCTTGTTTTAAAAATCCGGTGCCTAGTTTGTAAACTATGTGTATTGTGGATACTTTTGAGAATTTGATGAAAGCCATGAACTTTCCTCCCAGGCATTTTTCTTGATTTTTATGATATTAAAAGACCACAGAGTCCATCCCTGGATCCAGGAATAAAGAATCCCTGAAGTATGACACACACACACACACACACACACACACACACACACGACGTATTTACCTCTCTTGACTTGTGATACCTGAGTTACTGAAGCAGTACCTGTCTCTTGACTGTGATTTAAAGCTGCCTGGTAAATGGTTTCTGAGAATCGTCAAGCCTGAAAAGTGTCCACCTGCCACTGAGTGTCCATTTACACCTCCTCCGTCCTCATCCGTCTTCCTTCAAGCCCTATCTATTCAGACCTGCATGTACCCACATGGAGTGGAAAAAGTCATCTGTCTGCTGAGGACAATATAACTTTCAAAAGAAAGCAGGGAGATAGCAAAAAGTATATTTTAATGCACTGATCTCATTCTAGACTTTGGTTTATTCTTTTTAACTTCAAATAAAATTATGTCTTTTCTATCCTCTACCCAATAATTATTTAGGTTAATATGTCATTTAAGAAGTTAGGTTAATACATCATTTAAGAAATGTAAGCAGCAAATATAACATCTAAGTAAAGAGACAGTAAAGACATATGAGGGATCCTCAAAAAGTTCATGGAATTTGCATATTATGAAAAACTATGCATGGATTTCAATTTTTTGCACCAAAATATATTTATCTCTTAATTCTACTTTCTAAGAATTTAGAATAAGATATAAGAATTTAGAATTTAGATAATAAGAATTTAGAATTTAGATATATACCATATGTTTATGTGTGTGGATATGTGCTTGTGAATTTTTTTTGTTTTAAGAATAATGTCAAACTTCATCAAACTCTTCCAACATGGAATAACACAGTGACATTCTGAAAAGTATCCATTCATTTATTCAGGAGGAACTGTTTATAGTATTCAGCATTTACTCTGTGCCAGACACTAGGAACAGAGAAGTGAACAAGAGGGCAATGCTCCTGGCCCATGCTGCACACGTAGTCTGGTCACACTGGGAGCTGGCCAGGACAGTGCGCAGATTTCCTATTTATTTATTTATTTACTTACTTACTTATTTAGATTTGTTTATTTTTAGTTTGAAAGGCAGAGTTAGAAAGAGAGGGAGAGACAGAGAGATCTCCCATCCAGTGGTTCACTCCCCAAATGGCCACAATCCCCAGGCTGTGTCAGGCCAAAGCCAGGAGCCTGAAACTCCATCAGTGTCTCCTACCTGGGTGTAGGGGACCAAGGACTTGGGCCCAGGAAGCTATATCAGAAGTGGAGCAGCTGGGACTTGAACCAGTGCCTATATGAGATGCTGGCTTTGAAGGCAGCAGCTTAACTCATTATGTCACAATCCTGGCCACAGAATTCCCATTTTCAATGAGAATCTGTCATTGATTGCAATTTGTGGAAGAGAGTAATGGTAGACAGGCTACCATATCTGCTTTGGTCCTGGAGATGGCACATCATGGACTGCATGTATGTCCTTGTCATGTGTGCAGTCCTGGCATAATAATCTGAGAAAGTAATGCTAGAAATTCTGCCCTCATGTTCCTTTGTAAAAATATAATTAAGGACAGATCCCACATGAGGAGTAAGTACACAGTGACTCCTGTTGTTGACTTAACAATTTGACACTCTTGTTTATGGCATCAGTAATCTCCCTAGGCTCTAGACATGAGTTGCCAAGGCTATGGAAGCCTTTTGAATTTGCCAACTTCGATCTTATTCTGACAGGGTCATAGTCAAAGTGGAAGTTCTCTCCTCCCTTCAGAGAAAGGTACCTCCTTCTTTGATGGCCCCATTCTTTCCACTGGGATCTCACTCACAGAGATCTTTCATTTAGTTTTTTTTTTTTTTTTTTTTTTTTTTTTTTTTTTTTTTGCCAGAGTGTCTTGGCTTTCCATGCCTAAAATCCCCTCATGGTCTCTTCGGACAGATCCAAATGCCTTAAGGGCTGATTCTGAGGCCAGAGTTCTGTTTAGGACATCTGCCATTCTATGAGTCTGCTGTGTATCCCACTTGCCATGTTGGATCGTTCTCGCCCTTTTTTATTCTATCAGCTAGTATTAGCAGACACTAGTCTTGTTTGTGTGATCCCTTTGACTCTTAGACCTATCAGTGCGATCAATTGTGAACTGAAATTGATCACTTTGACTAGTGAGATGGCATTGGTACATGCCACCTTGATGGGAATGTATTGGAATCCCCTGGCACAATTCTAACTCCACCATTTGGGGCAAGTCCGATTGAGCATGTCCCAGATTGTACATCTCTTCCTTCTCTTATTCCCACTCTTATATTTAACATGGATCACTTTTCAGTTAAATTTAAACACCTAAGAATAATTGTGTGTTAATTACAGAGTTCAACCAATAGTACTAGAACAAAAAAAAATACTAAAAGGGATAAAGTATTAAATTGTACATCAATAGTCAGGACAAGGACTGATCAAGTCACTGTTTCTCATAGTGTCCCTTTCTCTTCAACAGGTTTCCCTCTTGGTTGGTGCTCAGTTAGCTGTCGCCGATCAGGGAGAACATAGGATATTTGTCCAACGTGAATTAATGCTATAACTAGTACTGAAACAGTATTTTACACTTTGTGTTTCTGTGTGGGTGCAAACTGATGAAATCTTTACTTTATATATACTAAATCGATCTTCTGTATATAATTGAAAATGAATCTTGATGTGAATGGAATGGGAGAGGGGCGGGAGATGGGAGGGGTGTGAGTGGGAGGGAAGTTATGGGGGGGAACCAATGTAATCCATAAACAAAAAATAATTAATTAATTTACATAAAGGGAGCAGATTTCATGTATTTCATACATTCAGATTTAAGAATATAATGATACTTCCCAATCTGCCTCCTTCTTCCATTCTTATTTTTCTTTTAATTTTTGCAATGATATATATGTATATATAATTTACTTTATAATGACAAGCTTAATCCCCCACTAAATAAAGAATTCAACAAATATTAAGCAGAAAGACTACTGTTCATCAGGAGTATAGAAAAGGACCATAAAAAATAATCAAATCTCAAGATGTCCATTATCACTCATATACATTAAATTTTTTGTACTATATATATATAACAGTTTACACAAATCAGACAAAACATGATATTTGTTTTTTGGAGACTGGATTACTTCATTAAGCATTGAATCCTACTATTGGAGGTACTAAATGATGAGAGATTTCCTAATGAGTTTATCCTGTTGACTCTGAGATCTGGCAAATAGCAAACTAAAAGGCAAGAAATCCAATGATGTGCTAGAAATTCCTAATAGTTGAAGAAAACCCAAGCCAGAGTGCTTCCCTTCAAATGTTGCTGATATGCAGACACTACTGCAGAGACCTCAGTGGACTGGCTGGGGTGGAGGGAATAGCATGACTTGTTTTTGGAGAGTCTTCCTCCTGTCTATCTATCTCTCTACCTCTTCCGGACAAGAAGAGCAAAGCGTATTGCTCAGATCTTTCCAAGGATTTTGAACGACATGGTTTCTCAAGGAAGCACCTCCTCAAGAGGAATCTGTACACCACATCGCTGGTCTATGCCCTCATGGCTTATCCTATCTACAGATGCCTTGGATTTGGGGGTCCTTTGAGCTGGAGACTTAAAGGCAGCATTACAGCAACATTTAATTTCTAGTACACAGAACAATGCAGGGTCACTGTCTTGGCCTTCAATTTGGTGCACATATATGAGCAAGACTGACATTCTGAGATTTGGTTATTGTTTATACTCTTGAGGAACAGTGGTTATTCTACTTACTACTTGTTGAATTACTTTGTATACTGGAGGGTTACGCTAATGATTGTAAAGTGAGTTGAAAGTATGCACTGTAAAAATTAAAATAAAAATAAGGAAGGAAGGGGGAGGGAGGGAGGGTAAGGTGGGAAGTTATTATTAGGCTCTCAAAACTGTGTATATGAAATACATAGGGCCGGTGCTGTGGCTCACTTGGCTAATCCTCTGCCTGCGGCGCCAGCATCCAGTATGGGTGCCAGGTTCTAGTACCGGTTGCTCCTCTTCCAGTCCAGCTCTCTGCTGTGGCCTGGGAGGGCAGTGGAGGATGGCCCAGGTGCTTGGGCCCCTGCACCCGCATGGGAGACCAGGAAGAAGCACCTGGCTCCTAGCTTCGGATCGGCGCAGCGCTGGCTGTGGCGGCCTTTTGGGGAGAGATCCAACAGTCTCTCCCACTCACTGTCTATAACTCTACCTGTCATTAAAAAAAAAAAAACATAAAATGTGTTTCCTTTATATAAATAAATTAAAAATTTAAATAAATAGAATAACTTCAGCCAAAAAGTGCTCTATGAGGGTATCATTGTAAATGCATATTCAAGGTAGTCATGTTCTCTGAAAAAATGCCCCTATTGCCATGTTGATGGTTGGGCATAACATGAGGAATCTATCAGTGAATCCTATATCTCCTAATGGGAACAAGGTTCCAACAGAAGGGTGTCTACAAGCAGCTCCAATTCAGCACCTATCCCAGGCTTGGGAGAGTCAGGGCGGCAAGAGAATGGCTAAGGTAGATGTTTGGGTCCCACCTGTATTTACAGCAAGCTCAGCGTTCTTCTTTGGAAGACTGTTTTGTTGGATTCACGATGGAATGGCAGCCTCTCAACACATAAATCCAAAGGGTAGGCTGATGAGTGTCAAACTACTCCATATACTTCAAGGCAATGGTTTTAGGCAAACGAATTTCTCGGGCTTTAGGGTGGAAGCGGATCTCAACTGCCTGCCAGAAGTGCTGCTGAGTAGATTCCTACTGTTCAGTGCTACATCTTATGAGGATGATGCAGCACAAGCGAGAGAAGAGCAGATCTTCCCTCCAATGGGAGGAAGAGCCCCACTGCCCAGACGACAGGCCCCAGATTGAGTGGTCACTCCCTTGGCGCTTACAGTAGTGTCTGCCAATATTTGGGTTTGGGTTTGCTGAGCTGAGAAAAAAGGTGCTCCAGCCCCATTTTGAGGTCCAGTGAGCAGAACCCTTCCAGCTGTGACATACCCAGCACTGACATATTTACATGTCTCCCTCTAGCAGAGCACACGGCACAACATAAACCACTTGCAGGTTGTCTCACTTTCCCTGGGAGCCCAATTTGATTGAATTTTCTCTTTCTTTTCAAGATAAATGTAGCCAAATATTGATTTGGCATTAATTAAATATTGATTCAAGTCTACAATCATTCTTTCCTTACCAAGCTCAAGAGTTGGTAGTTTACACTGAAATGACTTTCTTTTGCAACCTGAAATTTCTGAAAACGCTTACTATCAAACCAGAAAACTTCAGCCATGTGTTGGGCAGATTATTGACTCTTAACATCAAATAATGTCACCAATGCTTTTCCATATAAGTCTTAGAAAGGCAAGGCAGCAAAAACTCAATGGCATACAGGGTACAACTATATATGTTGAATGAATGTTTGAGGCATGAATTTTAAATTTGGATTGATTTTGTACCGTTTTTATTTTTAATCCCAAGAATTAATATTTATTTATTTTTTGAAAGGTAGACACACACACACACACAAGACAGAAAGAAATCTCCCCTCAACTGGTTCATTCCCCAAATGCCCAGAACAGCTACTGAGGGACCAGGCTGAAATTGGGAGCCAGGAACTCAATCTGGGTGCCACACATGGGTGACAGTGACCCAACCAGTCAGGCAACACCTGCTGCCTCCCCTGGTACATATGAGCAGGAAGCTGGAATTGGGAGTGAAGCTGGGACTTAAACCTTTGGCACCCCAAGTGAGATTTTAACTGCTATGTCAGAAGCCACCCCAAGATTTAATTTTTTAACTGCTTTATTATAATTTTAAAGACTCATTTATTTATTTGAAAGGCAGAGATAGAGAGGGGCAGAGAAAGAGATAGATTTTCCATTTGCTAGTTCATTCCCCAGATGGCCCCAGTGGTCAGGCCTGGGTCAGGTTGAAGCTAGGAGCCAGGAGCTTCTTCCAGGTCTCCCACATGGGTACAAGGGCCCAAGGACCTAGGCCATCTTCTGCTGCTTTCTCAAGCACATTATCAGGGAGCTGGATGGGAAGAGGAATAGCTGGGATTCGAATCGGCACCCATATTGGATGCCAGCAGGGCAGGCAGAGACTTAACCTTCTAGGCCACTGCACCAGGCCCATAATTTTAAATCTTTATTTGGAAAATTAAAAATAAACAAAAATAAAATACTATAACGAACCCCATGCATTCATTGCCTAACTGCAAGGGTAATCTACATTTCGCCAATCTTGCTTCATCTGTCTCTACATGTAGTAGGTTTTGTTGTGTTTTGCTTTTGCTTTTGCTTTTCTTGGTGCTAGGGTATTTCAAAGCAAACTTCTGGCATCTGTGAACACTGTTTATTTCATTCTCAAGATGTCCTGATGTGATTAAAAATAGATTGCTTAGTATATTTTTGCTATCACTTTTTAATTAAATGTGCAAAAGGATGAACAAGTGGTATAGGAAAGTTTTCAGACTAAATATTTCAATAAGACTTGGTAGTTATGTGTAAATCACAAATAAAACGAAAACCAAGGTTCCCATTTCAATTGAGATAACATATAAACATAGCTGTATGGAGGTATCACATACCTTGCATTTTAAAAAGACACAAAAAGAGTATCAGCCTGTTAGGGGCGTAGCTTTCAAAACTAAGAATGTATGTGCTTTCTGCTTCTTTTGTAGACAAGGACAGTATGTTCTGTGCATATCTAGAAATACGTCTTATTCACAATAAATTACTGGCAACTGAACATAACACATGAGCTGCGGGCACAGAAAGGAAGCAGATCGCTTGGTGCACGCTAACTGTGCAGGGCAGCCCTCTCCAGGCGCCGGAGGGGTCAGGGTGGCGGATTTCAATTCTACGAGGCCTCTCGAAAGCTCACCCAAATTTTTATCAGCCACCAGTGAGTCCAAATCGAACATGAGCCCCATGAAAAGTCTAAAACTTTCAAAAACTCCCAACTTAACACCTTTACGTGGCAGATTTCAACCCCCAAGAAAGTACGACCAGGAAGCCACCCGCCGTGGAAAACGGAGGCTGTGATAAACGCCCGTGGCTCCGCGGCTCGGGCTCCCTGACCTGAGGATTTGGCCGGTGTCATAAAACACGAAGCGTCAGATTAAGCAGTTTACCAACACTGTAAAAAATGCAAGAATAAATGCACTTTGATTAAAAACCCTATATTGTAACTGGGCAGCCCTGGACTCCACACCACACATATTTCCTCATGAGTCTGTGACCATGAGCAGGAGCTCATCCTTGGCCTGGAATGCCGGCCATGATCATGCTCATACACTTGCACAATTTCCATGTCCTAAGACAAATACCCGGCTCTGGCTGATGGTGCGGGAGGATTTATGTTCACTAGAAAGGGAATGACCCAGAGCTCATGAATGGCAGCGCTTAAAGTGAGTTATGGAGGGTAGTCTCCTGTGAGAGGAAATGGATTGGATTATCCTGCTGCCCAAGTGCCTGTTTGGTTATTAGCACACCAGGTTCTTATTTTTGTGCAGCTCTGCCTTTTTTTCTCTTATAAAGTAAACGTGGATAAAGGGAAAGTCAGCTAGAAGCATGAAGTGCCTAATGGGGACCCTGAGATGCAGGCAAAGAGAATGAAAACAGAAACCTCCTTCGATGTAATTTAAACATAATATTTAAATTGATTAGCTCCCTGGTTAATTTATAGTGCCTTGATATTCTGCCAAAACACTATAAGTAACTCCTTTCCTGGATTAGAATTTTGCCATCCTCTACATTACCTCTACACGAAGATTAAAGAGCTTGCTTTTCTAGCATACGGATTTATTGTATCATTATGATCATCTTGCCATTTATTTTAAAGTCAATGTAACCAGCTACTGCCTGTATTGATAAGGCATTGCAGTGTAAAGATGATGTTTGGTGATCACAAACGTGGTTATGGTTACTTTATTGTAACAGAACATTCAGATCTTTTTGTATGTCCCAACGTTACAATCTACAAAGGAATTCGATTTCTGTTGAGGTTAGGATTCTACTTATTGAGCAAAAATATTTGATTTAAAAATTTGATTGTTTTTGTCTTTCTTGGGGGAAAGAAAAAAAGTCCTCGTTGTGCTTCTAATTTCTCCTTGAGAAGAAGTTTTCTGCCTCAAAAAGCCAGGGTGTCCCTGACAACTGCAGGCCGTGGCGCATTACCCTCAAGCTATGAATAGGGTGGATCTCCCCCTAAACATCCCTTCTGCTCTCTGAATGATCAATAAAACGGTTTGGCTTATCTCTGAAAATAACCTTGTTGACAACACAAATACGGACTTAAGCATGTTCCCTCCACACTGAAGATTTAAGGAGCCCCCAGGAAATGTCAGGGGGTATCACAGTGATACTTGGTTATTATTAGTGTTTAACTGAAATTCCCCACCAGCGGCACGTGCCAGCACCACCATAAATTTTAATGGGAGCATGTGCTCTTCTCTTTTCATATCCAGTGAATTCTGCAGGATCACAATATTCTGTATGAACCCTGGCTGAACCCTGGTGTGATGCGAAGAAAGAGCAAGATTCTCCCGCAGTGATAGCTGCTCATCATTGTATAGTTGTTGATTTTGTAAAAGTGGACATCGAGCAGCATGGTTGCTTGAATAATATTACCCTGAACTAAAGTCACTCATTCAATTAATCTTTATTGAGCCCCCCACAGGATGTAGGGCAAGCCCAAAGTGCTAATGAGTACATTTATGGGATAGTAAAGAATACTGACTCTTAAAGAAAGCTCTCCCCTCTTGAAAAAGCTGTCAGAGCGCATACGTCACTTATAAAATCAAACACCATCTTTGCAACCTTGGCACCACCACAGGCCTTTTATTCTACAGAATACCAACAGAAGTCCAGTTGTTTCCTGTATCTGATCTGTATCATGAATGTGAGAAATGTGTCCATCATCTTTCATTATGTATGTATGTGCTCGGTGGAATATTTATTCCACGAGACTCTATATTAAAAAAAGAGAATTTGTAAAACTGTCATTGATTTGAAGGTTTTTATTTCTTGTTTTAACCATAAATAGTAGCTAGCAGTACATATTGTACTCACTGAGAAAGTTCAAAGTATGTGTGTAGTAAATTTTAATGATCCAAACATCTCTTTAAAAGTCAAGGATAACATGGAAGTTCCTGTTTTTATAAATTTGAAATTTTAGGCTGGAGAGATGGGACAAATTAATAAGTATTCAATAAGGTTCTCAGTGAACTAAATATCCAATATTTTATATCAATTATCTATCCTACAAGGTAGTTTTATTTTAAAGGAACAAAACTGCTTTGTTACCTACATATGAGTCTCAGTACTTTTGCAAAATGCAATTTTGAGTCAGTAAATTTTTTTCATGTGTGAAATGATTTTAAGGTTAAAAGTCAGGAAGCTGGTGCTCGTATTTATAATTTCCTTGTCCTGTCACACGGAGATGCCAGCATTTGCCCAGCAGTGACACACAACTACGCAGGTTCTGATGTTCAGACAATGTACTTAGGAAAATACACAATCCCAGCTTTAGGATTAGACAGAGAACACTGTATCATTCACACTAACAGCACAGCCGGCAAGGAGGCAGGTGCAAAACAGCTCGTCCTGATGGGCGGGGCTCTTTTCTGGCTCTCTGGCTTTGTTAGTGTCTCTTTTAGGGAAAACATTTATTCTGTGGGATGTGGGCCTCAGTTATCACCTGTGCCGGAAGAAAAGAAGCACCTTCAAGGAAGGCCAGGAAGGTTCTCCTCCCCGCCCCGTCTTTTCTAGCAATGGCAGAGAAATTTTGCCTTGGAGTGCCATCTAGAGGAATTTTCAGCACATATCTGCTGTGTTTGGCTTTGTGATCCCATCTGAATCCAGTGGTTGGTGCATAGTGAATTTCTTTTTCTCCAGATTAACAGAAAATTTCTAATTTATCACATGGAAACAGAATGTGAGGCCACTTGAATGGAAATAGGACCACAGATGAGATGAAAACAATGAAAGGCTTTAAAATCTACAGGAATTCCAGAAGCATTAGTGCCTATCCAATGGAAATAAGGAAGGTGTCATTTTCTCTTAGGCTGAGGTCATATTTCAGAAATTAGAATTGATGAGTGAATTAAATTCAGTTCTGTCTACATTGATCAAGTAATTTCTGTCATCTTCATAATTATTTTCTCAGTTAAAAAATTCTGCTTAACCAGATTATTCACGGTCAAGCTGCAGAAGATGCTTGTATTAAGAACAAACAGAAGTCAATATTTTCAGCCTAAAGTAATTCTCATTCATTTAATAAGCAGGAAATAATAACTTTTCCAGATGTGGCTGCACAGTTCAATGTGAAGGAGAAAAGTGATATCCACTGACATTTTCTTTCCAAAGTCCTGCCCATCCCCTCTTATAGCAATGAAGTCTTTCCTTTTTGTGCTAGCATCAATACAAAAACAATACCCAAACTAACAGAGTACCTAACACATAATGTGCTGGAGTGAAATGGGTATTTTGAGATTTGATGACTGTTGACAGCCCTTGTTTCTACTGCGGAGGAACAGTGTTTTTTCCTTCATACTATTTGTTGAACTCTTTACCTAGTGTAGGGTTAACCTTATGAATATAAAGCATTCTGAAAATAGATCTGTGTAAAAATTAAGAGTGGGAATAGGAGGGAAAAGGGCTGGAGCTTAGGTGGAGGGATGGTAGGAAGGGAAGTACCACTATGTTCCTAAATCTGTATATATGAAATACATGAAGCTTGTATACCTCAGATAAAATGTTTTTAAAAATTAAAACTTCAACACTGCTGAGCAGATTTGCAGAAACAATCAAAACTTTCAAATATTTGGACTACTTAAGTATTCCCATTATGTTGGTGTAGTTTAAGAGTTCCACTTTCTTCAGTTTCTTGGAAAGTATAGAGATTGCTCAAATCATGGAAACCTTTAGTGATGAAAAATGAATATATATTTACTTCCAAGTGTCCACATTGATCTTGTCACCTTTGCCAGCTTCCTCCTCCCAATTATTTTAAGGCTTGTCATAGAAATCTGTCTGACTTCAACATTTTAAACACAGTGTCATGGTCAACTCTTTTTCCTTTGTTGAACAAGTTTCCTGCTTACCTATTTTGCAATTCCAAAAATCCATAGGGTCTCCAAAAACAATCAGTAATTTCCTTATTGAATGCTGTCTCTGAGCCAGACACATGAATTCTGCACTTGGAAAACTATCGCTTGTTTGATTTGGAAAATCAACATTACGGGTTGATTTTTTCTCCCCACATAATGCTGGCACTTGAGCAGTTAAGCTTCACGCTTCAAAGCACCCTGACTGTATAGGTAACGGAAAGACAGAATCACTGCAGTTTTTCCAGGCCCATCTGTCTGTTCCTTAGACAGCTGGGGACTCAGAATACAACTACCTGAATATAAAGTGAAGACATTTCGGTCCCATCTTCTTACACCATATATGCATTTGACTTCAATTCAATCCAATATACATTTGTTGTAAACCTACCAAATGCATGATAGGGTGCAAGGTGCTGGTGGCGCCTCAGTAAGTAGGTGCTCAGTAAACAAATGAATTGTGCTGAAAGAACAAGAAATCATCTCTTCCCCCAAGCAGCTTACTCCACAGGAGAATGAGACGTTTGTTACTTAAGATACAATACAACGTGCTGTACTAGATACAGTGGGGAGAAAGAAGTAATTATTGATGCTTTGGGAGAGGGGAATACTTTGTGGAAAAGCTAACATTAGATCAATGTCTTAAAGGATGAGCAAAATTTTAATAGGCAGAGAAGAGGGCAGAGATTTTCATGAAGAAGCAAAATAGTCTTTGTTCAATTGGAACAAAAGAAAATGCATTTCGTTTGGAACTTCTGATCTTGTGTTTAAATTTCAACCTGGGTGCAAACACATAAGGTATTTGTATTTATGTCATGAGTCTCTCTCTCTCCCTCTCTCTCTCTCTCTCCCTCTCTTTACACATATCCATATATAGGTACTATGAGGCCAAAGAAACCAATATATTTGAGCCAGAAAGCATTTGACTTGATGATAGCTTAACAATGTAGGTGGAAACAGGGCCAGAACAATCCTTAGTTCTCGCCAGAAAATGGGGATGAATAGAGGATTCTGTTTCAATCTTTGCCTCAAACATTTGCTTTCAGATTTAATTCCAAGGCTTACCTCTGGCCAGCTGCCCCAGCTATCTCTGTAAAACAGATTGAACACCATCACTGGGTTACAGCGGCTGGGGTAGAGGATTTAAGCCAAGTTAGCCTCTGAATTCTGAGGGCATCTGTTCTCACCCCTTCCTGCTCCCTGGACTTCCTCTGGTATTCTCCCAAATAGGTGTTCTCAACGAGTTTCCGTGCTCTGGTGGGTAATGCTCACACCTCCCTTCTTTGGCTTTCCAGCAACCCAGCAAGTCTTATCCAGTGATCTGTTTTATTACTCAACTCTGAAAAAAGATTACTTGGAAAATTCAAGTACTTCTTTTGTAAAAGCACCAATTTACCAAGGTAAAATGTTGAAAAGAGGCTCAAATCATCCTTCCAAGGCTATATCTGCTTCAAGCTGTCAATGACTTTACAGTTTTAAAGCCTAGAAATCGTTGCTATCAAATAGAGACTTGCATAGCTGAGGCTGCTAAGCCATCAAACCACCATATGGCCAATGTCCAGAGAAACGGACACGTAAAAGAGAGGGTCTGTAGGTTCACACGCATGGAAGAAGACCTTCCATCACCGCTGAACACACTTACAGTTAGCATGGCAAACATCAGCTGGCACACGTTGAAGGCGTGTCTCCAGTTGTGGTATAGAACCATGCGGTAATTTTTCCTCACTGTCAAAAGCCACCTGCACAGCGTCTGGAATGGGAAGGCAGAGGGTGGGTCAGGCAGTTGTAAATGTCTCCTCTGGACTCTTTCCAAAACAATGCTTCAAGTTGAGTGGCCCATACAACGGTCAGAGCCCTTCCCACAAACACCTCATCCAATTCTCGCAGTCCTGTCACGAGGTGTGCGGGAAGAGATAATCGGCTTTGCCTTGTCTTTGGGTAGCCTGAGGGTAAGAGTGGCTAGCAAATTGTCCCAAGTGCACTTCTCAGGTCACCCAAGGCAGAACATCTTACCTCATAGTCAATTTTAAATTTCTGTACCATCCCCAGCTCCATGAACATCCGGAGGGCAGCTGTAATCATGGCATCAACGTCGAGAGAAAAGTCATCAAAGTGAATGTCATCGATGGCCAGTTCTGACACCAGAGGGATGTTGGCGGCCTACAACAGCAAAAGATGCAAGTCAAACCAAGTTCACCAGCTTCCCCAAAGCCCCTGTCCTACTCTCCTCTCCTGCTTATCAGAAGTGCCACATAAATCAGGCCTGACCTGTACTTACACCCTGATACAACTAACTACAAGCTGTAAATGTCTTTTGTTTCTGAACTGCAAATGCCCCAAGCAAATGAAGTTGGGGGAGGGGAGGGGAAAGGAGAGGCAAGTCAACTGGAAGATAAAACGCACAGAGTAGATATAGCCTGCAGAATTTAGAGTGCAGCACCATCTAGTTTACTGAAAACACGGTCATACAATACATTCTGATACATATTACAGAGCACTAAATGCAAGAAACAGCTGGGCAACTGGCAGCTGTGAATTTTAATTGTTGCGGTTCAGGAGAAGGAGTTGGGAATACACCCTTTGCCTTGTTCCTTGTGCTCTTAAATTCTGCAGTTCTTTGTTACACACGTGCTCCAGACTTTCAGAAGGAAAGAAAGGATCAGACAGTGCATCTCTGCTGTGGAATATGTTGTCTTGATAAAATAGAGATGTTTGGGGCCAGCGCTGTGGCATAGTGGGTAAAGCCACTGTCTGCATTGCCAGCACCCCATGTGGGTGCTGGTTCGAGTCCTGGCTGCTCCACTTCCGATCCAGTTCTCTGCTATGGCAGAGAAAATGGCAGTAGAAGATGGCCGAAGTCCCTGGGCCTCTGCACCAGTGTGGGAGAACCGGAAGAAGCTCCTGGCTCCTGGTTTCAGACCAGTGCAGCTCCGGCCGTTGCAGCCAATTGGGGAGTGAACCATCAGATGGAAGACTCTCTCTCTCTCTCTCTCTCTCTCTCTCTCTCTCTGCCTCTCCTTTTCTCTGTGTAACTCTGACTTTCAAATAAATAAACCTTTGAAAAATAAAATAGAGATGCTTGGATGGTTAGCATAAGCGCAGGTTTCATTGAAGGGGTACATTTTCTTACATCGTTTAGCATCATTCTACATAAACCATCACGTAAATACAGTTCTGGTCATACACATGCGGGGTTTTCAGTGTGCCCAGGTTACGCAGCTGTCAGTCTTGCTCAACATAAGCATAAAGGGAAAAAAATAAAATCTTTGGAAATTATTTCTATGCTAATTTATTTGAGTTTACCATATTGTTTGGGCCACTTTTCATTAAGAGTCGCTTTTATGTTTTCAGATTACCAGAGACATTCTATATTCATATTTCTACTCTACTTACTGAGTATCAATTATCAAGGGAGAAATTTATGCCCTGGAACTACTTTGGCTGAACAATTAAATACAAGCCTGGCCACTCTAAGCATTCCAGAAACTACATACTCAATCCCTTCCCTCAGAACTCTGTGCTCTTCCAGGGGAGTTTACATCTCTAGGCTAAAATCCAAACATTGGTTTTCCCCTACGACATGGGCAAAGAATGACCAAAGATTTAAACTGCAGAACAACTAACCTTCTATTCTGAGGATGGCTTATTTTCATTAAAACATTAATTATCTTATCCAATAAATCATCTTAATATGTTAACAGGTTTGTAGGCTCTTGCTCCTTGGGATTAAAAAGGTATGGATTGTGAAATTATTTCTTTGTGTGTAGCTGTCCTTTCTCAGCATTTGTGTTCCCAAGGAAGCATTTCACTTTTTAAATTTTGCACATTTTTAAACAAATTTATAAATACAAATAATCTTAGGGTGAGACTAGTTACATGCACACAACAGCAGAACTCTTTTGGTACCAAAATTTTGCCTTATCCAGAAACAACCAATTTAAAATCATCTTACAAATATTTTATGAATTTATTTTAGAGATACACAGACAAGACAGAGTATTCCCATCTGCTGGTTTACTCCCCAAATGCCCATGATAGTCAGGCTGGGACTGGACCAGGCCAAAGCTGGGAGCTAGGAACTCAATCTTGGTATTCCAAGTGGGTGGCAAGGAGCTAACCACTCGAGGCGTCACCTGCTGCCTGCCAGGGTGCACTCAGCAGCAAGCTGGAATTGGCAGCAGAGTGGGGACATGTGCCCAGGCGCCCTGATATGGGATGTGAGAATAGCCAGTGGTGTCTTAACTGCTAACAAAATCTTTTAACAAAGTCTTTCTGGGTTTTTATATATATATATATATATACACACACACATATATATATAATATGTATACTTTATATAACATCATATATATTTTATATATTATATAATGTATATTTTATATAACATCATATATATACATAACATCATATATCATAATATATATGTACATATATTTAGCAAAATAAGATGCCTACAATTTTATTTTTGGATTATTTTCTGCTCTAAGTATTATCTATTAATTTCCTGCCACTGTACACTGCATTTGCTAACACTGCTGTATTATGTACTCACTCTTTTCATTCCCTAATATGTAAACTTTGCTTAGATTAATGTTTTGGGAATATATTATTATGACTGTGTACAAGATATTCATAGCTAAGTCATGCAATTATCATGATTACTTTCCTCTTACTGTGCTTTGTACTCTGCAGAGTTAATAATTGTGTTCTTTAATGTGTGCTTGGTTTTCCATGTACTCATAATTAATTTCATCCTTAAGTTCTCTACCAGTTGTCCAAGTCTCCTCTGAAAACATTCAGATGTTTGGAGAATTCTTCAGTTTGTGAAAAAATCATTTCTGGGATCTTCAGTCCTTTTTGAATTTGGACTAGCTGTCTTGTACGTCTGATGTGTATTTTCTACCCTAGGATGTTCTGTCATCAGAATTCTGGGAATGTTTTCATCTCTTGCTTTTGTTTCTGAATCTCACTTCTTTCTCTTTCTTGGGTTCTCCCCTCATTGTGGTGAGTCACAATCTCTGTTAGTATTCAAGGTAGATTTGTGAGGACTCGCAGTCTGAAATGTTTTGTTATTGTCACAATATTATTACATTTTTGCATTACTATATTTTATTTGTCTAGATATAGATTTCTGATTTGGAAATCACTGGATTACAATTTCAAAGGCATTGTTTTCTTAACTTTGGATGCTACTTTTGGGAAGTCAGAAGCTATTCTAGCCTCTTATACTTTGAAAATAACTCCCATTTCTACCTTATTTTTTTGTAGAATCTCTTTTGTTTCTCTGAAATGTCATGAAAATGTGCATTGGTGGGAGTTTATTTTCATTACAATCCTAAGGACTTTATGAGTCCTTTAAAGTGGAAAGTCATATCCTTTAGTTCTAGAAAATTTTTTTAAAATAAACTCTTTGATGATTTCTTCATCTGTCATTTGCATATATTCCTTTCATTGACTTTCGAATGGTTTCTTTTCATTTTCTTTTTCATGTATTTTGCTTTTTCCTATTTTTCGGTTCTTGTCCTTTTTTCTCTTTTTTCAGGAAATAACATCTTTTCTTACGCTTGAGACTTTAATACTACAGTTTTCATTTCTCAAAGCTTCTCTTTGTTTGAAAATTCCTTTTTAATTTTTTTATTGGCACTGTAATTTGTTTCATGGATGCAGTATCTTATCCCTTTGAGTACATTAATGATAATTCTATCTGCCATTTTCTTTTTCTTTCGTTTATTTCATCCTTTTCACTTTATCTTAGTTTCTCTTTTTAGTTGGCAAAAAATACATAACACACTCTCCTAACAATATGTAACACACTACACAGTACTGTTAGCCACACACATTGTTACACAGTGGATCCTCAGAGGTTGTTCATCTTGCACGACTCAAACTCTACACCTACCGGACAACAACTCCCCCATTTCCTTCTCCTCCTAGCTCCTGCCACTCACCATGTTTTACACTCTGTTTCTGTGAGCTTCATTCCTCTATTTTATGTAAATTGAAGCATGAAGTCTTTGTCTTTTTGTGATTGGTTTATCTGTATTAGCATAATGTGCACAAAGTTTATCCAGGTTATAGCATGTGACAAGACTTCCTTCTTTTTAAAGACTGAATAGTATGCCATTGTATGTACATGAGGGCACTTCAGAAAGTTCATGGAAAATGAGATTAAAATTTATTTTTGGTGCAAAAATTCTGAAATCTGTAAATAGTTTTTCATATTTTCTATTAACTTTTTGAAGACCCTTCACATACCACAATTTCCTTCCATTCATCCATTGATGCTTTCATCTCATTCTTAATCAGCTAGTCTTCAATAAATTAATGTATTAAAAGCTTCAGAAATATTAGAGCTTTTCCTTAGCTGTTGGATAGTCTGGTTTTCCACGTATTTTTAAAAGTGAGGCTCTAAAAATTTCTATTGCAGCTTTCAAGCGTTTCCCTATGGGAAGCTCTGGGCTACCCTGTTTCCTTGGGGAAGCCACCAAATGTCAGTATATATGTGTCTTTGCTCCTATCCTCATCTCTGTATTGATGACTTTCTAATCCAGAGACCCATTTTATCATACACTCTCCAAGAATAAGCTCCAGTCCTTATGGAGAGAAGCGTGGGACATAGGATGCAGGAATCCAACTGCTTCTTATATTGTTTTTCTGACATAGCCCCACCTTCATTCCCGCTAATTAGCCAAATCTCAGTGCATTTGCGGGAGCAATTTGTAACATAAATCTGCTTGCCTCACAGCTTTTGCCATTATTGGCATATCTTGGCTTGCTGGGGTTTGCTAAATTATTTATATTCATCCATCTGTTTTCTAGTTTCCAAAATTGTATCATTGTAAAGTTCTCTCCCAATTCCTTTGATTTTGAGAATTTGTGCCTTGAAAAAATAAAATTCCATTTTGCTGTTTTAGTGGGGCTTAGGGAGGAAACAAAAAAATTAGTATGTTTAATCTACCTTCTTTAACTCAAAATTATTGAAATTATCTTTTTTAATATTACCTTAAGTGGTCAGTTTGTAGAACTCAGATGTAAGCTAGCCTCTGGCCTTGAGGCCCTTTGTTTCTGTGTGCATGGGCCTGGCTGCAGTCATGTAGCTCTCTTTCCCTTGTCCTGTGCATTGACTTGTGTCAATGACTACCCTTCTTAGGATGTAACAATCCATGGTCGCCACCATGTTTCTTTTCTTCTGGAACAATTCTGCTCCCATCACATGTTTCAAGGATTTGTATATGGAGAATGCCAAATACTAACAAAGACCTGTGACCTGTGCTTGTTGTAATTGGTTTGAATTTAAATACAACTAGAAACCAACTTCTAAAGAGTTAAAGGCCCTGTCCCAAAAGACACATGCCTTTCTGGTCTCAGAAGGGAAGTTTGGTTCTGAATTGGCACAGGAGTCTGAACCCTCTTAGAGTTTGTCACAAAAGCGGCAGAAACAGCAATTGAGATTGCACTGCCACTACCCAGGTGACCCCTGTCCTGTAGATAATTCATAGTGTAGTCCCTTGTGCCATTATAAATCCTCTACTCTTCAAAGGCACTAAATTCAGTTAATTATCTTAAAAATTAAAGAATATGGGCATTTTTTCATTATGAAATGTTAATGGAAAGGAAATAAAAACATTAGGTTGAAAAATGTAGGACGACCTCTGGTTCATCAAGACCCATCCTCACTGACCTGGTCTTTTTTCCCCCTAATAGGTTGATTGATCCAGAGCTAAATCACAGCCGTCTCTGGATCACCCTGAGCCCTGCCGTAAACCCCTGCTGGCACTTGCAGGTGTGCAGAAAGTTCCGAGCCTTTCGGGAATGACTAACTATCTTCAGCTATTTTTGAGAAGCATCCATAGTTTCATAGTTTTTATCTACACATTCCCACAGTGAAAGAGCAGCTTCTGGAGAAAATTATGAAGAACAAAAGGTAGTATTGATCTCAAGGAGATGGAGGTCTATTTGGTCTGCAAAAGATTTGGGAACAGCCTTCTGTTGCTAAATTCCTTGTCAGAGACACATGCTTCCATTTCTTTCAGAGAATGGGATCACATCTTTCAAACATAGAATCACTTGTACCCATAGAATATTAACAAAACAAATCAAAGTCAATTTCTCCAAGTGTCAGTCTTGACTTTTAAATATTTATAAGGTGCCATATCCCTAAATCAAAGAGGAGTATCACAATCCAAAATAACTACTGAATTAATAGCCAGGAAATAACATTTGGATAAAAGAACCATTTACTTTACTGCAGCAATAAATGAAAACACAGAATTATGAGTCCTGGAGCTAATATGAATAATGTTTAAGAGGTGGGACTCTACCTGGCTGGGAGTATCTGATATCCTTTAACCATTCCTCTTCTTTGTTTGGGTCTTAATAGTTAAGTGGTTATCAAAAGGAGTCATAAAACTGCCTCCTCTAAAACTGAAAAGGTAGTTTTACAAGGAGGCTATAAAATGTTAAAATATAATCCTAGTTCTTTTGACACATGAGTATTAGATTTTGTGATGCCCAGAAAATGGGAAGAAACAACCAAGTAAGTGGTAGTCCAGTACTGGCAATTCCAAGGCAAAGTGACCTGTTGCCTTTGCAACCTACTTACTCACTTACTTCTCTGGACAAAAAGAGAGATCAGGGGCATTAGGATTCTGGGGTTAATGGAGACGAAAGGCCAATCCATTATGAAGTGGGAGGAACAGCAGAGTTCTTTCCCTCTCCAACAGTTCTATAGCACATGCTGAATGCCAGGCACTGTTCTAGCACTTTTTTAAAATTCATTTTATATTCACAAAGACCCTAAGAGGTTGGGAATATTTTCAATTCCATGTCATGGAGAGGAAAGTGAAATATGTGATAAAAAAAAGTTGTCCAAATTTGCATAGTGTGGTTGGCAGAGGCAGCTTTGAACCTGGGGAATTTGGTTCTAGAGATTGGCTTCTCATCACTGTATTGCCTCTAAAAAATGGGCCCTATGTCATGCTAAGAGTCCCCTATTACTGTACTATGCAAGCCAAAGGGGGTACATCAAGGGTGGCACTCAGAATTATCAGAATAGCTAGATTATCAATCCATTTTATTATGGTGAGTAGTCTGTACTCATTTGGGGTAATAATGTTTTGGTCTTTATTTCCATGAAGCCACTTGGGGAAACTTCTAAACTCACAAGTGACTTTGGAATGAACCTCATCTGTCAGCTTTGTGTTGACTGGAGCTAACACAGACCCAACTCAATACTCCCAAGACCATCCTGAAACAATAACTTGTCTTTTGGGAGAGCAGGAGCAGACTTCAGACAAAACACATGAGCACTGCCGTGATGGCACTACAAAGTAGGATTTAAATTCTTCTAGAAGTCATTTTCTTTTGAAGCCATTTAATAAATTGATCTTGTGGTTGCCTAAAACACTCTTCACAAGTAGATATGGTCGCTAATCCTACCTCCAAAACCTATCTGCTGAGTGAGCAAGGGCAAGAAACTGAAGTTTGCCTTGGATGATGGTCTTTACGCAGACAATAACAAACTATGTTGCGAGGCTTTTGTGAAGAGTAAATGAAACCATACACATGAGTAGCCTGGCACAGTGCTTGGAAATAAGACATTCTAATTAGTTACTGTTGTGCTTTGGCTATTATTAGTGTGTTGTTGTTATGCCCTTTATTATGTTTATACAAATACCAGCTCCAAAGGACAAGATGGACATAGAAGACTTCGATGACTAGACTCTGAGGAGTCAAACTCTATCCTTCCTCTTATTTTTTTTTAAATGGAAGACAGAATCACCCCATGTGACAATGACTCAGCTAGCTTTCTTTCTTTCTTTCTTTCTTTCTTTTTAAATTTATTTGACAGGTAGAGTTATAGACAGTGAGAGAGAGACAGAGAGAAAGGTCTTCCTTTCTGTTGGTTCACTCCCCAAATGGCCACTATGGCCGGGGCTGCACCGATCTGAAGCCAGGAGCTGGGTGCTTCCTCCTGGTCTCCCATGCGGGTGCAGGCACTCAAGCACTTGGGCCATCCTCCACTGCCCTGCCAGGCCACAGCAGAGAGCTGGACTGGAAGAGGAGCAACCGGGACTAGAACCTGGCGCCCATATGGGATGCCGGTGCCGCAGGTGGAGGATTAACCAAGTGAGCCACGGCACCGGCCCCTATCTTTCCTCTTAGATCATTTAATTTAATTCATTTGAAATCAGTACACATTTATTGCATACCTAACTATTCCAGGCACTACACTTGGTGGCAAATACATTTGTGAAATCAGTGTGGTCCCTGCAGTCATGATCTGTCTGCAGATACAAAGAAAGAAGCAACTAAGCAATTACAAAGAAAGCAGCAACTAGGCGAGTACTGTGATGGAAGAAACACAGAGTGCTATAGGAACACCTGAGAGAGGTTAGTGAAATACTTTTAACTGAGTGCCCCTGCCTTAAATCCAAGTTGTCATTAAACTTCAACTTTGTAAGGTATATTTAGAATAATGTAGAATGCTAAAACAATAGTTACTATAAAAAAAAGTTTCTCAAGGTCTAGGGCCTCTACTAAGCCCAAGAAACGATGCAAACTGCATTCCTGAGATGTTCATGGTCCATTCAAAGAGAACAAAGCCTGAAAATAATGGTTGGTGAAAAAAACCAGAGCATAAATTTCAAGGATGACAAAAAGAAGGAGATGTATGGAGGCCAAGAAACATAGAAGAGGAGGATCATTTGATATGAGAATTGAAGAAAGAATGTAAACCCACCAGGAAATAAGGAAACATGGGCTCTTTGTGGCAGACAACAGCAAGGGCAGAATGGAGTTCTACCCTCCTCTGAACATGGCACAACCTCATGAGGTGCAGGCCCCAGGTTTGGTGGAAAATGCTGCAAGTTCCTTGGGATTCAGAACTTGCCCTAGTAGGTTTGGAACATTGGCTGCCTCACCAATCAGAAAGCTTGAGTACATCTAGGTAAAAGGCGACACTTGCCCAAGCTCCTCTCAGTGGCCTCAGACCTCAGCCCAGGCGCCTGACTTGCCTGTGACTCTAAGACGGACACCTGCTCGCTGTGCACGTGAAGTCTTCTCCCTGGCGCTGGGCATGGTCCCTGGCCTGTGATCAGAACTCCCAGAAGCCACAACAATGCAAAAGATGCATTTTATATTCTACTTAAAACTACTGGTTGAGCTCTGTAATTAATACACAATTACTCTTAGGTGTTTAATTAATGCTACAACTAGTACTCAAATAGTATTTTACACTTTATGTTTCTGTGTGGGAGCAAAATGTGGTAATCTTTACTTAACATACGCTAAATTGATCTTCTGTATATAAAGATAATTGAAAATTAATTGTGATGTGAAGGGGAAGGGAAGAGGGAGTGGGAGAGGGGAGCATTGTGGATGGGAGGGAAGACACGGGCGGGGGGGGGGGGAGGAGGCTATTGTGGTCCATAAGCTGTACTTTGGAAATTTATGCTCATTAAATAAATTAAAAAAAAAAAAAAAAAAAAGAACTCCCAGAACTTCCCTTATGAACGTCTCTCATCACAGTTTCAGTTGTAGCGGGTGACAAACACTTGGAGTCTTTTATATAAAAAAGCAATTGTCTCTGTTTCCTGTTCCCTTTCGCTGCAGAATTCAACAAGAAACCCTTTCTCTCTTATTCTGACATTTCTCTCCTAAATCTGAAACCCAAGTAACACTCTAGGACCTCCAGGTTTGAAAAGGAACTTGTTTCTGCTCAAGTGGGGCTCTAAGCCCAACAGGTCATGAGCATCGACTTTTAGAGAATGAGAAGAGGGTGTACTAATGAGAAAGGAGGGAAGAAGTACTCCTGGAGGAGATAAGAAAGGAAGAAAAAGTTACCCCTCTCACAGAGGTCAGGGAATGGGGTAAGACAGGGAAGGAGAGAGCTCCTGGTAGCACGGCATCTGATGCCACTGCATTTACTTAGGAAGTGCACACACCTAGCAGACTCCTCAGAGGCGTTGTGTGAGCTCTCGTGAGCTACGTGGTAGTGAATCAGAACCCGTGGAAAGTTCCCCCTTTGTTCAAGTAGACATCATCTCTTGCTTACACCAAGGGACTCACCAGCTAGTCTTCTCATGGGAGATGGGGAAAAGACTTTCTTCTGAGGATCTAACATGTCACCCATACCCAAAAGGAGTGACACAAGTCTGGGCAATGCACCTCTGCTTATTCCCCAAACACATATGCCTAGAGGACACCAAGAAAGCCAATAAAGAGGGACAGCATCCTGAGCACCTACAGGAATGCTGGCGGGGGAGCCTGGCATGTCTGTATTTGGCTGAGAAGCTGAACTGAATCAGTTCAAAACCAGCTGGTTAATGACCTCATGGATCCATCTGTAATATGCTGCGTATTTATTTGTTAAAATTCTGACAGACAAGCATGGGGATTGTGACTGTCTTGTTTACTGTTGTTTTCTAAGTGTCAGCATAATCTTTACCATTGTGGGCTAGATTTGACATGGAAAAACTCATTAAACATTTGTTGGATGAGTGAGAGAAAGCTTGATAATCCCTCTGAAAATTATCTTACTGGTGCTTGCCAAGTCATGTCACAGTATTCCCAGATGAATTTAAGGTTGTGTGAACTTTTTGCTGGGCCTCTAAACCCGTGTGGGAGACCCAGAGGAAGCTCCTGGCTCCTGGCTTCAGATTGGCACAGCTCCAGCCGTTGTGGCCATTTGGGGAGTGAACCAGCGGACGGAAGACCTCTCTCTCTCTCTCTCTGCCTCTCCTTCTCTCTCTGTGTAACTCTTTCAAATAAATAAATAATATTAAAAAAAAGAAAAAGAAAAAGAATTTGACTCCAAAATAAATATATCTTTTAATATCACATTTCCACAAATTTTCTGAAGCACTCTTATACAAGTGAGCTAAATAGCTTTTTCACTTTGGGTGACTCTAATGCTCTATGGGCAGTAGGACATTCACAGTGGGGTCCCTTTCCTCTTTCCTGGTCTTCAGTGTCCAATCTGAGCTCACCAGGTGTGTTACTCTGAGTGGTAAGATATCCTGCTTCTTCCCTTCCAGAGGGAGACGGATCCTCCCAGGGTGGATATGTGAGTGCAGCATGGTGGTCCTATGATGCTATCTTGAACTTCTTATGGTGTCCTTCTTCCCAAGCCTTCGTAGTGGAAGGATGGTGCATATTTGCAGGCAGCCAAGATTGCATTAATTGCATTAGACCTTAACATTTAAAAATGGAAAATACTAATTTGCCAGGGCAGGTGCTGATGGTCCACCATGGTCTTTCCAGCCAAGTGTTTGCTGCTGTACTCTAGTCCTGTTAGAATTACTATGTCCTTGTATACTGCTTCTCTGACTCACATGCTTGGATGGACCTTCACAGTTTCCTGCCCATCTCAACTCCACCTGCTGTGCTGCAGGTCTTGCTTGAGTCCATGCTGACCTCCCTGCTGCAGCCTCTCAAGAGAGAGAAGGCCCAGCGCCAGTGTTTTTTCCATCCTCCATGGTGCTCAGAAGCACGCAGGTCACATAGCAGGGACTCTGTGTTGTGTGATGAATAAGGACAAATTCTGCATCCATTGGCAACTTCCCTAAGTATAAAAGTCCACCAGAATAGTATGAAAGAGGTATAGAAAGTTAAGCAATATCATGCAACAGATTTACAGGTGCTGACCAGGGTAATCATTTAGGGAAAATACAGATTCTGTAAGAAACAATACATCTATTAGTTTTTAGGATATCTAGGTATCTCAGAAAGCAAAGCGACTCCACCCAATATTAACTGCTCCACTGTTAGCAATGGTGTGTTCTAATTTCCTAAAAGTTTGAAATTAGTGAGGCTTAGGTGTTAGTTTTCTGAACAGAAACTTGAGAAAGACTGTCAGAAATTCCCAACTCTTGCTGGGAATGAGGCAAAGAAAAAAAATGCAACTTTACTCACAAATATGATCTCAACATAGGTTTAATGGGTAACTGCTTACATTCAAGGGCTGAGGAGAAGAATCTACAATTCTAGATGAGCTCTCTCTCCTACCTGCCAAAAATATCTCCATCAAAGTTTCATCAACATCAGAGAATTACTGTTAATTTATATGAAAATACATTTGAGGTGATGGGGATGGAAGGACAGCTCCACAAAGCAGGGCAGATTACAATAATTATCTAAAAAAATAAGACTAAAAACTACTCAATGATTGCTTCAGTGAATGGACAAAAGAGGAAACAGAAGGCAAAAAAAGTTGTGCTCTGAGAAGTTGTGCTCAGGAAGACATAAGGCTGCCTTCAGCCCCTGGAGATGGACTACGGTTTACAGATCATGTGAGGTGATTCAGCATTTTATTAGCCAAAAGCTAAGACTAATGAGCACCGTAACTCCCTTGTTTCTGTAGTTTTAAATGTCAGCTTTATCAAAGGATTGCCTCTAACAAGAATTCAAAGGAACAAGAAAACACTAATAATGGGCCAGGAAGCCAAGGTACAAGGGACAGCAAAGGGAATGGGATCTTGAGGCTTGTGAATGGTAGAGAAAGAAAATGCTGGAAAGAAAAAGAACTGGAAGCTCAACCTTCCCTCTGTGGTTTGGGTTAAAGTCAATCTGACCTTGCCTTGCCTGTGCTGGGATGATGAGATACAGTGGCCCTGTTGCAAAGTTCCACACCCCACCATGGAGCAAAGCCAGGGAGGATGAAACCTGAACCTTGAAAGTAGAATAAATAGCAAACAGCAATAGCAGGCCACCCTGCGAGTGAAGAGGATGGTGCAGAACTGCTGGCTGGCACATGGACTCTGTTTGGGTTTCCATTCATGTTACTGACCTCATTCCATACTCTTTCTGAATCTTGTTCTCTACCCTGAGGTCCCTCTTTCTGACCTGCTATTGGGTTTCATAGTACAATCTGTCCCCCAAGGACACACAGAGCTGGCAGGCCACTCAAGTCACACTTTCCAGTGAACTGGCCAGAAGAAATATTTTAATATTCAGGCATTCCATAGGAACAGTTTCCCATTAAGTATAGCTAAAATATAGTGGAGCCTTCTTGCCATTTCTGCAACTAAAGGTCATCTCTCAGCTCTTGCCTCCACAGGCAGTTGGCTGTCTCCTTAGAGAAAAATAGACTCCTCTTTCCACGTGCTTTTCATGGTTCCTCTATGCAGCAAGATCAATGAAAATTTATATACTTTTACTTACAGATCCAGTAAATATTTATATTGGTTTGTGCAATAAAAACACATGGAGCATTATAAAAGAGGTCTCTACTCTTAGGGTTGAATAAAGCAATCACTACCAGTGAAGATGCAATTTATCAAGTGAGGCAAAGAGGGGCATAGGACCCGATTCCTGAGCCACAATGCCCAGTCCTGAACTGTCGCTGCATTTACTTTCAGCTGGCCACAGGTGTGTCTAAATATACACAGATGTACATCCATGCACACAAACGTCAAGCACACACTTTGTCATCTGCTCTTCCATCAGATAGTTTGACACATTCTATATATTTTTTAAAGATTTATTTATTTATTCGAAAGGCAGAATTACACACAGAGAGAAGGAGAGGCAGAGAGAGAGAGAGGAGAGGCAGAGAGAGAGAGGTCTTCCCTCTGCTGGTTGACTCTCCAGATGGTCACAACAGCCAGAGCTGTGCCAATCCAAAGCTAGAGCCAGGAGCTTCTTCTGGGTCTCCCACATTGGTGCAGGGGCCCAAGGACTTGGGCCATCTTCCACTGCTTTCCCAGGCCATAGCAGAGAGCTGGATGGGAAGTAGAGCAGCTGGGACTAGAACTGGCACCCAAATGGGATGCTGGCACTGCAGGCAGAACTTTACCCTCTACGCCACAGTCCAACCCCAAACACATTCTATCTTGCCCTGTCAAGACTGTTCTTCTGAACTAACAAACCTGGACTCCATTGTTGGTGACATATACTGATGCTTAGTCTAATCTGAATATGGTGGATATTGTAAGAATATCTTGGATATTGAAAAATATCTTGGAATTAAAAAGTTACATGCAAGAGTCAGTGGAAGTATACATAGATTTACTAATAACTTTAATTAAAAAAACTAACAACTCAGCCATGTTTAGACAGGTTGGCTGTATTATATTTAATTTACATAATATTTATATAATATACATAATTTTAGACATTTATATTTAGACAAATATTATATATTTATTGTATTTAGGTGGAATGCACACGGGAAGAATTTTTTTCATCTTGCTGAATTGATTGGGACATAGTAGGTTAAGCATTGTGCTAATGGCTTTATAGTATCTCATTTAATCTTGCAATAATCCCATGGGTAAAAGTCCATTTTAAGTTCCAATTTCAGTTGCTCAGCATAGATGAGAAAATAGGTTAAAAAGATAACTAATTTGCTCAGGGTCATACAATTAGAAAATCACATGAACTAAAATTCAAACCCAATTAGCCTGTCTGCTCTCCCGTGTTTGTAATCACTACACTGTATTGTCTGCACAACCATATGAGCGCCTCTAAGCTTAGATTCACTGTGGTAGTGCCGGGGCATTAGTGCTTCCAGAGATTCTTTTCTTGGAGGTCTTTGTGAGTCTGTCTCTCATCATTTACAAGTTCCATAAGGAAAGTATTAAGATTCTCGAATGCCAGAAATTATTGTAGCATATTACTTTTTTCATAGGTAGTACTTAATAAATGTGGGTTTGTGGCTTGCAAAGTACATAACTCTAGAGCCAAACAGAGGAGCATTTGAATCTGAGTTTGCCACTTGCTGAAACTGTGGCCTTGGGCAATCAAAATATCTCTTCTGCAAAAGGAACATAACAGTAACTATGGCTCATAATGATTAAAAACATGAAAATAAAATCACACAGTGCCAGGCTCAGAGTAGGCCCTCAGTATATGACAGCGTACTAGTCTGCCAGGGCTGCCACACTAGATACTACAGAAATTTATTTTCTCGTAGTTGTAGAGGCTGCAAGTGCAAGATCAAGATGCCAGCAGGTTTGGTTTCTACTGAGGCCTCTCTTTGGCTCGTAGGTGGCCACCAATTTGCTGAGTCCTTCCGTGGTTTTTCCTTTGTGTGTGTGCATCTCTGGAGCTTTTTCTCTTCTTCTTCTTTTTTTACTTATTTGACGGGTAGAATTATAGACAGTGAGAGAGAGAGAGAGAGAGAGAGAAACAGAGAGAAAGGTCTTCCTTCCATTGGTTCACTCCCCAAATGGCTGCTACGGTCAGCGCTGCACCAATCCCAAGCCAGGAGCCAGGTGCTTCCTCCCAGTCTCCCATGTGGGTACAGGGGCCCAAGCACTTGGGCCATCCTCCACTGCCTTCCCGGGCCATAGCAGAGAGCTGGATTGGAAGAGGAGTAACTGGGATTAGAACCATATGGGATGCTGGTGCTGCAGGCGGAGGATTATCCAAGTGAGACATGGTACCAGTCCGTTTTTTCTCTTCTTATAAGGACACCACTTGGACTGGATTGGGGCCCACCAGTGTGACATCATCTGGGCTTCATGAAGTCTTTAAAGGCCCTATCTCCAAATACAGTCACATTTTGGGGAACTGAGGGTTAGGGCTTCAATGTATGAATTTCAGGGGACTCAGTTTAGTTCATAACAGGTGGTTACCATTATGACAAATGAATTGAAAAGCAGTAAATATGCAGGAATTCAAAATAGGTATTTCATGTTATACCCAGCAATGTTGTCCCCTTAACAAGTGTCCTAATTACAATGCTAGTTCTTTCTTCCTCTGGTGCCTTAGAGAAGGCAATCTAACCATCTTGACTCACAGAAAACTGCACTATACTCAGTTCTTGGAAAGAAACATGTTCAGCATTGAGCAATACAAGATACACTGGTGAAAAACAAGATTCATCAAGTTTGAGTCAAACATCTCAAAAGGTAAGGTATTTAGTACAGTGGATAGGATGTTGCTTGTGATAACCACATCCCATGTTGGAATGTCCTTGTTTGAGATCCAGTTGCATTCCCAATTCCAGTTCCCTGACAGTGTTCACCCTGGGATGGCTCAAGTGCTTGGGTCGCTTCCACCCACAGTGGAGACCTGTATTGAGTTCTGAGCTCTTGGCTTTTTGCCTGGCTCAACTTCAGCTATTGCAGGCATTTAGGTAGGGAAGTATCAGATGGAAGACCTCTATCTTGCCCCGTCTCTCTGCCTTTTAAATAAATAAAATTTTTAAAAGGGTAAGGATCAAGGGGCTTCCAACTTTCTAACTATGATGTCAGGGTGCTTGTTGTGCAGAGAAAGAGATCCTCTTATTGACAGCTAGAGAGGAAGTGGTTGGTTCTTCAAACTAACATCTTGTCAGGCAAAAGCATGATTATTTTTAGGTTCCTGTGACGGTACTTTCCTTTAGAAAATTACTCCATAGCTATCTTGTTGAGAGAAGTTTCAGGAAAGATTGAACATTCTCAGAGAGCCCTGGTGTGCCAACCTCTGTCTCACCTGCCTGCCTCAACAGAGCTCCTCAGCCTGCAGCTCTGCTCCTCTCAGTTTCCCCCATCAACTCTCCCTGGCACCTTCAGCCACAGGCAATGTCCCTGGTGTCAATTCTCCTGCTGTATTTGTCCTTTTCTCCTTGACAACACTTACTGTGCATCCACTCATTCATGCATTCAGTCAATAAATACTTAGCAAGGGCTTAATGTGTGCCAGGTGCTTTGTCTAGTGCTATGCACTAGAAAGGAACTCCATGAAGGACACGACAGACAGAAACTGTCCCTGCTTCATTTGGGTACCAGCCACAGGATCTACCCTTTGGCAAGCTTTCCACAAATGTTAGTTAAGAAGGGTGCTTTTTCTGAGAGCATTTTCCTCAGAAGGAAGAAGCAGTTAGGGAAGTAAGAAGCAATATCTTGGGGTTTGAAGCAATGCTCTGTTGCCAGTGGGCAATAGGGGCAATGGAGGTTTCACCTTTCAACCAGGCTCCAGAGAGAGGAGGCTGCAGGGGAGAGGGGAGGTGGCAGAGCAGGCCAGAGAGGAATGTTAGAGACCAAAGTAAGAGCACTGCAGAATAACCAGGCAGCTGTCAGCTGCTCTTTCCTACTTTGCTGCTTATGGAATCTGTGGATAATGTGTTTCTGAATCCTCCTGATTCTACACAAGCAGCAAAATGATTTAACGTTGTGAAGAGTCCTTTGATAAAGATGTTCATCGTGGTTTTGCTTTAGTGCTGTCTTGGGAAGAGGAGAGGAGTGGGAGCAGGGCCCAACGCATGCTGCTTACAGATGCCAGAGGCAGAATTTAAGTTTCGAACATTGGTACTTTTTGCTTTGCTTATTTTCTACTAACTCTCATAGTTACTCATAATTTTGATCATTGATAGTTAGCACCACATAAAAGTCCAATGTGTAAGTGTTACTATCTTGGTTTCAACTGTGAAGGAAAGGAGGCAAGGACAAGGACATATGAAGAGGGCATGAAACTTAGATCACAGATGGGCAGGGAAATGAGGGACGAGGGAGGAAAGTGGGTCAAGTGCTCATTGAGCACCTACAGTATGCCTTGAACTATTTGATCACTTGCTAAGAGGGCACAGTGCAAAGTCAGTCTCATTTGATCTAGGATGGCCAAGAAGTTACTGAAGAGAAATGTCAGTGAATAGAATCAGCATTTTTGAGTGGCAACCACCTGAAGTTAGCTTCTCATTGAAGTCACAGCCTTGTGAGGCTCAGTGAGGTTAATCAACATGCTAGGATAAAGTCTGAGTACATTAAGAATATATGAGAAGTATAAAGGGAAAGTGGGGGAAGGAGTTAGGATTTGGACAGTTTTACAACTGTAACACTCAGGAGTCAGCAAGGGATAACTAAATAGGGCATGCAATTCAAGAAGTTTGTAACTGTAAAGCTGTATAGTTCTGCAAACATTCCTATGGACTTACGTTTAAGGGTACAGTTTAAAAACTTGTCATGGAACTCTAAATTCCATTAAAATTTGTGGTAAAAATGCAATTTTAATTGTTAAAGTGATCTTATTAAGTGTTAAAGTGAACATATGTACAGGATTAAGTGTTAAAGAGATCATATAAATAGGATCAAGTGCCTGGCAATAATAACAGATAGAATTAAAAAGGAGAGAATGTCCAACATGGGAAGAAGTCCACACAGCAGACTCATAGAATGATAATCGCTTTAAGTAACACTCTGACCTCAGGATTAGTGCTTACAGCTTTCTGATCTGGCTGAAAGGCCCATTAGAGCATTTCAGGCTTGGAAAGCCAAGAGACGGTGGCAGAAAATGTTCTGCATGAAGGAACTCTGTGAGTGAGACCCCAGTGGAAATGAGTGGCTATCAAAGAAGGATGTAATTTTCTCTAAGGGGGGAGAGAACTTCCACTTTGCTTATGGCCTTGTCCAAATACTGACAGAGTTTGTAAACTCAAAGGCTTCCATAGCCTAGGCAGCTCATTTCAAGAGCCTTGGGTGGTCACTGATGTCATATATAACAGTATTAATTGTTAAGTTAACAACAAGAGTCACTATTCACTAACTTCCCATGCAGGACCTCTGTTCTCAATGAGTTATATTGAGAGTTAACTGTAAAACCAGTTCTCAAATATTTGTGTGTGTGTGTATGCAAATTGTTGAAATCTTTATTTAGTATAGAGTTGGTCTTTTGTGTACAAAGTTAATTGAAAATGATAGAATTAATTCATTATGATGGAGAATGAGACTGGCAAGGGGAGAGGCAGGAGGAAGAGGAGTGGGAATGTGGGTGGGAGGGATGATATGGTGGGAAGAATAACTATACCCCTAAAGTTGTACTTGTGAAATTTGTATTCCTTAAAAATAAATTTAAAAAATAATAATAATAAAGAAATTCAACTTACAAACAAGAGAATATGTGAGCAGAAGACTAAAAAAATCTGCAGCAGCCTTGGTTGGTTGAGAGAACTTTAGCTTTTTAAGTATCTGGATCATTCAGAGAGAAAGATAAGCTGGCTGTACTTGGTGTCTACCTTGGAGCTTCTGCCCAGCAGTGGACCAAGCATTAAGCTGATAGCAGGGCTGGAGGCCTTGTCATTTCTCATACAGACAAGATTTTGATCCAGGAAAAAAAGAAGAGAAGGAAATTTTGAAGGTATAGAAATATAAAAAAGAAAATGAGGATTGGAAGAAGGGAATAGAGGAACTGTAGAAGAAGAGCTATTCAGTAGTGTAGAGGAGTGGGATTAATAGGCTCTAGTGACCTTGTTGGAGGCCCTGAAGTCTGACAGTGACTATATGTGTTCGGTTGGGGGAGAGTATGCCAACAGGTTGCACCACTCTGGATGTCCCATGCTGTTTTTGACCACGCAACTTGGAACAGATCAGCATGACATAAAGTGTGTCTGAACCTTCTTTAGATACTTTTGTACATGCTCATACTGTGAAAGGTGGAAGAACATCTCACCTGGCTGAATCACCTGGGACACTTGCCAGAGGGGCAGTAGTCCAGATCTCCTGTAATTGCTGTCCAATTGGTGGTTTTCTGTACTGGGCCTCTATATCAGTACATTTCTAAAAGGGATGCTTTCCTTCCCTGTGATTGTGATGAGGTCTTATTAGTCCCAATTATTTGCTCTTCTCAATGTAAGAGGACTCTACCTGCCCAGGCATTGCCCTGTGGTCCAGTGCCTCCCAAGGGATCATGACACTTTCCTGCCTAGTGACTTCAGGCTTGGCTATGACTTGCTTTGGCCAACAGAATGTGAGTGGACATGATTGTACACCAGCCACCTCAACCCCTAACATACACACAAGTGGCAGAAACTGTAAAGTCCATCACGTGGTTTTGCAGCTCACCTGTCCTCTGTTTTCTGCTGTGTCTCAGAGGGGCTTCTCCGTCATCCCAAATCTTGGAATGAGCTAGATCTGACTTATAATGAGAGCTAGAAAAAAACTTTTGTAGTGGTTATGTCCTCAATACAACCTATCAAAGATTGCTCTAATGATATTCTTCTCATTTTATATGACCACAGCTATTTTAGGCCTGGCGTGTGTAATAAAGGACATCTGTTCCTATTCATAAACACCTTCCCTTCTTACCCAGACTGTAGAAGATATTGCAAGTCATAGAAGAAACTCATGGTATAAGGTGACAGAGACAGAGAGGAACTGGCATATTGAGAAGGACAGACTGAGCATATCATGGGTTCTCAGGTGTTGGGTGACCTCACACTCTGGGTACAAAAGCATGATGGCCAGAATCTTACCAGGGCATGCTTAACCCCATCGACCTCTAAAGTCAGTTCCTAGCTCCCCTGGGCAAAAGCACCAGCTTCTACCCTCGATCACTGATTCTGAAACTCAACCCACTCCAGATGCACCTGGGGACCATCTTAACCTAGATTCCAGGCCTCCCTTTGAGATTCTGAATCAGTAAGTCTAGGACGAGTGCCTGGAATCCTTATCTTCTCACCATTTCCCAGCTGATGCAGGTGAGGTGATGGAGGTTGGGAAGTAATTACTGGCTCCTTCTTCCTTGGCAGCCTTCCTGGGTCCTGAGGGTGCCAGAAGAGGTCAGGCTTGTGAGAGATCTGTCAGAAGGCTGGTGGGGGATGACAGCCTCTTTGGGAAAGATGAGGGCCCTGGGGATTCTAGGAACACTCTCTCGCCAGTGGTCCTTCCTGGTGGAAGGCGGCAATGGCCCCAGTGATTTTGTCTGTTCTCTGAAGCATCCCCCGCCACCCCCCCCCCCCATCCTCTCCTGTTTATCAGGTTGGCTGAGTCCTCCTGCACCCTTGAGAGGCAAGGATGGCACCAGCTGAGGGGACCAGGGAAGCAAGAGGTCTTCTGGTAAAGTCTTTGTAGGGGTTGTACACAACTTGCTGCTTACAAGTTTGCTGCTTGCCCATGGGGCCTCAGTGTCCTCTAAGGCCACTGAAGTCCCCCCAGCACATGGACGTGAGCCTCAGTGAACAAAGGGAAACCAACAATGCATGGGAAAGACCAGGTCACCAGAAAGAAATAGAACTGCTGGGGGAGACAGAAGACTGCGTGTACAACATCATAATCACCATCACATCTAAGGGTTACAGGAGCAAAATGGGACTAGAAATGGAACTTTATAGACAATTATTGCAGGTAAACTGAAGAAGATGGTGCCGAGAAATGACAGGCTGCATCTGCCAGTGTCAGAGAAAGATCCTTGTGGCAAGGTAAGGATCCAGACCTTCTACCAAACAAGTGAGCCTGAACATAGACTCTGAGAGAGTTAAAGATGAAGAAGACAGGGAATAGGTGGTGAGCAATGACACTTGCAATAGAGAGAGTTAAATCTAAATGGGAGTTAGTACAAGACTGACCGGGATTATCTAATGTAAGTGTCAAGTAAAGATACTGAAATAAAGCAGATATTGACTGCCAGGGGAAACCTCAACACCATCTAGCAAAACTGAGGTTGCGGGTTGGGTAGGAGGTGGGTGGGCACAGAAAAGGGAAGGGAAAGCCTCCCCATGACCTCAGATGGGTGGAAGTGGGAAGGAGAAATGTTCTAATGCTTATTAAGGTGATGGTAGCAAACAATGCTGGAAGGAGATGACTTCTCTCCAGAGAACAGTTAGGTGCTCTGGCAGTAGGATTCCCACCAGAGAAGAGGTGCAGGATAGCCTGAAAAGCATCGAAGATAACCAGGGGCCTACATCGTTGCTCCCAGAATTCTATGTAGCATTCTTCTAACTGCTTGCACAATTTGATCCCACTTCTAAATTCTTGCTTTGAGAACCACTCTTCTCTGACCTTGGACAATACTCTACTTTGTACTCATTTGCTGGGCCCCATCCCTCCTTGCATATCAAGTCACCACACATCACTGCTGGATGGGATGGGAGCTGCAAGGGAGTCTACTGTGGAGCCTCTCGGCCAAGTCCAAGGTGGCTGTGGCTCTCCTACTCTTGAAGGAAAGTGCAGCAGTCAACTCTGCAGGTGTCCTAGGATGTCATTCCAAATAGCTCTCCTAGATCAGTCAAATCCTCAGGGATGCTGAAATCATCTAATTCACGTTTCTTCTTTCCTATCTCATTTCCACACTGACCCCACACCAGCCCCCACTATATTCTTTCTAACTCTGAAGATTCTATTTTGAATCTATGGGTTCTTGGGTGACTTGTAGGCTGCCTTTCATGTTCTGCTTATAACATTCCAGGATTTCAGGAAGGCATTTGCAAGACTTTGGTCTCATCCTTAGCTCAGCTCATTAGTGACAAACGAATGGGTGTGGGTCTCTGGATATCATTCAGAAAGTCCCAAAATGATAGAAGGCTGGGCCCTTCTTGTCCAATGGCACTGAGATCGAACCTACCCAAGGTTAGAGCACCTGCTGGAAACACAGCCTGGATTAGAATCCATAGGTGCCCAGTCGAGATTCTTTTGCCCCCTGTGCCCTTGCCAAGTTCCTTTTCCAACTTGAGGTTCAATTTACCAACCTTCATGATTCCCTACCCAATCTCTCTCTTAAATCTGACTCTAACTGGTGACATTCTGTAGTTTCTGGTGGGAATATGAGGTATTTCAGATGATGTATTTAACATAGTGATCCCATTAATCTTCTGTACTGAAAGATCCAGCTCATGTAAACTTCTTTAGCAGAGCTAATAAATGATCAATAATGTAGCTTATGCAAAATAATATTTTTAGACCTGGGATTACCAGTAGGAAGAAATATATTTCTTTTATAATGAAGATTTGATTGAATGGAAATTTTAGATTGAGGCCATTTTATGGACCCACATATGAGAACTGCACACCCCTGAGAGAGCAGATTATACACTTATATTTTGAATATGATCAGATTATATTTCTCTCTATTCTGGTTATTCTTGTAAAGACACACCAGGTAAAGAAAGCTCTTTGTCTATCTTATCTATTTTCATCTTATTAAATACTGAGATCTGGTATTGTCACTGCCTCCTGGCAACAGTATATGAGTAATTCTTGGAAGAGTCATGAAATGAATGAAAAAAGCTTCTTGATTTTATCTAGTGTTGCAAGGTATAAACTATGGGCATGAGAAAGCAAGTTTTCTTTTTTATTATTGTTTTAAAGGTCACAATGGATAAATGGTTACAATAACATTTCACTCACTGATTCTAGGCTTTTACTAGTAAATCCTGATATTGATTTTAAAAGCTTCAGCTTCAAAACTTTTATTAAAATATTTCTGATCAGATCATAAATCCTTAAAAATCAAATCCTGTGAATGAAGGAACTGTGATAATAAATGACGATTTCATAGGCTGTCAAAGCACAAATGCTACAATTCATAGTTTGTCATATGATATAAAACATCTGCAGGTAGATTACTTATTTTGAAACAATTATTATTCAGCACTGGAAGCTATTTGGGGGGAAATAAGAATAGAATATAAAATAGTTTTTTTGCCAGAACTAGAAATTTTCTTCTTTGGAATTAAGTGATAAAAATAACATGAATAAATGCTAAAAACCATTTATTCTGAGTCAAATACAGGGTATGCTACTGCACTGATAGGCCAGGTTGAACTATTTTCTCATTAGAAACAATATGTTTTATAATTTTGCTGGAGATATAGGAGTTCATCTTTTTCTTTTTTGGTTATTGTTTTTTAACCCTTCCTTTCCAGAGGTCATCAAGTACTAGAATCATATTTAAGTCAGATTACATATGCTAATAGTCATCCTCTTTATAAAAGTGATTATAGGATTAAGAAGCTAGTTAGCTTTTTTTTACTGTTATCTTGCTCTGCTTGCCTTTTTTAAAAATTTTATTTAAAGTATACAAATTTTATGTATTTCATGTATACAGATTTAGGAACATAGTAATACATCTCACTCTACCCTTCTTCCCACAAATGCTCCTACTGTTCTCCTCCTTCCACTCCTAATACCTCCTTTAATTTTCACAATGATCTACTTTAAGTTTACCTTATACTCATAAGATTAACCCCACACTAAGTAAAGAGTTCGAAAAATAGTAATAATAATAAGAAAAAATACTGTCAGGGCTGTAAACAATCATCGAAGCTCAAAATGTCAATTGCACTCCTATACATTACAATTTTGGTACTCCATTAGTTACCACAGATGAAGAAAAACATATTGTATTTGTCTTTTTGGACTGGCTTATATCACTAAGTATAAAGGTTTCCAGTTGTAGTCATTTTGTTGCAAAAGACAGGATTTCATTCTTTTTTATGTCTGAGTAGTATTCCATAGTGTGTGTGTATGTATCTATCTATCTACCTATCTATCTATCTATCAGTCTATATATCATAATTTCTTTATCCAGTCATCAGTTGATGGACATCTGTTTTGATTCCATATATTAGCTATTATGAATTGAGCTGCAATAAACATGGGGGTACAGATAACTCTTTCATATGCCAATTTCATTTCCCTTGGGTAAGTTTCCAAGAGTGGGATTTCTGGGCCAAATGTTATATCTATTTTCAGATTTCTGAGATATCTCTACACTGTCTTCCACAGTGGCTTTACTAGTTTACATTCCCAACAACAGTGCATTAGGGCACCTTTTTCCCCACATCCTTGCCAGCATTTATTGTTTGCTGATTTCTGTATGACAGTCATTCTAACAGGGGTGAGGTGAAACCTCATTATAGTTTTGATTTGCATTTCCCTGATGGCTAGTGATCCTGAGCATTTTTTTCATGTGTCTGTTGGCCATCTGAACTTCCTCTTTAGAAAAATGCCTGTTGAAGTCCTTTGTGCATTTCTTAGCTGAATTGTTTTGTTGTTGTTGAGTTTCTTGAGCTTTTTATAGATTCTGGATATTAATCCTTTATTGGTTTCATAGTTTGCAAATATTTTCTTCTGTCAGTTGTCTCTTTACTTTGTTGAGTGTTTCTTTTGTAGTGCAGAAGCTTCTATTTTGATGTAATCCCATTTATCAATTTGGGCTTCTTATTTTTTTCACCAGAAACCTTTTATTTAAGGAATAAAAACTTCATGCATTTCATAAATACAACTTTAGGAACACAGTGATTCTTCCCACTGTACCTGCTCTCTCACCCACACTCCCACTACTCTTCCTCCTCCCTATCCTATTCTCATTCTTATTTTTTACTAAGATCTATTTTCAATTAACTTTATACACATATGATTAACTCTATACCAAATAAAGAGTTCAACAAATAATATGAAAAGAAGAAACTGCTCTTCAACAGTCAAGATAAAGGCTGTTCAAAGACATTGCATCTAAAGAGTCTTTTCCAAGAAGTCTTTGCCTCTGCAAATGTCTTGCAAAGTTTCCTCAATGGTCTCCTCTAGTAATTGGATGGCATTGGGTCATACATTTAGATCCTTGACCCATTTTGAGTTGATTTTTACAAAAGGTGTAAGCTAGGGGTCTGCATATGGAGATCCAGCTTTCCTAGCACCATCTGTTGAAGAGAATGTCCTTTCTCCAGGGATTGATTTTAGCTCCTTTCAAAGATTAGTTGGTTGTAGATGCATGGATTGATTTCTAGAGTTTCTATTCTGTTCCATTGGTCGACATGTCTATTTTTATGCCAGTACCAGGGTGTTTTGATTATAACTGCCCTGTAGTATGTCTCGAAATCTGGTATTGTGATGCCTCTGCCTTTGTTTATGTTGTGTAAGATTGCATTAGCTACTCAGGATCTTTTGTGTTTCCATATGAATTTTAGCATAATTTTTCTAGATCTCAGAAGAATGTCATTGGTATTTTGATTTGGATTGCATTGAATCTGTAAATTGCTTTTGGATGGGGCAGGTGCTGTGGCTTACCAGGTACAGCCCCCACCTATAGTGCCGGCATCCCATATGGACATGGGTTCAAGTTCCAGCTGCTCCGCTTCTGATCCAGCTCTCTGCTATGGCCTGGGAAAGCAGTAGAAGATGGCTCAAGTCCTTGGGGCCCCGCACCCAAGTGGGAGACCTGGAAGAAACTCCTGGCTCCACGCTTTGGATTGGCACAGCTCTGGCCGTTGTGGCCATCTGGGGAGTGAAGCAGTGCATGGAAGACCTCTATCTGCCTCTGCCTCTCTGTAACTCTGCCTTTCAAATAAATAAATAAACAAATAAATAACTATTGGTAGTATAGACATTTTGATTATATTAATTATTCCAATCCACAAACATGGAAGATTTTTCCTTTTTTGTGTGTGTCTTCTTCTATTTCTTTCTTTAATGTTAGCTTAGTTATTTTCTATGGTTGCAGATAGTGGTTCTGATTCTAGCAAACTGTCTCATCAGCCAATGTGTCACAAAGAGGGGCTGACTGAAGAACTGTAGCTAGATATGGAAAATCCAACACTACAGCTCGCCAAACAACTAGGAATTAATTTGTTACAGAGATGTGTCTGAGTGTTACCTTCTTTGACAAAGACATCAAAGGATACTCTTCACACAATACAGAAACGGGATATGTATGCATATCTTGATCTATATAAATAGAAATATTTACTTATTCAATATTATGTTCATTTAACTCCCATAAACCATTTTTTTCAAATAAGGATCCATAATACATGATACCAAATATTCTTTAAAAATTGAAAAATGCTGTAAAATATTTATATTTATTGATGGAAGCCTAAACTGTACTGAAATAGTTCTGTGTTAGTTGTCATTTTCTTTAATCAGTGGAACAGCTAAAGAGCAGGTCACTGATGGACAGTGACTCCAGCCCCAGCTTCCATTCTCATGTGAACAACTTACTTCACAGAGCTTTAGCTCTCCACGAGGCCAAGAGGGCCTAAAGTGCTAATGTCAGAGAGCTGTTCTGATGACTAAATTAAGATCACACATATATATGAGGTGCTCCATAAGTACAATAACAATATGAATTTGCACTGTATCTAACTTGAGTAACTCCTTAGGCCCCTGGCTACTAGCATGGAGTATGGCCAAGAGTTTACTATGACTTACAAACTGCTCATGGTTACACATTACTGACTATAAATGGAAAAAGACTCATTGGAAAAGGGAATAAGTCAGGAAATCAGGGAATGTCTGAGGCAGAAGGGAAGACACAGACTCAGAGAGCTCCCATCTCAGAATCTGCAAAACGGAGTTTAGGTTTCATTTACAACAGGACATAATCTCAGCTGCACATAAGACACCTTGCCACCTCTGCATAGTAAAATACAAATCACTGACTACCCGTTTTTATTTTAGGCAGTTAGATAGTTAGTACATCGTTAATTCCTGCACACACTCAAGCTCAGTATCATTGTCAGTTCCACTTTATTTCAGAGATCCTTTGCTGGAGGGTAAAGACCTGCTCTCTGAGCCTCTCTGGATACTCGTAGACAAGATAAAGCTTTAGGAGCTCTCCTTCTTTGAGACAATTTACAACTCAAAACAGCAACATATTTTCTTTTCAGGGCAGAAACACAGTAAAAATGGAACAGCTTTGAAATATATGTTACTGTAATTAAAGTGACTTGCTCTTTGGAAATTCTTGAGACAAGTCTTTATTGCAGCCATTATTTAATGATGACCATAATAATTAAAGACCCATCTTCAAACATAATATCAGTGCTTGGATCTGGATGTCCTGTGGATTTCTGGTGACAGAACATGGCGACTGGAAGATGCCTCTACTTAGGAGTTTTTGTGCCTCCCCCTTAACAATGTGTGGAACATGCATGGTTCAGGTCAGCATGTGTGCAAACTGGTGTTTCCTGGCACAGTTACGGAGATAGAAGATGGGCTTTTAAAACAGTGCATGCTCAAAAATGGCTAAGAAAAGCTGACGAGCTACCATTTGAGGTCCAGTGCCTGCGAGAGTATAGCATCTCAGAAAATTTGCAGTGAAGATACCTATTTAAAGCCTCATGGTAGCAGAACCCTTTGTGGGCATGTGGCATATGTCTTAATGTTTTGTGGAGCAGTGTTCTGTGAGCCACCAGCTAGACCTGTAATTTTCATTCTTACCTTCATAACAGAATCACCTGGAGCTTTAAAAAGTGTACCAGTACCTGCATCTCTGCTCCACTTCTTTTTAACTGGTCTGGGGGATGCCCAGGTATGGTTGTTGGTTTTGAAGTTGGTGGAGTCCATTATCCAGCCAGGGCTGAGAGCCCTTGACCTAGACCTACCACTTATGCATCCCAAGAATCCCCATTCTAGTGCACAGAGCCAAATTGAATAAGAAAAAAAATCCCTCCAAAGCTTCAATGTGCCAGGCAAAGTTTTCTCTTGGATCAGACCTGGATCTAAAAACTGGTTGGAAGTTTTTGCAGGTTCATTGATTTGCTGGTTTCATGGGCTCATTTCCTACCACACTTCTTTCTCCTTGTCTGTTGCCATGTTTAGTGGGAAGGGGCAGATTGCCTGCTCCACTTAAAACATTTCCTGAAAACCCATACTTACTAATACACTGACTTTACATAAGTGAGGAATAGCTCTTTCTCTCTCACACACACAAACAGTGAGAACGTCTGCTGTAGGTAAGCCTTCCAAGATTTGCTCTAGGGTTTGCGGTAGCCTGCCTCTCACTGGGCCTGCAGGAAGTGGTAAAAGTCCTCATAAGGGCAGTTTCCCAGGGAAATGGATGCTGGGGCAAAAGTTGGGGAGCTGGAGCCTCCAAAAGCCTTGTCTAGTGGGCATTGCTAGCTTTAAATTTGTACTTCGGTCTGAGTTTTTTTTTTTTTTTAACTGTAACAGAAAACAGTGTTTATTCCATCTTAAATAAAGAACAACATTCACTGATGAAGCAAGACCAGACAGAAACACTGGATAACTTTATAGACTATATCTTAAGAGCACAAGGGAATGAGAAAAAGCATTATATATTGATAGAGCAATTACAATATGCAAATATAAATGCAGGGCTTTCTTCCACATTGTCATCTCTAATCACTGGGGCTGCTCCTCTTACCCCACTTCTATGACGGGGGAAAGGGAAGCCAAAGGGTAGCAGCTGTTGCCCACAGTTACATGGCAAGGTGAGCCAGAGCTGGATTTTGAATGAATGTCTAGTGACGGTGTTGGCCTGCACAGACCCAGAGGGGCTGGTTCTTCCACCTCTGCAGAGCCCACCACAAGCAATGGGATGAAGGGCTTTACGGCTTCAACTGTTCAGTGACCTGTTTAGAGCTCATAAAATTGCAGAGGCTTCATCCTTCCCACACCTTGTCTCTCAATTTTTTTCTGTGTCATCTCCAAAATAGCAACAGAAGAAGAGCTCATGCGGAGGGGAGATGCAGGATGTCCTGCTCCCTGAGCGCATATTTCAGGACTTAAAAAATACATCGGTGTGAAAGCAGATTCTTATAATGGCAACAGGATAGGCTTTGGATCAGACCTGGATTCAAATCTTGGACTGTGACCTGCTAACTCTGTAACCTCAATTGAGTTATTTTACTTTAGAACTAAATCTCCTTTTCTACAAAACGAGGTAATAATACTTACCTCATACCAGTATGGACCAAAGCCTTCGGTATTTATTTCTGCTTGACCCATTCACCCAAACAAGCAAAATAAGATCTAAATGCTTCATAGCTTTCCAGAGCTTATCATCTGTGACACTATGGCAGATTCACAAGTTTATGCCATTTATCAGTTTATTAATTTACTCATCTATTTATTGCCCCAGTTCCACAAATACTTCATTGAGCGCCTACTATGTGTCAGGCATTTTGGTAGGCACTGGAGACAAAGTTTTACGGTAGCTTAGACTTATACTTTGACTAAGGCCAATTTCACTGTACCATTATTCCTACCCATTAGAGGTATGCAGAAATGATATTCACATGCTAATTTGTTAATGTGAGTCTACAGAATTAACATGCATGTAATAGTGTTGGATCAAAAGTTAATATGTTGCCCGTTGTTAATTATAATTACTATATTAATTATGGTTAATTTCCAATCTAATTCTCTGGAAAAGTAGAGTACCTTCGCTCCATTTTGCTGCACTAAGTCAGCAAGTAGCAGGTGCCCAGGGCAATGTGCAGTAAAGAGTTTATACTGAGGGCATGCTTACAGTCGAACTGCTTGGCTTACATGAAAGTCCTTAGCCAGTGACAACATATGTGTGGGCTCCTGGCATTGAAGCACCTGGAGACGATCCACTTTTCATTATTGAGAGCTGATGATCGTACCCTGTGTAGCCTGAAGGGATGAGAAACTGGGTCCCCAGAAAAGGACTGGATGCCGTCAGCTTAAGGATTCACTTTTTCCTTGTCTGTTTTATACTGTTTTCTTTCCAGAGCATTCCCTAATTGCTTTGGTTCACATACGAATTTGGTCAGTATTTCTCGTCTGTGCTATAGTAGCAACAAAAGAACAAAAAGCAGAAAGAGGAAAATCTTATTCTCTGCTGTAGACTGCACAAGAAATGAGTGGAGTGGGTGGGATGGTGTTCTAGCCTGTCATTCAAGGCCCAGGTAACCTTAGTCTGTTCCCTGGCTCTCTTGTTTGGTTTCTGCAATTCCCTGGGGAAGAATCAGTCTGAAGAATTAAACAGAAGGCAGACCTTTTAAAAGGCAAGGTAATTCACAAGCCCGAGTACGGATTAAATAACTTTGGGTGCTTATTTTGCATCTAGAAGACCTGCTGTCCAATTGTCCCACCTTCTAGCAGAAAGAGCCTTGTTTGTTTCCATACCCAAAGCTCTAGCTCACATCCATGAGGCCCCACCCGCAGTAGTTCTTTCTTTCATCAGGCAGATAAGATCGGAAACCAACATCTCTCTTTTATTGCTCCTATCACACTGCAGATTGAAACTACCTGCCCTGCTACAGTACCACTCTTTTACCTTTGATATTTATTTGGGGGGATGAAAACATCATGCTTTATATGATATTTATAGCATTCCACATTTGCCATACTGCCGCTGTGTCCAAACATCTGCCCATTTGGATCATCCTCCTTCCCAGCTGACAGGGAGAGAGCCAATGAAATCCCTTTCCCTGTTGCTGGGTGATTGGGGATATTTTGAAAACAAATCTTATAAATGCAGCAGCTTCCAGGTCTGGCATTGGCTGGCTGGGCGTTTTGTGCAATGCTGACGCATTAAAGCTGGCAGACGAGTGACAGGTGGGAATAGCTACGTAAATATATCACTGGCCTGATGTTCCACTGGAGAGGAAAAGCATTTCAAGGCTGAGTGACAACTATAACATACCGGGTTAGAAGAAAAATAAGTCTCCCTGGGTCTACATTCAGGCATCTGAAGAACAGTTCCAGGAACACTGCAGAGAAAACATATCCCCCAAAACAACCCAAGGCTGTCGTATCTTCAAATATCCTGCTTTTCATGGTCTGACGAGCAGTTCTTCCTGTTCAGGAAAAACGTGGCTATTTCCACATACCTTTTGCAGAATATGTGTTTACATATTTTAAAGTCCAAATGTGTTTATTCGGGAAACAATTTTCAACCATGTCAAGGAGGACTTTTACAATTTTCTTGATCTCTTTGTATCTAGTGTCCCCTTCTTCACCTTCCTCCTTTGACCTTCAAGTTCAAAAATCCAGCAGCCACAGGATGTGGTCAGGGTCAGGGGCAGCACTGGCTACATTTTATTTCACTCTGTCCACTTAAAATATTTGAATCCTGGTGGGAGAAGAAGCACAGTCCTGTTTAAACAGCTTTGAGATTAGTCTGCAGCACAGAGAGCTGTCTGGAAACAAGTAACTGCTCTTACTAACACTGGGTTAACTGTGCGCACACAAATCTGCCAAAGAGTCTCTAGGAAAGAATGTCCTTCTACTAATTGAATTCTAATGAGGCCAGGAAGTAGATTAGGAATTGAGCTATTTTACTTGAGTTTCAAACATCAGATATAGGGATATTTGGCCTCTCTGCTCTCCTTAATCTCTCAGTAGGTTCCAATTAATTTTTTAAAGATTTATTTATTTATTTGAAAGACAGAGTTAAAGACAAGGGAGAATCAGAAAGAGAGAGATCTTCCCTGCTGGTTCAAGCCTCAGATAGCCTCAAGGGCTGGGGCTACACTAGGCTAAAGCTAGGAGCCTGGAACTCCGTCCCAGTCTCCCATGTGGGTGGCAGGGGCAGAAACACTCAGGCCATCCTCTGCTGCTTTCCCAGGTGCATTAGCAGTGGAGCTGGATTGGAAGTGGAGAGCTGGGACTGGTACTCATAGGGGATGCTGGCATTGCAGGCAGTGGCTTCACATGCTGCACCACAACACCAGCCCCATTAAGTTCTAATTAATTCATGGGGAAATGACTACCCAGAAAGAATCTGTGGGTTTCTGGTTGATCCAGCTTAAGGGAGTTTTTTTTTTTTTTTTTTTTTTGGTTATAGGATCAGACTCCATTGTTCAAGCACAATACAAAGATGGTGTGCTGGTTTGACCCAATGAGAAAGTCATTAATGAGGAGTTCCTGGTCTAGTGTAATTCATACATTCCTGGAAGTTACATTGATTTGCCTATGATTATGGGGTAAGTTAGAGTCCAATCATGGTGACCATCAATGGGAATGGCTCTGGAGATAGAAACACTTTCAGGAGAGAATATTCTTCTCAATACTGTGATTCAGTGAACATTGCTTGGAAAGCCATGTTGGCAGATAGATTATTCACAAGTGTCACATGTTAGGAAGGGGGCCTAATAAGCCTCTCATTTGTGTTCCAGGAAATGTCTGCTGGCCAGAAGAGAGGGCATGGACTGCTTGGGTGTGGGCTGGAAGTCACTGTCTAAAGGTTACCCCTCATACCTCACCCGTGAAGGATAGTTATGGTGTCCTCTGACTGCTACTTCCCTTCTTTCCAGGAAAACTGGTCCTCCTTATACTCCCACAATGTGTTTTCCACATGGGAACAGTTCTTATGTGAGTTCTCCTTGACACAGTTGATTGGTCCAGGGATAGACAGACCAATAGACCAATCAGAGAACCAATAGACCAATCAGAGAACATCCCTGAACTTCTCCAAACTGGAGCTTGGCAATCATTCCTTTCTAAAAGAATGTGCTGAAGGATGGGGCTCTGACAGAGGCCACACGTATTCCTTTATAATGGAAGGTAGTCTGCAGTGGGCACACCTAGGGGCTCAGTGCTCTAACATGTGGCTCTGCACTTTTGGCCCAAGGGGCTATGTGGGTGCTTGGTGCAGAGTCATGACAGCACCCAGGGAGTGCAGTGGTCAGGTGGTGGTGAGCCCAGCAGTTGGTTTTGCAGGAGCACATTCCATGGGGCAACTTTTCCTCTGGTTCACACAGTATACCCCCATTTGTAACCTCTTCCGGGAATACTTTGGGTTAATGTATAGACTACATAAAGGAAGAAAATGCTCCACCTCAGATTTGCAGCCTACACAACCCTGCCTTCTCACAAATGAATTTAGCCCAGAAAGCAAGAGCTCGTGGGGAGACAGCAGCTCGATCACAGCCCAGTGCAGACAGGGACACCCTGAACACCACAATTGCTGGGCCCTTGTTTTTTCAGGAGGTTATCAAAATAATCAGCCTTTGTCCTCGCACACAACTCCTCAGAGACTAAAAGCAAAGCTGTTTTCAAGGAGATCGTTGATGGTTTGAAAGATATTTCAGGCAGAAGCATAAATTTCTCCATTGCTTTAAAGGGAGGGTGGTTCCTGTGATTTTTTTTTTATATCAGAGTAACATGGTCATTGTGAGTTATCCATCCTTTTCTCTTTCTTTTTTGAATTCTCCATCTTTTCTGTTGGTGGTGAAGGGCAGAGCACAAAATGTTCTTCCTCAGAAGTCGGCTCCAGGGTCTGAGTTGTTTGACAAACTTAAGCCCAGCGGTGAGGCCAGCCACCTGTTCCTGCAGAAATCATCATAAAACTTGGTGTTCTCAGAGCCCCTTGCGGTCTGCAAAGACCAGAGGCAGACTGCAATGTATGGTAGGAAAATGAAGCTAGCAGCAAGGGGAACAGGACCATTCATCACATGAATTGTCTGGGATTTACCCTTGGGAGGGGAGAAATGTGGTTAGATCCCACAAACCTATCTCTTGACGTTGATATTCCAGAATGCTGACAGCTGAGGAAGCTTGCCTGCTTACATAGCGGGGCTTGAATACAAACTATGAAACCTTTAAAACAAACAAACAGAAACCCTCTTAGCAGAGTCTGCTGAAATCTTAACTCCAGGATTACCCAAGGTCTCATAATCAGACCACAAGGGTAGGGCCACACAAAGGCCAGAAGGGTATAAAATAGAGTCCCATGTCAGTTCAGAAGGGAATACTACAAATTTAGTATGCCCACCCACATCTTGATTTCTTAATTGATAGGCTACAATTAACCACACATTTCTCTCTCTCTCCCTCAATTTTATCATCTGTAAAATCAGGGTTTTTGTGATGACTGAATGAGTTAATACAGGCAAGGCACCCAAAACAGGCCTGGCAGGTGGTAAATTGTTCGTTAAATGTTTGTTGTATTCCAGGTGACTGTCACCGAGTGGACTGAGCCCAGACTGAGGCACAGAGTCCATGAACAGGACTCTGCAGGAAGAGCTGCAGCCTGCAAAGTGGCAGCTGCCTTGTCTCTTAGCTGCCTGATATGTAAGAGGGGCACAGCCACCAGCACCTCTTCCAGGGGCTGGCTCTGAACAGGCAATGAAATACGAGCTACAAAAACACTTTGAATCAGCAAGAATGCTGCAGCTATAATGGCATCAGTCTTAGTGAACGGCAATATTGGAAAGTATATAACGGTCGGTGTCATGTTATCCTATAGTAAGCCCGGGAAATGTATTTTAAAGTCCCTCCACCTGTAGGTGCTTAACACCAGAACAGTACTTAAGTCCCTCATCCTTGTGTAGGTTGAGAAAAGCCTGTTTCTAAGTTCTCACTGGCCCCTTTCATACTTTTTCCTTTCTTGGATGTGTGGATTTGATTACGGGGTGCTGCAAGCAGTACCTGTGGGTGCGGCCCTTTCTGGGGCAACTATAAGGCCAGCTACCGTGGCCCCCACCTGAAGGTCAGAAGTAAAATCTCTGTTGAGTATAGATCCGTTCCACAATGTGGTATTGTAGAAAGGACTGTTGAGTTTTTGGTTACAGTGGGACTGTAACAGATTTTCAATTTTTATTCAAATTCTTACTTGTTCACAGCCTAATTCCTCTTAGTTCCAACCAAATGTTTGAGAACTGGAAACACCCACCTGCTTTACATGACAGTCTTAGAATATTCTCTGTGGCTGTTCTTGTTCATAATGCTGAATTTGATTCCTTGGTTTTATGCACATAAGCATCAAATCCAAACAGAACAAAATCTGCACAGATATTGTGTCATTGACTAGGGATATTTTGGTTGGTGGACTTAAGTGGTGTTTTTGTAAACACCAGGAATTGCATCTAGGGAAGCAAAAAGCATCCCCAACAGAGTTACCATTCCACCAGCACGCAGCATTCCCGGGAAGGGGAAGAAAAAGAAATGCTTAACAACTCCCCCAGCTCTGGTAATGAAAGGAATGCATTTGAAGGGGCAGAGTAGGCCACACAGACAGCTGGTTCAAGTCCTGCTGCTGCAAGCATGCTGTGGTGACACAACAATGAAAATAATTAATGGAGCCTTGGACCTGCTGACCTCTGGATACCTACCATGCCTCCTCATGCACATTTCCCAGCCCCTCCCTGCTGCCTCCCCTGCCACCTGCACCGGGATAGAGCCAGCTCCATCCAGGGCCTCGCTCTCAGCTTTGTTCGTCAGACTGAACCGATAGGGGAGAGTTCCCCAGTCCTTTCCGCCTCGCTCCTGGGCAAATGCATAAGCTACCTGCGCCACTAACATATTCCAGGTCATGCACATGCACAAACATTATGATATCTCAAAATTACTTTGAAATGACTGTTTTTTTTTTTTAACCATTTCCCTAAAAACATGGTTCAGTAAATCCTTACGTGGAGCAAGGATGGCACCCAGTGGCCAAAGTGTTTCATCTCAGACCCTGTTTTCCCACAGCTTTCCCATTCTCTTATCTCTGGGGCTGTGACAAGATCCTTTTCTGAAGCCAGAGTTGAAAGGCCAAATCCTATGACTATCCCTTTAAGTCGAAGCAAGTATTTACACACACATGCTTGCGTACACTCACAAAAATTGAGCCGGTATCAAGAGTTAATTCAGAAGAACAACTCAGAAAAAATTCTTAAAATTTACCTCGAGCGTCTTGTGATTTTTCATCATATTTCAGATAAGGCGATTACCATCCATGATGTCTCTAAATCAGGTATCACTATAGGAAATATTACCCAAATATAAACCCAGCCCCACATTCTTCACTCCCTATCTTTCCCCAATCTCCAGTTCATAAGTTCTAATGCCTTAAACTTTATCTCCTGACAAGTGCTTTATCATTACATTGGTGTTCACAATCTCATATCCTTGGTATCTTTCTTACAAGGTACTTGGCAGGCCTGGAGAGCACAGGATAATAAAGTGGGACTGCTCTTCTTCTGAGTTTTCCAGATGTTGAGAGATTTCTATAGACCTAGACAGCCAATCAGACTGTAAGGGAGACAGGTGAGATGTCGGAATAATAGATCATATGCCCTCTTGCTAAGAATGATGCAATGTTCCGTAATGTTGGCTGTTTCCAATTTCCTTAGGTTTCTATGCAGTTGAAACCCCAAGGCAAGAAGTCACATGTATGGCACAGCCACAGAACAAAAAGAGGTTTCTGATAAAACAGCATTATATACTAACTATCCAAAGAGCACCATGAACAGTCTTTTTGAAATATCCGTGTACAGTTTAGCCATAAATTCTCTTTCTTAGACATCATCACCATTCATACTTAATTGGCACTCAAACTCTCAGAATGCCAGTAGGGCGCCAAGAATAACAGGTGAATCAAAAGAAATGATTTTAAGGATAAGATTCCATGACATTGCTTCTATTTTTCTACTCAACCACTTGAAGAGCAGCATTGTCTTCAAGGTCAAAACACGGGAGAGGGAAAAATCAAAGCTGACAGGTTCATTTTTCTTGCTGGTTTTTTGACTCTCTGTTGTCTCATGTAATGCAGCAATGCCAACCCTGCCTTCACCAAGAAGTTGTGAAGCTTAAGTGAGTTAATGGATATGAAGACATTTTTATATAATGCTTATCATTTAAAACACTATTATTTAAATATTTAGAGGTTATGCAGTATATAGTTTTATATAGATGAGATTAAAGACTCTTGTTTTACCTCAAATAATTTCTTATCTTCCTCATAAGGGCTACTGCATTAACTACATTATCCTTCAAATATAATATAAAAAGCCATAAGGGCTTTAGAAATTACTTACACTATATAATTAAGTGAAGCTGAACCACATTTTCCACCAAACACTCAAATTCTTAAACAGGCCTTAAATTCAAATCTTTAAGTACACAAAAATCATAAACCCCCCAAGATGTTTTGTCAACATTTATGTTGCTTTGTGTTTTATTCTTCCCTCCCTCCTAGAGATAAATTTTATAAGCTCATTAAATTAAAGTATTTTATGGCAGGAAAGGGCTTTGTTTTGCAGATGAGGAAACCTGAAGCTCTAAAATTTTAATAGAACTAAGAGGTCTGGTGGCTGCTTTGTCTATTTACACATTTACTTGCTCTTGTCTTACAAAGATTGTTAAATAGGTAGCTCTGGTTACTGAGATTGCAGAATGTCTTAGGTCAGGTTCTCTACTACCTTTGCATTTTTATGGTACCTTGGGACCAACAGCATCATGATTCACAAACATTTTAAGAATCTGAAAGGATCCATTTCCAACTGAGAAGAAACATGAAGATCTGCTGAGCTAGTGTTCAATTTCAAAAATAGGACAGGAACAGGTGTTGTGGTGCAGCAGTTAAGTTGCTGCTTAGGACTCCCGCATTCCATATTTCAGTGCCTGGAATTGAGTCCCACCTCCACTTCCAATCTAGCTTCCTGCTAATAGTGCCAGGGAGGCACAGATGATGGCCCAAGAACTTGGATTCCTGCCACCAAATGGAATACCTGTATAGGGTTCTTTACTCCTGGATTTGTCGTGGCCTGGCTATTGTAGGCATTTGGGGAGGGAACCTGCAGATTCAAGATCCATCTCCCTCTCTTCTTGCTTTAAAATAAATTAATATGTAGGAAAGTCTTTTAAAATGTTGTTTTAAAAATAGGAGACACAGAACACAGAACTATACAAAAAGTAAGTATGAATACAAATAAAAAAGTATTTGGCATTTTGAGGGTCAAGAAAATAAAAGATATTTTTTTTAGCAGAGTGGTGGTAGCAGGATACATGAGTGATGAGTGAACAATATTATTAACAGTAAAGAAATTGTGGAGTCAACTATGAACTAAGAGCAAAGGGCTTTTGCCTATAGCATGGAAGACAGACCATGCTACAGAGAATAGGGTCAGGGCTCATCCTAGACAAAGAAAATAATCCCTTTAATTTCATATAGTTTAGGTGGCACAGGAAAACCAGGAAACTAGAAACAAAGAACATAAAACAAGAGATCTAAACAACATAAAGCAAGGATGAAGACAACATTTTACTCATTTGCCTTGCTATAAGTCCCCGCTTCAATATCTGACTGATGCATTATAATTTCCTCTGCTATAAAAATGGCAAATGTTTCAATGAATTTGGTTATCAGGTAGGAATCTTTACCTAGGTACCCAGGTGCCCAGGTGCCAGGGATGGCTTTAAGTGATATAAGGGTTCTAAAAATGAGCAAGACAGGGATTCTCCCATAACAATGGTCCTGATTTAACCATTTGGCTAGACAGGTGAACCAAGATTTACATTGTGAGGTAGTGTGATGAAAAGAATGGCAAATGAGGCCACTTTTGTCTGCAGGACAGCCAGAACTCCTGGAGAGAGGAAGCCACTGAGCAGGCCCAGGTCAGGTGCTATGACTTTAAATAAGCAGAGATAAGGAGAGGGATGGAAACAACACGAAAAGGTAGGTAGAAGGCAGAAAACATCAAACTAACATTACCAGTAAGAGAGCAGAGGAAACAGGGTGGAAAAGTGAACTGGAGGTTAAAGTTCACAGTACTTTAATGTCCAATTAAGGAATCCGAATGGATGGATCCTAGATGTTTACAGATGTGAAGCTTTGCAAGCAAGAAGTCCCAACGAAAGGGGACTGTTCACCTATAAGCTGTGTACAGAAAGGGTTTGAGAGAGGGTCAGAGAGGGAGGCAGGGAGATCAGCCAGGAGAGCAGTGTCTGCTTGGGAGAGAGCGAAGATCTGAACTAACGGCAGCTGTCAGAGCAGAAGGGATATTTTGAAGGCAGGATGCAGGGGACAGCGTGTGGGGGTGAGGGTAACTGTCCAGTTAAACCCCAGGCGTGCATCTAGAGAAGGAGGGGGAGGGCAGCACGGCAGTCCAAGGTTGTAGCTTCTGTGTACTCTCAACAGAAAGTCCGTCATCATGATTGCTGAACCGAGCCCCACCACCAAAGTGAGGGGCTCCCCATTCTTCACCAGCCAGCTCAGCCTCTACAGTTACAGATGGCTCTCATGAGAGGGACACCAGAAAGAAGGGAATGATACAGTCCCAGATGCCACAGTATTCTGGAAGGTGCTGACACCTTCAGCCTTGACAGTTCCCTTCCCAGATCAGCGGTCAGGAGTCTCACGGGGCCACACGATTATGCTCCATTGGGCCTTCAGGACTCCTCACTGCTCTTTTAGTTAAGCTCTGCCAGCCAAACTCAACTGCCCTTTCTCTCTCTGCCTCGGGTTCATAGGGTTCATATTCTCTGGGCCTTCAAGTGTGGCACTTACGGAAAGCAGTGAATGTCGCTGTGCTAACTCAGGCAGCGGGGTAGGAGATGAGAGAAAGCCCTCGGGATGCACTCTTCCTCCCAGGGAAGGAGACATTCACTGTGACCTTCTGAGACAGCATCTTCATTTTGTTTCCATATGGCAAGAAGTGACAAATAGTGGTCGTTTAAGCTGATCTGCGAGGAGGGCAGGGTCACAGCTGGATAGATTTTGGTCAGGTGGGTCCTGGAAGGGTCCTCAGTCGGCAGCTGCCTCACTCAGCAGTATGAAAGGCCACTGGGCTTGCACCGTGCTCCCCCTCTCCAGAACCTTCAGTACTCAAGAGTGACAAAGTACCACCATTCTTTTTCTGATGTGGCATTTGATTAAGACACAAGTCATAAGGGGGACTAGACATGGGGACACCAATTGCTCCGCATATTTATGGATGCGTCCTGAGCTGTGCAAGCCGCGGGGCCCTGTCTGCTGCCTGTGAGCAGAAGATGCCCTTTTGGCTGCTGATGCAGCTGTTTCCTCTGCAGTCAATTTCCTGGGGGAGATTCAATAACTTTCCCTGATGATAAAAAAAAAAAAAACTCACATATTAAACTTGGAATAAATACTAAAGTTAAAACAACCCCCCCTAATTTAAGGGAGTAAGATAGAATAGGTTAGGTTTAAGATGATACCCCAATTCCATTTATACTGCTGCAAGGCCATCTTTAAACAACAGCTTTAGAAGTGGGAATGCAGTTGTTGATATTTCAGAAGGTAGCGTTTCAGGAGGGCAGTGAGACTGTAGAGAGACAAGAGAAAAGTCCCGTTGCCTATGTGGCACCTGGAGGCCCTGGGCCACACACACACACACACACACACCTGGGTTGTGGGGTTGCCCCCTACTGATTAACGAGGGAACATGAGATTCCGGGCCTCTGACTGGCAGCCTTCCACAATGTCCTGCTCTACCTCCTGTCTCCCGCGCAGTCTGTGTTGTCTTAATTTTGTTAAAAGTCATGGAGTTACCCTTCTATATAGTGCATTCTCCCTCTGCACAAGCATGGCTTTTCCACGCTCGGCAAATAACGTGGGCAGAGCGGCGGCTAGTAAGTGCCCTTCCGCTAGGTTACTAAAGGAGCGCCCCCTGGAGGATCAGTCACGAAAAAGCATTTGCAACACTTGAGCCACCAAGGCAGACTAGACAGGCTGTCCTGAGGGCTGAAGCTTCTCATTGTACACACTGGACAAGCAAGGATCAACGTGCTTTCTCAAATCTAAATTTGTTTTGAAGTCTAGTAAATCACACTCCATTGCTTGGATTGCAGAGATTATAAGATCCTGTTTTCGATGCAACCATTCTAATTTTGGTCTGTGAATGACACATGGAGTACCATTCCATTTTATTTACTGTATCAGGATATTAATTTGTGGACCAGGAATTAACATGGAAAACTTGAACTATGTAAGAGGCAGACCTAACCGAAACACCCAACATGAGTTATTGGCCTTTAATTACTGAGGCAGTTACGATGCTGTAAATGAGTCCCTCTTTGATTGCAGCTGTAACCCATGCAGTTCTGAATTGAAGGGGTGATGATAGAAGATGGTAATATAACAGAAGAATGTCCATGAGTTGATTTTAATTGGTAAACTGGCTGTACATAGTGATAACTGTTTGGCTTGTCCACCACTTCGGAATCTAAGGAAAGGACATAAAATTACAGGAGCATATAATTGGTGTACTAAGCTCATTTTCTTATGTTATCACAGCTGGCATCTTCACATTATTAAAAGCATTTAAACCAGCCTTCTTCAAAGAGATCTAATTGTCAATATGGTCTTTATACATTATTCCTGTTAGCACAGAGCTGAAGAGAGATAAATAGGCACTAAAATACGCATACATTTTCTATATACAACTTTCTTATTTCAAGTTCATGGAAGATCGGTAAAACCATAGATACTGGTTTGTTTATTTGATACCCTGGGCAATCAACTCATAAAAACAATTTATTAACATTTAATTCAACTCAGGATTTAAAAATTGTTAATTCATTAGCTCTAGGAAGTTCTGTGATATTTTTGTGTATAAATGATTTCACAAAAATGACAGTTTTCCTGAAATATAAATTATATATCAGAATCAAGAAAAATAAGCCCAAATTTTGACATTCTTAGGTGAGCAATTTGATGTTTTACCCTTATTCTGGCCAGACACTCCAGGGATACTTTTTTTTTTTTTTTTTGACAGGCAGAGTTAGACAGTGAGAGAGAGAGAGAGACAGAGAGAAAGGTCTTCCTTCCGTTGGTTCACCCTCCAATGGCTGCTGCGGCCAGCACACCGTGCTGATCCAAAGCCAGGAGCCAGGTGCTTCCTCCTGGTCTCCCACGCGAGTGCAAGGTCCAAGGACCTGGGCCATCCTCCACTGCCCTGCCGGGCCACAGCAGAGAGCTGGACTGGAAGAGGAGCACCCGGGACAGAATCCGGCGCCGCAACCGGGACTAGAACCTGGGGTGCCGGCGCCGCAGGTGGAGGATTAGCCTACTGAGCCGCGCAGCTAGCCAGGGATACTTTTAGAAAGTATACTCTAATCCTATTCCTACCCACCACCACACATCCACTGAGATTTTTCCCAACAGGAAAAATGGGGTTATCAGAACAAAACCAAACAAAAACCCAAATAAGACCCTCCCAACTCATCTTAGAATACAGAAAGAAATCAACCAGATATGAGGAAGAGTAAGGTGGTATTATCCTAGCATTAATGGTTAATTTTTCTGTTTAAAAATATATTTGAAAGGCCCAGAAAAAGAGGGATGAACAAAGAGAGGTTGTTCCCTCTACTGCTTCACTCCACAGGCTGAAGCCGGAGCACAGAACTCAATCCGAGTCTCCCATGTGAGTGGCAGGGATCCAAGTATTTGAGCCGTCCTGTGGTACCTCCCAGGGTGCACATTAGTGGGAAATGAATCAGAAGCAGGGCCAGGACTTAAACTCAGTTACTCTGATATGGGATGTGGGCATCCCAAGAGGTGTCTTAACACCAAACATCTGATCCCAGTATGAATAGCTATTAAAGAGTCCCTACATTTCTTTAGGCCATGCTGCCTAGGAGTACCAATGGTAGTAAATTAAGAGTAATTAATGGTACATATCACATTCTCCAATATCATAAGATCCCCACCTCTCCTACTTATTTATGGGGGTCCACAGGTATGCCTTAACTATCTTTAAAATACGACTACTCAGCCTGCTCTTTCAGCTTCTGCTGGTCATGCTGGTAGGAGAATGCCTTTCCTCTGGTCCATAGTGATACTTCCTTCCATTGGGCCGCTGACTTCAGCTGTGAGGAGCAGACACTCCAGCCTCTTGTGTTACCCGGAGCATTTAATGCTAATGCACTGAAACTCTACTTAAGTCCATGCCTTTTGTATCCACTCATGATCTCAGCTGAGAATATGAATCCATGGGAGGCAGAGGTAAGACACAAATCCAAGGGACAAATCTCATGTTGAACCTTGGAATCACCCAGATATTTGCTCAGAAGCCCTCTGAGTCCCTCGTGTAAGTAAACACATCTCGCAGGTCTCCCAGGCATTTCTGCACCCCAGATGTGGTGCAGCTTGTACTTCCACTATGGTCTGCATTATGTACATATATATTTGACCTCCAGAGTTTTTTCAGCACTAAATGATGAAAACAACTTCTGTCCTGATTCTGGCTTAATCTCCGAATCCTTGATTATATATTATATATTATACATATTGAGTATAACCCAATACACTGGGACTCAGCATCCTTTAACCTGTGAAATCTCATGGGTAATTATGATCCAGATTTCAAATCACCACACACATTAAAAATTCTTTTTCGTTTACTATCCGTGTTTAAAAAAATTACTGCAAGCAGGTAGCAGAGGATTACAATATAGTTGAATGCAAACATGATTTGTCTATATATATTGGTTAAAATGAAGCATTTATTCACTGGTATTTAGCTATAATGTTAGGAAACAGCCATCACACACACTCCAGTCTGGAATTTCAATAAATGTTTTTCACTGTCTATATGCAGGATTATTTTAAGCCCACTACATTTTAATGTTATTGCCACAGCTACAACAGACATCATCTACCAATTATGATAATGTTTTATTTACTTTATATACCAAGAAAAAGCCATTTGGTTAAAAGTATGTACTATATCTCAATTACATTCTAATATGATACTAGCTAATATCTTTTAGGTTAAAACCCAGAATAAATCAGTTAATAATCTTGATAAAATTTTAAGATGAAATAACCCTCCATTCTCAAATTTAAATAATTCATATTTTTAGATGTTGGTTGAGCTAACAATAGAAAAAACATAGCACATTCTAGGATAATGGGATTTTCCTTCCTCTAAGCAAAGAATTAAGCTTGTGTGTAGGTCAGTAACCTTCAGAAAGCAGACAGGAATAGAGTCTGGCATGTGATGGCTCTGGTTAGGCCACATTAAGCAGCTCTGGCAATCGCATTTACCATTGAGAGCTTTGCTATTTTTCTCCTCATCTACCCTTTCCCTTCCTTTTTTTTTTCTTACAGTTTATTAATTTATATTTATTTGAAAGGCAGAAAGACAAGAAGAGATTTTTCCATCCTCTGGCTTACTCCCCAAATGCCTGCAACAACCAGGGCTGGTAGAAACTCCCTTTGGTCTACCACATGGGTGACAGGAACCCAAGTACTTGGGCTGTCAGCAGCTGCCTCCCAGGTGCACTAGCAGGAAGCTGGATTGGAAACAGAGGTAGGACTGGATCTGAGACCTTCTGCTAGGGGATGCAAGCATCCCAAGTGGTGGCTCGACACGCTCTACCACAATGCTGGTCCCCAAATATTTCTTGAATGTTACTATATTCCTAGAACCAAAAGAGGCAGTAGAGATGGAGCAGTAAACAAAACATACTAAAAATCCTGCCCCAAGGGAGCGCACATTCTAGTTGATAGGCAGGATGTCAGCCTCCACAACACATGTGTTCTGACTGCTGGGGTTTGGGTTGCTCTTCTCCTTCCTCTGCTGTCAGCTGTCATCTCTGGCTAGCACCAAGTTGCTCCTTTTGATCTGGGTTACATGACAGGTCTTTTCCCTATGCATCTCTCTCTCAACAAAAATCCACGTCCCCAGAGCTGGCTCCCAAGCAGCTCATCACATGTCCATGGTGGATACGCTGCTTCTTGCCCTTCTGAGGAGTCCTCCTAGCCCTTCTCGATGTTTGGGATTTTCCTTTGTTGCCTTTCATTGTTCATGTGACTTAGTTTTCATGGCCTCATTCAATTATTAGGTTCAAAGGTTTCTATGCCTTTTTTCTCCCCCGGGAAACTGAATGCATTTACATGCAAATGAGATGCTTGGGAGAACAGCCACCACCGAGTGATATTATATACTAATATTACAATATAAAATATAATCCTTTTCTTTTTCCTGCTAATTCCCTGAATCTCTTTAGAAGCTTAAAAATGCAGCCACCAAAGCTTTCAAAAAGGAAGACCTACTTGACGAAGGCCTACTTTTTTTTTTTCCTACTTTCCTGGTTTTTGACCATGGCTAAAAACTTCCTGATGGGAGAATAGGGAGACAAGCAAGAATGCTGAAATGCAATTAAAAGAATGGTGGTGACCAAGGAGAAAAGGAATATCAAAAATTTATTCACACAGACTCATTGGATGTTGAAGCTTGGAGGGAGTCAGTCACCTTGAGTGCCAGTTAGAGATAAAACCCACACCAAAACCAGGTGTCTCAATTCTCACCAATTCACACATTTTTTTTTTCTGAAATCCTCCTGCGTATTTAACAAATGGGAAGAAATACTCATTTATTTGATCATAACAGGGCCACTGCCTCTTCCTCTCTAAAACTGAAATATCCAAATGCACCTTTGCCAACTCTCAATGACAATGACTAATTCTATAGAGGGAAGTCAAAAAAGGGCAGAGGGGCCAGGGCAACTCTAATTTTATGCACCAATAGGGCAAATATTTCTTTTCTTACCTTGAACTTGTCAACTTCAGCTTTTGAACATGTCGCATGGTATGATAGCACCTGATTCAGAAGAAAAGAAAAAGAACTTCAAAAACTAGACTTGATGATATTTTCTGAAATTCTACTGGCTTAAGAATAAGCTTTGCTTATGTATATGGCCTTGATACAATGGTGGATCTTAACATATGGCAAGAAATTTCTAATAGTCTATGACACAGATCATTTATTAACGGTTATTTTATATGCTTTTATATGTTTCTTTCTTTTCCTTTTTCCTCCTCCCTAGAACGTAGCTGTAAAGCTGTAAAAATCTGGTGTCTGTGAGGGGACAATCTGGGGTGTAAATGCAGCTGGGTGTGGATGGTAGAGCAGAAAGGGAAAGAGAAAGGCCCCCAACCTTGGGGCAAATAAATACATTTGCTTAAGCCAGTTAAGGCACACGTACACACATATGCACAGGCGTATTAATACCAGATCCATTCTTAATCTAGACAAATCTCAAACAAATAAGCTTAGGAAGTGCTAAATCCCTTTTCACCTACCAACCTCAGAGAGTCAGTTCAGCTCTGAAAGTAAAGTAACGTGTTTTATCATGTTAAAATCAGCATTTCCTATACCTAATTAGATTTGAACTCCCTTTTATGTAGACTAGTAATCTAGTAATGCATCACCTAATAACATATCGGCCAAGAACTTTAAGAAATGCTGACTTAGGACATGCACCAGCACTGTCCCTGGTGTTCGAACACAGTTTTTTGAGTTGGGCTGGCAGGGCTCCTGCCCTGCAGAGCCCTGGGAGTAATTTCCTTGGTCCTCATTTGTAAGATGGCATAATAACAGTAATCCACAGACACCTCACACAGTAATCTGTCCCTGAAAATCAGACGGTCCACTGAGACACTGATAGGAGGCCTGTTTTCCACAGTTTTAATCGGAAAAGATTATACTGCACTGGAAGATCGGCAACTTCCTAAAACTGAACTGAATTACAGGAAAAATTCATAAGTCTATATAAAACAAACATTATAGGTTAGGTTATAAATTGTTTATAACAATTTTATTATCATAATTAATATAATTGTTAACAAAACGTTTCTTTGAATTAAGTGATATCGTTTTCCATTTGTAAACACTTTCCTCATTGACTATTTTTTTCCATAGTTTTCTCAACAATTTTTTTTATCTTTGGAAAGGGACTCACAAAAATGTTGTACAAAGAGATAAGTATGTTCTTTGAGATTTGGTTGTTAAGAATGATGAGATTTTTCTACTTGGAAATGGGGATTTCTATAGGTTGGGTCTGTACTTAACAGAGTTCTTAGGAACATTAAATGCAATAAAACATGTTTAATACCTGGCACAAAAATAATCAACTTACACTTATTGTACTGATAGTCAATTAAAATTATATCATAAAAATATTTGGCAGAGTCTCATGTCATCATATTATTATATTCATTTTTCTTATTATTAAAAAGTATTTTCAATACAAACATAACTAAAAGGAGTTAAACTTTAATTTGGTAAACTTTAATTTGGCTGTCATATTCTTAGAATTTCTTACTGTTTACAAGTCTCTTTTTTCAGATCCAATATTCAAAATATATCTTTATTGTCCTTAAAACAAATTTGAAGAGTGATTCCTGGAGGCTGGGAGGGGTGGGTAGGGGTGATACAGTTTGGATAATGGCTATCCAATCAGAGTTATATTGAAGGAATAAGCTCCTGTTTTACAAGGCATAGTTGCATGACTATAGTTCAAAATAATCTATTATGTATTTTATGAGCATGTGCAGTAGGGGAGGTCCAGAGCTCTAATAATAAAGTAATGTCAAGGAAGAGGAAATGTTGTCTATCCTGATTAGACTAGTACACACTGTATACATGTATTGATTGTCACACTGTGGTCCATAATCACATATAGTTGGTGTTAGTAAAAAAAACACACCAACAAAATCTACCTAAATCATGCACCTCTTAAAAAATTCCACAAAAACTGAAGCTACAATTCAAAATCTCTGCCACCAGGTAAGGCTTAGCCAGGTTTCTAATATGTGAAGGACCCTTTGTCCCTCATTCTGCTCCCCCTGGTTTAATTCAACTTTTCCCATGTCCTTTATTATTTTAAAAAGCCATTAACTCTACTAAATTGAAATCAATTTGAATCAATGAAGCACGTAGTTATTATGGATTAAGACATTCTTCACATTCAAAATAAGTTTCTTTTGCTTATTACTAAGTTGTAGGAGTTCTTTGTATATTTTGGATTCAAGTCCTTTGACAAATGTCTATTTCATAAATACTACATCCCAGTTTGTAGCTTGCTTATATTTCATCTTTTAACGTATCTTAACAAACAGAGGTTTTAAGTTTGATGAAATATTTGCCATTTTTAAAAAAGATTTATTTATTTGAAAGGCAGGGTTACAAAGAGAGAGAGAGAGAGAGAGAGAGAGACCTTGCATCCACTGGATCACTCCCCAGATGACTGCAATGGACGGGGGTCCAATCTGAAGCCAGGATCCAGGAGCTTCTTTTGAGTCTCCTACATGGGTGGCAGGGGCTCAAGGACCTGGACGATCTTGCCCCTTCCGCTGCTTTCCCAGGCAGATCAGCAGGGAGATGGATCAGAAGTGGAGCAGTTGGGACTCAAACTGGGACCCATAGGCGTGCCAGTGTCGCAGGAGGCAGCTTTATCCACTATCCCAAAACGCTGGCCCCTAATTTGTCAATTTTTAAAATTGCTTTTGCTTCATGTACCATTTCTATGAAATTTTCCCTATCTCCAAATTATAAATACATATCTTATGCTGTTTTCTAGAAGATTGAAATCTGAAAGTTTTCTCTTTTGTTTTTAAGTGTATGATTAGTCAGAAATTAAATCCATATATATAGTGTAAGATTAAGGCCTAATGAAAACAAATGCCTTGGTTGCTTTTGATTTCTATAGCTTGGAGTCAAAGCCCTGGGGAGTTTATCCTGAGGATTTAAGCCTCTCTGCTGCCTCATTTATTCAGTGTTTAGGAATCTATTCATCCTATCTAACTATACAAAGTTAATGTTAAAGGAGTTTTGATTTTGTCTTTTAAAAATGACTTATTTAGTTGAAAGACAGACAGATCTGGGTCCTGGTGGGGGAGACAGAGAGATCTCCCATCTGGTGGTTCACTACCCAAATGCCCCCAAGTGCCAGGATTGCACTAGGCCAAAGTCAAGAGTCAGAAACTAAATCCAGGTGTCCCAGGTGCATGGCAGGAACCTAACTACCTGAAATGCCTCGGAAGGTGTGCATTAGCAGGATGCTGGAATTGGAAGCAGAGCTGGGACTTGAACCCAGGCACTCTGATATAGGATATACATTTCCAAGTGGTATCTTAACTGCTACGCCAAATACCCATCCCTGGTTTTAGTGTTTGAATTTTCTTCTGTGAGTTCCTGTTTCTTTTTTGTAGGACTCAGAACCAGGAAGGGAGCAGGGAGTAGAAGTGTGGCCTGGCTGAATAATCTCTGGATCACTAGCCTCATGGGGATGAGGACAGATGAGTCATCACCAGCTAATAAGAGTACATTGTTCTGCAGGAATGTGCCCTTTTGGAAAATCACAGTCTGGGAGGATGGTAGCACTGTCCCCTCAAAGAATAGCTGGAAAAATGAATATGCTTGAGGAGCAGATTCCTTAAGACAAGGAGATCTCTGACTCTTGCTAAATAATACTTTAATTTTCTCTTCCCAGGCATTTCTTGGTCCTAAAGCATTTCCTAAGATGCATTCAGCAAGGTGATGGTGCCTTACTGCCCCAGTTTACCTCCAGCGTTTGCTTTATTCACAGAGCACAACCATGAGAACCTGGTAACATCTGTACTCCTTTCATGCTATCAAATTAGCCACTGTGCGATTCTGACTAGATATAAATATGCATTAGTGATTTTGCTTTGTGCCCAGCTTCTTCTTGTTGAAAAGACTGATCAAATGTGATTGCTCACTAATTTTAACAAGCTCCTACACATGCTATTGAGGTCACACAGGACTTCATCATTGATCATGTCCTCTTTACTATTCAATCTTGATCATTTTTGGTTCTGCTCTCATCATTCCACTGAAACAGCTTATGTCAAGGTTCTTTTTCTTTTTTACAAAATCCAGTGACAAATCTGCAATGCCTTTTGTAGCAAAACTGAACCAAGTGGACTGCTCCTCCTGTTTTGACAAGTTCTTCACTTGGCTTTCATGGCTCCATACTTGCTATGGTTTGGATGTGGTTTGTTCCTCCCCAGAGGTTCATGTGTTGGAAGCTGGGCCCCGAGTGTGGCATATTTGGAGGTACTGGAACTTCTTTTATGTTTTTTTTACAGGCAGAGTTAGACAGTGAGAGAGAGAGAGAGAGAGAGAGAGGGGGAAAGGTCTTCCTTCCGTTGGTTCACCCCCCAAATGGCTGCTACGGCCGGCGCACTGCACCGATTCGAAGCCAAGAGCCAGGTGCTTCCTCCTGGTCTCCCATGCAGGTGGAGGGCCCACGCACTTGGGTCATCCTCCACTGCCTTCCCGGGCCACAGCAGAGAGCTGGACTGGAAGAGGAGCAACCAGGACAGAATCTGGCGCCCCAACCGGGACTAGAACCTGGGGTGCCAGCGCCGCAGGTGGAGGATTAGGCCAGTGAGCCGCAGCACCGGCCAGTACTGGAGCTTTTAAGAGGTGGGGTCTAGTGGAAGGTAATTAGGACATGGGGGAATTGCCTTTGGAAGGGATTAATGTAGATATTGTGAGACTGGATTAGTTCTAGTGAAAATGGATTGTTCTAAGGGAACCTGGTACATATCCCAAGTCTTTCTTCCGCACTTGACACTAGCCCCTTCAGCAATGCTCTCCCGTCATCATGATGTCATCTCTGTGTGGTAATATAGCCAGCAGGTCTTCATTACAGCCAAGAAGATGCCCACTAAATGCTGTTCAACTATGTGCTAAATGAACCTTTTTTTCTTTATAAAATTATCAGCCTCAGATATATCATTTCATAATACCAACACTATTTTGCTTCTTACCCTATTTCTCTGGCTATTCTTTACCTGTTTTCTTTGTTGGCTCACTTATCTTAACTTTAAGTGTAGAAATTTTCTAGGGTCAGTCTTTTGTTCAGTGATATCATCTATTCCTGTAGCTTTATACACCACCTACATATTAACAACTTCCAAATTTAGTCATAAACTTTCATTTATCTTCAAATTCATACATCCAACTGCCTACGTTACTAGTTGCTACTTGATTGGATCATTAGCATCTTAAATTTGACATGTCTAAATATATGTGTTGATTTTCCCACATGTGGTTAGCAGATAAGGCCCTCACAATGTCCATGTCTAATTCACGGAATCTGTGAATCTGTTACATTACACAGCAAGGAGTAACCATAACTGCACATGGACTATACCACAAATGGGATGATCTGAGGGGATTTTATAAGTGTAAGAAGGAGGCAGGAGAATCAGAATTGGTGATGCAACATGAGAAACCAGTTATCCAGTCATTGCCAACACTGAAGATAGAAGGGGCCATGAGTCAAGGATGCAGGTGTGCTCTTGAAGCCAGAAAAGGCAAGGACATGAATTGTCCCTTTGAACCTACAGAAAAACAAAGCCTTGCCTACCCCTTGATTTTAGCCCATTTTAGACTCTGATTCCCCCAAATTGTGAAATAACAAGTGTGTATTGTTTTAATCAACTAAAGTGGTGGTCATTTGTTACAATAGCAATAGGAAACTGACAGACCACCCAAACTGTTTCTCTCCCAGCCTTCCCCAATTCGGTAAATGGCACTCCATGCAATCAGTTGTTTAAACTAGAAATATGAAGACTAGCCTTGATTTTCTTCCTTAATTTTCTCACAATTAATCATTCAGAAGGACACATCATTTCCACTCCCATATTTTAACCTTTTTTCACCATCATGATTGCTATACAAGTCCAGTCCAACATTGTTTTCACCTGGTCTCCAGCAATGATCCCTCCGTTTTTATTCTAGCTCCCTCCAATCTCTTTGGCATATGTCAGCCAGAGGGATCCCACAAAGCAGAAACCAGATCATGCCATCCCCATGCTGAAACCCCATCAAGGGCTTTCAGTGGTCTCTGAGATTAAATCAAGTCTCAGACAGTGACCTGAGTGGTCCTGTACCACCTGGCCACTGGCCTTCTCTCAACCACACTTACTGCTTCTGTGCCCTCTTCTTCACATTCTAGCCACCCTCTCACTTCTCTTTGATTCTTCTATATGCCAATTTCTTTGCTACATTGGAGCCTCCTCCACCCTCATCACCTGGCTGGTATCATCTTCAAAAATTAGAAATTAGGTTCAATGTCATATCTCCATGAAGTTTTCCCAGCAGCCATGAGAACCCCATCCCCACCCTTCTCTCCCTTCTCTCTCTCTCTCTCTCTCTCTCTCACACACACACACAAACACACACACACAAATATACACACACAGAGTCTTCTCTGGGTTAACAGACTCTTTCCTTCACACCTGTCATCATTTCAACAGAAGTTATTTATCAGCTGGTTCACTGCCAGCTTCACCTATAGGCACCATGAGGGCACGGACTTGGTCTACTTTTGGTCATCAATGTCTAAACTAAGCTTGGGAGTATGCTTGATTCTTAGTTGGAACTCAATATACTTGGTGAAGCAAAGAATAAAAAGGAAAATGATCTTATATGAAAAAAAATAAAAAAACCAGAATCTGGGGGACAATGTACTGTAGAAGGTAAAGTCCCCACCTGCAATGCCAGTATCCCATGGCCACTGGTTCATGTCCTGCTGTTCCACTTATCCAGCTCCCTGCTTATGCACCTGGGAAAGCAGTGGAAGATGGCCCAAGTGATTGGGCCCCTGCCACCTACGTGGGAGACCTGGAAGAAGCTCCTGGCTCCTGACTTTGGCCTTGCCCAGCTCTGGCTGTTGTGGCTATTTGGGGAGTGAACCAGTGGATGTAAGATTTATCTCTCCTCTATCTCTGTCTTGCAAACAAATAAATAAATCTTTTTAAAAAAGATGCTCTTTCTTTCCAACATGGCTCATTGCTTCTATGATTACTGAACAGAATGGGCATCTTTTCCTCAATGAAATCACAATATGTCTTAGATGTCAGCATAAACTGAGCAGAGTCAGTAAGGTTGCCAGGTTAAGCAAAAAAAAAAAAAAAAAAAAAAAACACAGCATGCACAGTTTAATGGGAATTTTAGATGAGCGATAAACACTTGTACTATTTGGGACATATTTACACTAAAAATGTGACATCATTTATCTGGATGTCCTGTGCTTTATCTGGCACGCTACTTTTACTTGCTCTAAATTATGAAGACTGGTGGTAAATCTGGAGAATGCTAAACCATCCTACAAGACACTCATGTTTTTCTCTTCACTGCCAGCCCATATCTCCCAGTGACTTTTCCTCTATAATATTTAATCTGGAAAGTTAACAAATGTCTCAAGTAAGGAATGTTTTCAGCAATGCTATTGTTATGAGATGAACTGAGCTTCCCTCCCCTCCAAATTCATTTGCTTAATTCCTAACCTTCAGAACCTCAGAATGTGGCTGTATTTGGAGCTAGGATCTTTACAGGGATAATTGAGGTAAAATGAGGTCATATGGGTGGGCCCTGCCTAATCCAGAATGAGCAGTGTCCTTGTGGTGAGAAGAGATTAGGACATGGACGGCACACAAAGAAGTGACCATGTAAGGACACAGCAAGAAGATGGCCATCTAAAAGCAATGAGAGAAGCATCTGAAGAAACCAAGACTTCTGACATCTCAGTATTGGACTTCTAGTCTCCATAACTGTGAGGAGAGAAATATCTCTTCTATAAGGCACCCAGTTTGTGGTATTTGGTTATAATATAGCAGTACTAGCAAACTAACTGTGCTAATAATCCCACTAACCTAAGATCTGTGACTGAATTATTGATATCGTAAGAGGAACTATAACAGCAGTAACTCCTGATTATGTTTAGCATAGACAAACAAAATACAATCTTTACTGTTTATATATATATGTGTGTGTGTGTATGTGTATTATATGTATATGTAATATTGCTTGGCATAGCTAATGATTAAAAATCAGACAATCTTCTATAGTTAAGAATAAAACAATAAACTAATCATATTTTGAAACCACTTTGTCAAAATGTCTTGGACAAGTTAAAGTTTCCTCCACAATTCCAGATGACACTAATTTTATACATTATTTGAATTTCCTGAGCTTTCTGTTTGATAACAAGCATCCAGGTAACCATAAATTTTTGGATAATAATATCTTTGATCAGGTAAAATAGCTTTAATTGAATGTGTCATAATAGTTTTGAAGAAAAGCATTTGCAAACTGTAATTATTTATACTCATATTCTTCCTCTATAAGAAACTTTGTTAGGTTCTGAGAGTTTAGTCATAACATACACACCAGTTAATTTCTTTGACAGCTAAATAAAATTTGTATAAGGCTTTCATACAAAAGTAAACAGTTAACTCACAGAACACTTGACAAACATTAAACTTTCACAAGGAAATTTCTATACCAGATAGATTTATCTTTTGTGTTGGTATTAACTTAGGAAATATTTCAAAGTTATAATGAGTGACTCAGTTTTGTTGGTGAGATCTAGCTTTAAAATATTTACGGTTTCTAAAATAAATCTCTATTTGTAAAGCAATACCAACTTGAATTAACTTTTGGATTGAACTTGGTCCTAGCAAAACACAACAAAACAAAGCAGTAAGATAAAGCGATTATCAGACTCGGGAAAGACAGAAGAAAGATATCATGGTTTTGTGTCAAGTATGCACAGCAGGAAAAGACAACTAACTGTATTTCAAAAGAAAAACCATGAGCAGAGCTATGAAACAGAACCCTTGTATCGAACTTTGCTGTCAGCCATATGTAGTTCAAGAGTACAGCCACTTGCTTGTCTTGCAATCCCAGGAACTGGCCCTGAGTAGTTGAGGGCAGATATCCCACACCAATCATTTTGAATGTTAATTTATTATGGATCTGGTTAGCCATTTGCTTCTGAAATGAGAAATGGACCATTTCAGAAACTGGTGGAGAGGAGAACATAAAGAGCTCCTTGAGGGCCCAGACTGACTGTCTCAGGCAGAAAAGGGCTACATGGATATTTACTGATATGTTTAAGGCTCTGGTGGCAAAGTGCCACTTGGTGACACTTGGAAAATAAACTGACATAAGATTGAAGCCAAGCTGATCTGAAGTAGAATTCCAAATAATTTATACTGATGAGTTCCAAAGAAATAAAGAACTTTTGCTATCAGCACTATTAATCTAGCAAAACAACAAACAAAAAACCCACAAGGCATGTAAAGCCATTTCACTTGGCATGGCCTGACTGAAGTGTCTTCTAGTTGTGTAAAGAGTCATCATCTTAGCAAGATGATGAAAATGACAACTGGTACCTAATGCACTTGCCAGAGGATAACAACAGTGCAACTACATCCAAATTATTATCTACAACAGATTAAGAAGAACATACATCCTTTGACAAGTCTATTAGAGATGCAGTGTACCTTCTCCTTGACTCCAGGTGGAATCTGTGACTGCTTCACCAATGACATAATATATGAGTGTGCTGCTATGCCAGTAGGGCTGAACCTAGGGCATGAGAGACCAGAAGCTTCTACATCCTTGTTCCTGAAAATTTCTGTTATAGCCACAAATCACTGTGTATGATGTTCATTGACCTCATTGAGAAAACCGAATGATAAAACACTGAGTGGAGGGCACCACGAAGCCATACATGTGACTGAGTGAAGACACCAGTCTGAAAGGGATCCTCTAGTCCCAAGCATCCCAACTGATACCACATAAACCAGATAAACCACTTATCCTAGTTCTTCTGGAATTCCTGGCCCATAACATCATGTGCAAATAAAACAGCTCAGTGTTTTAAGCCACAAAACTTCCAGATAATTAAGGGCAAAAAAACAAATAACAGGTCACCAACATTCAACTGAGACTTGCCACCCTAGCCATTCACAGATTTTCCTAAGTAAGTATCAACTTAAGCTTCCTTGACTTTGAGAATCTCCACTTCTAACCCAGATTCCAGTTAATATTCATCCTGGGAGGAAGAATTGATGACTCAAGTATTTGGGTATCTGCCACTCATGTGGGAGACCCAGATTGAGTTCCTGATTCCTGAATTCTGCTTTTGTCCAGCCCTGGCTGATGTGTGCATTTGGAGAGTTAACCAGTGGGTAGGAGCTCTTTCTGTTCCTCTGCCTCTTATAAATAAATAAATAAATAAATAAATAAATAAATAATTTTTAAAAATGGAAACACAAAACTGCTATGAAATTAGTTTCTGTGAATATCATTTAAGAGCCCCTTCACTTTGGAAAGCCATCTGAATAAGACACTGTTTAAAATTACATAATTGCACAAGTCACTTATACCATGATACTTTTCCTGACATAGAAATCAGCTTTCATCCTTTGAATTGTTATTGGCTTGCAGTATAACCTTGTCATTTGGTCATCTACAGTGGTCAGTACTAGTATTTGATTTTGTTTATGTGGGTTTATTGTTTTATGGATTATCTATAGTAATTCTTAAAGCAGATTTGTGGTGGAATGAGAAGGCCAGGCCAAGATGGCTGCTGGCAACGGAAACTGCCTGGCAACAGGCTGTGATTGGATGGCTTCGGAAACCACATGACAACAGAGCCTGACTGGCAACAGGCTGTGATTGGATGGCTTCAGAAACTGCCTGGCAACAGGCTGTGATTGGTTAGGGCATAAACCTCCCCTTGACCAAATTGGCTGCCTTGGCTACATACGCTGCTGTACCAACTGAAATAAATGAGTCTGCAGGCTGCTTGCCTCTGGCCTGCTTTCACCTGGCTCCTGGGATCTGTGTGGTGACTCTGCGCCTCTTGCCCCCACCATGCTCCTCCTCTCAGAACAAATCCACCTCAACATGGATTATCTATGGTAATTCCTAAGGCAAACTATTTTCCTTTATTCAATAATGTTGTTTTCTTACTTTGTCACCACTTAATATGCCCACACTGGTAAGCAGTCTAGCTTGGTTTTTGGGTGTAGGGTTTTGGTAATGGGCTGCCTGGAGTCCATAATCCTGGCTCCACCAGCCCTGTACATTGGCCAAATTAACTCTCAGCTTCCTTATTGGTAGAAGATAAGAAATAACTATATTTTCCAATCACATTTCACTAGCCAGAGCAAGTTATAAGAGTTCCATCCAACTGCAAGGGATTGAGAAAGTATCATCCTGACATGCACTCAGGATTACCACGTAATAAGCTCTAATGGTTGGCACAATGTGTTGGGCAATCAGATAGTAAGTTTGTAAATAGTAAATATTAGAATTGTGTTTAAAACCAGAGCACATGAGCCCAGAGTATGAACTCTAATATATTAGTGGTAGTTTATTCAACTTTGTCTGTTTCCTGATTTTCTTCTGTGTTTCAGCTTTGTAGATAGAGTTTCCAAATAAATGAATCATGGTATATACTTATTAAATATTACTTAATTTTAATACATGTTAAAATAAAAGAGTATATCAAAAATGGATGAAAAGTAGAATTAAAAGGTAAGCTTATTTTGTTGTAAAAATTTTTGAAATCCATGCATAATTTTCTCATAATGCAAATTTTGAAATTTTTTAAATTTATAAATCAAAAATTGTGAGGTAGTAATACAAAGAGTTCCCATATACCCTTCACCCCACCTCCTCTATTATTAACATCTCATATTAGCATATTTGTCAAAATTAATGAACTACATTCATTTTTTTCTTAATTGTTTTAATCCAAACTCTATATTTCCCTCTCATTCCTCTCAGCTTCTAGTTATTGACATTCTGTGTTCAATTGTGTTTGTGTTTTACATTTTACCTCCCACATAGAAGGGAGGATAGGTGGTATTTGTCTCTCAGTGTCCAACTGATTTCATTCAACATGATGCCCTCCAGTTCCATCAATTTTGTTGCAAAATTACAGTATGTCATTTGTTTTTATGGCTGATTAATATTCCATTGTGTGTGTGTGTGTGTGTGTGTGTGTGTATCTCCCATTTTCTTTACCCATTCATCTAATTATGAATTAGATGGTTGATTCTGTATTTTGGCTACAGTGAACAGTGCTGCTATAAACATGGTGGAACAGGTATCCCTTTGATACGATCAGTTTATATCTTTTGGGCATATACACAGCAGTGGGACTGCCAGATCATATAGCATCTCCATTTCCAGTTTTTTAAAAAATTTCCACACTATTGTCCACAGTGGATGCATTGATTTACATCCCCACCAACAGCAAGTAAGAGTTTCTCCTTTCTCCACATCCTCACCAATATTTGTTACTACTCCCTGTCTTTTTAGTAATAGCTGTTCTGTTAGGGTGAGGTGATATTCATGAACATTTTAAGACCCTACATATGAAGGATTTTCATACTTTTTGCATCAAAATAAACTTATCTTTTAATTCCCTTTTTTCATGAACTTTTCAAGCACCATTATACAGCATGATCATTAAATATTGCTGCTTTGACTGAACACACTTTGATACCTAAAAGAGAAAATTATTATAAGTGAAGGATAATGATTGACTTATTTCTGTTACATAAGTTTCAGGAAGTGCTTAGTTATTAATTTCAATCATTTCAATGTTATTGAAATGAAAGAAATAGCCTAATTTCTTTGAAATAGTTGCATGTGGTTATGATTCTTCTCATTTCCCCAAGTTTTTAGTAGTCTCTCATAAAGGATCTCCACCATTAACACTTAAATTAAAAATGGTTGTATGATTAATTCTTAGTGTGATTCAATCTGATTCTATACAGATGCATATTGGACTATAATTTATAACTTTAAAAATAAGTGTTCTATTACCACAATTGCGTTACTCCTCACATTGTTTGAAAGTGAAGCTGTTTTTCTTAATCATGTAGGTTATTAAATGTATTAATGTTTCAAAAATGTTTTTCTAATGAACTCCTTGCTTGCTTGATTTCCTTGTTTGTTATTAAGAACAGAAAGAACATGGCATTCTTTGAATCAATTGAGCAACTTGGTTTCATTACTGCTGTTTCTAAAACAACAATAATATGTGCCAGGCCTTTCAAAGCTATAATTTGTATACAGTCATGCATGCTTAATGACGGGGATATGTTTTGACAAATGCCCTAGCTGGTTCCTTTTATTTTTCAGGTCACAGCTTAAATACCATCTCCCTAGAGAAGCCATCCCTAACCAACTTTTCTGACACTTCTCCACCCTCTTCCCACCCAACCCCCTTCTGTCTTTCAGCATTTTGCTCTTGACTTAGTAACAATTATTTTATACGTTTGCTTACTTAATGTCTGTCTCTGCTGCTGAAACAGAAGTTCCATCAAGATGCAGACCATGCGCACATTCAAATAAAGAGCTTGGAACAAATTAAGTCCTCAATAAAGATTTCTTGTGAAGATTTATTTATTTGTTTGAAAGAGAGTTACAGGGGGAGGGGAGGGAGAGGGAGAAGGGGAGAGAGAGTGAGAGAGAAAGAGAGCGAGCGAGCAAGCTTTCATCTGCCGGTTCACTCTCAAATGGCCATAACAGCCTGGACTGGGCCTGGCCAAGGCCTGGAGCTAGGTTTCTTCATTCAGGTCTCCCACATGGGTAGCAGGGGCCCAAACACCGGGCCATCGTGTGATACTTTTCCCAGGCTACAAGCAGGGAGCTGGATTGTAAGTAGAGCAGTTGGAATCAAACTGATACCCATATGGGATTTCAGCATCGTTGGCACTGGGTTTATCTGCTATTCCACAATATTGCTGTCTTCAATAAATATTCTTGATTGTCTGATTTGTGACCAAGACACACCAAACCATATTATCCTAATTGACTTCCTCAAATCAAATCTGACCTCCCTGCCCACCAACTTGGGCCCAGAAACAGGGAAAGCATTTAGGGAATGAAAAGTAGCCTTGATATGGTAAAAGAGCAGTGTGAGGAAGGTAGGGTGCCCTGAGATTAACTGGGAGGGTTGCAGTGGTGCCAGGTCAGAGTGGGACTTGGAGGCTGATGGAAGAGTTTACTGCATTGGGCTAGCACTGTGTTATAATGGGTAAAGTCGCTGCCCGCAACACCAGCATCCCATGTTGGTGCTGGTTCAAGTCCCAGCGGCTCCACTTCTGATCCAGCTCCCTGCTAATGTGCCTGGTAAAGCAGCAGGAGATAGCTCAAGTGTTTGGGCCCCTGCCACCCATGTGGGAGACCTAGGAGAAGCTCCTGGCTCCTGGCTTCAGATCAGTCCAGCTCTGGCCATTGGGATCATTTGGAAGCGAGCCAGCAAATGGAATCAATCAATCTCTCTCTCTCTCTCTCTCTCCACCTTTCAAACAAATAAATATATATTTTTAAAGATTTATTTTATTTATTTGAAAGACAGAGTTACAGAGAGAGGTAGAGACAGAGAGAGAGGTCTTCCATCCACTGGCTGCAATGGCTGGAGCTGCGCCGATCTGAAGCCAGGAGCCAGGAGCTTCTTCTGGGTCTCCCACGCGGGTGCAGGGGCCCAAGGATTTGGGCCATATTCTACTGCTTCCCAGGCCATAGCAGAGAGCTGGATCAGAAGAGGAGCAGCCGGGACTAGAACCGGCATTGATATGGGATGCTGGTGCTTCAGGCCAGGGCGTTAACCTGCTGTGCCACAGCGCCAGCCCCTAATAAATATTTTTTTAAAAGTACCTTAAAGAATAATCTGACTTCCTATATAATAATAAAAAAAGATTTTATTGCAGTCAATGGGAAGCCACTGAAAGATTTTAGGCAAGAGACTGACATGATCTGCTTGGTTTTCTGGTCCCTGGAAGCTCCTGTGTGCTTCTCTCCAAATACATTCTACCTTTTGACTTTTGGGGTCTTCATTCCCTTTGTGTATTTTGTATGCATTCTAGAATTTATGTAAACATATTCTCATTACATGTAGACCATTCCTCTGGCTACTTCGTGAGGATGAACTGTCAGTGAGCAAGAGCGGATGTGGGAGGAAGAACAATAGCTGGACTAGGAAGGTAGAAGTGGAGTTTAAGAGGGAGGAGAGAACTTCCACTTTGCTTATGGCCCTGTCTAAGTACTGACAGAGTTTGTGGATTCAAAAGGCTTGTGTAGCCTAGGCAGCTCATGTCAAGAGCCTTGGGTGATCACTGATGTCATACATAGGACTGATTATTGTTAAATTAACAACAGGAATCACTGTGCACTAACTTCCCATGCAGGACCTCTCTCAATGAGTTTTACTATGAGAGTTAACAGTAAAAATTGTTCTCAAAGATTTACTTCACTTTAGTGTGCTAAATGGAGGATATTCTTATAAGTTTTAGATATGCCTAAGTGTTCAACTCCATTGCTTGTTTCCTTTGGTGCTTCTACAATTAATGATAAAACTTGTTCTCAAAGAAAAAAGAAGAAAGTCTATTATTGCAAAAAATTAAAAGAATAAGAAAGGAAGTAGGAGAAAAGGTGGTAGGGAGGGAGGGAGGGAGGGTAGGGTGGGAAGTGTCATTATGTTCTTAAAACTGTATGTATCAGATACATGTAATTTATTCCATTTATATAAATAAAAAATGTAGATAATTAAAAAAAAGAAGTGGAGTTCAAGATCTGCAGAGACAATGCACAGGGACCTCCCACCCAGGAGGAAAGGGCCAGAGCTGCAGCAACACTCAGCCCAGAGTTGCAGGCCCTGCTGGGGGAGAAATACATCAGGAGTCCATGAAAACAAAGTGGGTATCAAAAGGCATGAAAAGCCTACATTCAAACAAACTGGACCCACAAATATGAGAGGCTGTTTCTCTTTGCATGTGTGAGTACCTGCACCCTGTTACCTCTACGGCTATGATGCATGGGGCAAGGCAGCTGACTTATTCCAGAATCCGGTAGAAGGCAGGGTAGGGACTGGAGCACTTGCGGTTCATAGCTTGGCAGGACTGAAGATGTGCATGGTGAATTTCATTACCTGAATCTGAGGCAGCGTTAAGAAACACGAAGACTTCAAAGATTTCTCAGTCAACAATTATTTCAGTATCAACTATGCTTTAGGAACTATTCTAGAAGCTGGGATGTACCAGTGAACAAAGAGACAAAAATCCCTGCCAACATTGAACTTACAATCTAGAATGGGAAAACAGAAAAGGAACGTTCGATAAGTACAAAAGCTAAGGTGTCAAATGATGAATTCTATGGAGAGAAACAAAACAGGGAAGGGAGGTTGGCACGTGGTGGAAAGAGGCACTGTAAATTTAAATAGGGTTTCTGGAAAGGTGGAACTGAATAGCATAAGGGGAGACCTGAAGCTGCAGAGGGAGAAGTCACATGGATATCAGGGGAGAGAGGTGCAAGTTGCAAGTGCAAAGGCACGCAGCAGGGATAGGTCCAGCTTGTTTATTAGAGGAAGAGCAAGGAAGAAGACAAGATGGAGTGAGTAAGGGGAAAAGTAACAGGCCAGAGAGGGCCGGCGATTTGATCCTGGAGGTTTCCAAAGAGTTTTTTTTTTTTTTGACAGGCAGAGTGGACAGTGAGAGAGAGAGACAGAGAGAAAGGTCTTCCTTTGCCGTTGGTTCACCCTCCAATGGCCACCGCGGCCGGCACACCGCGCTGATCTGATGGCAGAAGCCAGGAGCCAGGTGCTTTTCCTGGTCTCCCATGGGGTGCAGGGCCCAAGCACCTGGGCCATCCTCCACTGCACTCCCTGGCCACAGCAGAGGGCTGGCCTGGAAGAGGGGCAACCGGGACAGAATCCGGCGCCCCGACCGGGACTAGAACCTGGTGTGCCGGTGCTGCTAGGCGGAGGATTAGCCTAGTGAGCCGCGGCGCCGGCAAAGAGTTTTAATTAAAGCAAGTGAGTGCAGGCAATTGCTGGGGAGAAGAAAAGTTTCCCAGAGGCAGGTCTGTCCAGTTGAGCCAAGTGAATTCACTCAACTAAGGAGTCTTTTTGCTGTTGTTTTTGTTTGTTTGTTTGTTTGTTTTTATAATAAAGAAATAAGAGCTGATTCTCACTTAGATCTGCCAAGCTCAGTGCTGCTGTTAACTATACAGAATTATGCAAGATGGATCTTTTCTTTGGGCCAGTCTCATTCCTTGGTAACCTGGGCATGAATCGTACTCCATCACAGCCCACAAACCTACTGTTCATTGTCCAGGTTATCTGCTTGACATTTTGGCCTTCATGTTACTTCATTAGGTAGAATGAATTTATTCATGGATAGGTAGTGGAATGCAAGGTTTAGAGATGGGATCAAACCTGAAGTTTCTGGGCAATGGGACACACTTTTTGAAACAGATGCATTAAAATAATTGAGTTTGAAAATGTATTTATGCTCATTACCTGATGATGTTCAAGGATAAGGAAAGGGCAAAACCAGGTAAATATATCTCCTGTGATAATGTTCTGGTTGTCTCTTGTTTGCTTCCTTTGTAAGAGCAGGTGTTCTGGTTATGAAGTGATGATTTTCTACTTGGGCTTAGCTGCTAGAGTTTATCAGCATATTTGAGCTTCATACTTCAGGGATGTAGAAGGAAATGGTGGGGATTTCATTTTCTTTTTTTTTTTTCATTTTCAATTATCTTTATATACAGAAGATCAATTTAGTATATATTAAGTAAAGATTTCAACAGTTTGCACCCACACAGAAACACAAAGTGTAAAATACTGTTTGAGAACTAGTTATAGCATTAAATCACAATGAACTGCACAATAAGGACAGAGATCCTACATGAGGAGTAAGTGCACAGTGACTCCTGTTGTTAACTTAACAAATTGACACTCTTGTTTATGGCCTCAGTAATCACCCTAGGCTCTAGTTATGAGTTGCCAAGGCTATGGAAGCCTTTTGAGTTCCCCAACTCTGATCTTATTTAGACAAGGTCATAGTCAAAGTGGAAGTTCTCTCCTCCCTTCAGAGAAAGGTACCTTGTTCTTTGATGACCTGCTCTAGGGAAAGCTTTCAAAACCAAAAAAGGGGAAGTCCTCATAAGCTATCTTGGAACCAAGACCACTGATTAGAATGACTTGTTGTAGATGGCGATGTTAACTCATTGGTAGACACAGCGTGGTTAGGCAAGTGTCCTTGTGCAACTCATTCCTCTGGAGTACAGCAATTGACTTATCTGGACTACCACAACTTTGGGGAATTCTTTGCATAATTTCCGTCCTAGTTCCTTTTCTTTTGTTATAACAAAATAACCAAGACTCTGTACTTTATAAGAAAAGAGGTTTTTTAGCTCACAGTGTTGGAGGCTCAAGGGCATGGCACAGGCATTGGTCTGAGTCTGGTGAACCTCATGCCAAATGACATCCCAACAGTGGTAGCATAAGCACGAAGATGAGATGAAACTAGGGTCCAGGCTGTTCTTTGCTTCCTCATAGAAATACTATTTCCACTTCAAAAATGAATACAATCTTATGCTTTTTAAAACTTACTATAAATGAGATGATCCCCATTGTGGTGATGTGAAGAGGTGGGGCCAGGTGTTTATTAATTAAGTCACTGAGGGTGTACCCTTTGGAGGAATTGATGCAGTATTCAGGGGACCCTGGCTAGTTCTTCTGAGAGAATCAGATCCAGCTTCCTGGTGTGTCAGGGAGGCAACAAATGATGACTCAAGCACTTGGGATTGGGTTCCTGGGGATACTCAGATGGAGTTCCTGGCTCCAGGCTTTGGCCTGGCCCAGCCTCAGTGGTTACAGTGAACCAATGGTTAGAAGGTCCACCCTTTTTGTCTCTCCCATTCTGTCATTCTGCATTTCAAATAAAAAAAAAAAAGGAGACCATTTATCTATTTACATGCTATTATTACATCATTTTCTTTTTTAATTTTAATTTTTTGCCTACTTGCCATTTGAAACGCCTTCTTATTGGACACCTAAAGCCAAGCTTCTCCCGTTTCCACTGGATAGAGAATTGAAGATAATTCCAAGCAATCTTACCCCTAAAGTAAATGAAGAAAAATGAGTCTTCCCCACCTCCCAAAATTTGCTTTGGTGAGGACTCTGCATCACTAAATAAGGCAGTTAGTGAAGGCCATATGAAGCAAAAATCAGGTAGCATGTGGGGATTGAAGGTAATTAAGGCTTCTTATTAATTATTTAATTTACCATTACAATTTTAGCTACATTAAGCCTTTTGAAACCATGAAACTATGAGTTTTAAGGCCACACTGAAAGCGGGTACTAGGATAGAGATACTCAGAGTGAGAGCTTGATTAGAGTCCTCCTGACGCTCAGATGATTGTTACTGCTATGTAACAGATGCCTGGCTCTGAGCTTTGAAAGGCTGCCCTCTGGCTGTCTCTGGCTATAGCCGACCCTCTGGGTGGGGTTGGGGAGTCCATGAATTCTGGGGGAAATGTCACATCAGCTTATGTTCCAGGTATCTGGAATCATTCAGACTAAATTTCAGGGACCTCAAATTCTCCCAGGTATACCAAATAACCCAAGCCTACTACTAGGACCTGCAGGGATTCTTCCCCAGATTGGGCCTCCCCTGGATCCACCTCTGGGTGGAGGCCATTTGTGGAGCTGTGTATAGAGGCTTTTTTGTTTTGTTTTGTTTTTAGATTTATTTATTTATTTGAAAGAGTTAGAGAGAGAGAGGAGAGGCAGAGGTGGGGGGAGAGGGAGAGAGAGAGAATCTTCCAATCTTCCATCTGGTGGTTCACTCTCCAATTGGCCACAATGGCTGATCCAAAGCCAGGAGCCAGGAGCTTCTTCTGGGTCTCCCATACTGGTGCAGGGGCCCAAGGCCTTGGGCCATCTTCTATTGCTTTCCCAGGCCATAGCAGAGAGCTGGATTGGAAGTGGAGCAGCTGGGACTGGAACCGGTGCCCATGTGTGATGCCGGCACTGTAGGCAGCAGCCTTACCCACTATGCCACAGCGCCGGCTGCTGTACAGTTTGTAATGTGCAAGCTACCAGGCTCACTCATATGCAAAAACCCAGCGTGGTGCAGACTGGAGACTGCAGGGACGGGAGGCTGGTAACCCAAATCTTTTCTAAAGGGTTTATGGGCATGGTTACAGCTGGTTGGATCTGGGTCTGATTTACCACCTGCTCAAAGCAGCCTCTCCTTACTGAACCCCCACACAACATCACTATCAAGATACTGAGCATTGTCCCTAAAGCAAATGCAGTTTCTTACTTGGCTAACTATAAACTTGGGTTTCGCAAGTCAATGTTATACAAGAAAACCAACAGGCCAAGGCACGGCTATTCTACTACAGAAAGCTCTTCTTCCATTGTGGAATAATCGACCCGTGTCAACTAACTCAGACTCGGCATCTGATTCAAACGGGACTGAATTAAGGGCTAAGCTGCTGGAGCACAACATAGAACCTTATTTACTCCTAGAATCTGTGCTGTAAACCAAAAGCACTAGGGTAGAAAGAAACTCTTTGCTTTCTGATATATTAGTAGTTTTCAGTGAAGTAAATGGGGGAGGAGAAAGACAATACAGTTCCAAGGGTATTTTATTCAGCTTGAGTGTTAAATCGATGGGTTCATCTTCATTATTTGTCCCTTAATCACTGCTGTTGCAGTCTTGTAAACCAGAAGCCTGTCCCCTGGTGTAGAAAACAGGCCCTTTACCTCGGCTCCCCTCTCACTTCCCTCAATGACCAGCCAAGAACTCCAGCGGTAAATGCAGTCCTGCTGGTTGATAGGACATTCCAAAACAGATGACTTCACAACACACTCTGCACATCACAGCCCATTGAAGCAGACAGGCCGGAGCTGGAATCCAGCTCTGCTCCTAGCTCTGCAGTGCAAGCCACAGCTCCCCTCTCGTTTCTAAACCTTTACAGTTTCTAAATTTTTTCGAGTTTCTGTTTGCTCATTTTTCATATGGGAATAACACTGTCTACTGCACAGTGTTTTGGTGAGGGTTCAATGAGATATAGACATAAATAAAGCACGAAATAGAGTGCCTGACACATGATAAACATTTAATAAATATAGCATTTTTAAAGGCACCAAAAAATAAAGCCACACAAAAATAGAAGACAGAATAATACAAACTAATGAAATAAAAATTTTCAAATAAGCCAGAACAAGTATATCCAAACAACAGTTACTCCTTAAGGGAACTACATTAAACTGTTCCAAACATTCTGCTACATTTGGGAATTCTTACCCAGAATCCTGAAGCACATTTCTTAGGCCACAGAAATGGCAGCCAATCACTTGAAGATGGATTTGAATTTGGAAAACCACCAAATATCAGTCAACAGGACAACAAATTAAAACATGATCAGCTTTTTGTTAAAAAACAAAATATGATTATAAAGTACTCAGATTAATTTTTTCTCCATAGATGCCAGAATGATCCCTCCTAAATGTCAAACTAATCAAGTTCCTTTCCTGCTGAAAATCTGTCAGTAATTCTGCACCAATTTAAACATCAAGTTCAAAATCCTTCATGAAGTGCATCTTTTGAAAAATGGCTCCTGCAACTTCACGTCCCTCACCCAAATTGTCCTGAGATGCTGGGACCTCAATGATCAGCATGCTACCCCAATTATTCCTACTTCTATCCATGACTTTTCTTCTGCATGGAGCTTTCCTGCTAGTTTTCATATTGTATAGCTAAAAACAGTGTCAGCTGGAAGTTACCTTCTCTGCAAAGCAGGTACGACTGGATTCTCTAAATCAGATGCCCCTTCTCAATGCTTCCCCAAAGGTCACACCTACTTCTGTCCTGGAACTGTTCACACTGCTAATCACATGTTCACATATTGATACTCTCTTCTAGACTGAAATTATGTTTGGTGTTCTGGTAAGTCTTATGAAATTTACGTGTGGTCTAGGCCATGTATTTAGTGAGGGGTAAGTGAATTCTTGGAACATAGTAGGTGACCTATTTATTAGATTAATGGTTATTTATTTCTTACACCCCTCACAGTCCCCACTGAGGTATTTCAGAAATATTTAAATGTCAGCAGGATTCTGGAAGTGCACAGAATCCTCTGCTGACTCTTTGCAGAGAAGTGCCACTTGGCATATCTATAAATTCTCTTATGTTACTCTTAAGAAATTACCTTATTTGATTCAGATACAAAATGATATCTGACAAGTGGTAATGGGATATCACTGAAAGTAAAAAATAAACATTCATGAGTATATATCCATAAATACATAAATATATGGAGATAAATAATTAAGTAGGTAGGCAGAAGAGACAAATATCTTGTACAGAAGAATCCTAAATAATTTATATATAAACTTTTCAGAAAGGGGCTGGAGCTTAACCCCCTACTCTTTACGTGTGGCTGTGCATCTTGACTTCCCTCCACGCAGTACAGTATGGAAAGGGGCAAAACAGAGTAACTGGACCACAGGAAAACCTGAAGACCACTCCCTCAGCCAGGTGATCAAGGTCAATGTCTACAGCACTGAATCCTATTAGACTATGTGCCCTTGATATGACGTGATGAAGACTGTGCCTTACATTTGTAGTCTGACTCTCCAAAACCCATATTCACAGTCAAACTATGAGAAAAAAATCAGATACATCCCAACAAAGAGATATTCTGCAAAGTACCTGATGAGTATTTCTCAAAACTATTGAAGTCATCAGAAAAGGTAAGTATGAGAGACTGCCCTGCCAAGGAACCTAAGGAGCCATGAATGTCCTGGATGGGATCCTAGAACAGAAAAGCGGTATGAGGCAGACTAGGAAAATCTGATTAAACTCGGGACTTCAGTCAATGATAATGTAGCCATCAGTATCAGTTCATTAGTGGGGGATGCTCAGAAATAGGGAAGTTGAGTATGGGTGTATTGGAACCTCTGCACTACCTTCACAATTTTTCTAAAAATATAAAACTGCTCTTACAAAATAAAGTTTATCTTTAAACAGTGATAATTGGTTGACTCTTGATGCAGGTTTTCTTCCTTTCCACAACATCACTAAATAAAAACCCAGAAACCACAACTAAAAGTGATAACCCGCTAAAAAAATCTAAGGAGAATGTTCACAGCTTAGCAGGCAAATGCATTGGGTTGAGCTAAATGACCAGTGGTTTAATCATGCTTCACCCTCTGCAGTGAAACAGGCCCCTCAGCCTGAACCACAAGAAGGAAGGCTTTGTTCCTAAAGCCATCCCGGGAGAGGCTCGTTCCCTTCTCTACACTCAGAGACCCAGAACCTATATCAACCAGGAAGTTCATCAGTTCACCTTCTGCTGAATGACAGCTGGTTCTGAAGTACTAGCCTTCATCTTAGGGGGCAGAGTCACCGAAAATAAAGCACTAAATGGTGGGGGGAGGTGTCACCATATAAGCAACTATTATTGTTAGAATCTCATGAGCCCCATGCTCAAGATATACTTGCATTATTTTGTTTTGATCTCATAATAATCCCACAAGGTTGAGAAGTAAGAACAATATACCACAGAGAAGGTAAGTGACTTTTCCAGACATGCACAGGTGGAAAGTGGCAGAGCTAGAATTATTTAAAAATCCGAACAGTCTAATTTTAAAGACTACATTTTTAACTGTTTTGCTGTACTTCATGAAGTGCCCTAGGGGAAGTACACACCGAAGTTTCAGATTCCAGAACTCTAATTGTGGTTCTGTACTTTAGTGTGCTTGATATACTCAACAAATACTTGCAAGTGACCTGTGCTGGCTTTGGGGACACAATGGTAAACGAAATGTCCAGACACATTTGTATATGAAGAGGCTTTAAAAAAAACAAAGGTCATGTAAAATGGAATTAACCAGATACAAGGAGCTCAAAACACTCCAACCAGACTCATTGGGGCGGGGGCGGGGGGGGGGCATTCTTTAAAGCATATTACAGAACAATTTTCAAAAGTTAAGGACAAGGAGAGAATCTTAAAGACAGTTTTAGAAAAACATCATGCTAAATACAAAAGAAAACCCATTAGACTAGAAGCAGACTCTTCTACAGGCCAGAAGAGAGTGGGATGATGTATTCAAGGTCTTGAAAGAAAAAAATTTCCATGAATTTTTGAAACCCAGGTACATAGGGATATAAAATTTTGAACCCTCTGGGGCCCAACTTGGGGGAGAATATACCCTTGTAGTCCAGCAGAACCCCACAAGCAATGAAATATATCAGTCAGCACTCCTTTATAGATCTAATCAAGGTGATTCAGTAGTGCATATGTGGATGATGAGAAACTCAAAGAGAATCAAAACCCTGCCAGCTGCTCAACACCATAGTCTCAGGGAAAGGGAACAGCACCACACTCTTAGAGAATGCACATCTGATAACCATATCATGCAAGGGCCACAATCATTCAGCGCCTTCATAAGATGCAAGAAAGGCCTCATCAAAACAAGAGAGAAAACCATTCAGGTATAATAAAAGAATGAAATCTCAAAGCTCAACTGTGACTTTCTAAAGAGGCCTCTATGAATAGATCCACAGTAGTTCCCCATTTCTTGTCATTCTTTATTAAAATATCCTGCTTCATTTTCTTCATGTTACATTATCATGAATTAATCTTGCTAATTTATTTGGTTATTTATCTACTGCCTGTCTTTTCCTATTACAATAAGGAAGAACATGAAAATTACTTAGATTTTTCTGTTAAACCCTCAGTACTTTAACTACAAAGAAGAAATATTTTTTCAGTGAATGAATACACAGAAAACATGCAAATGGAGATGGGCTCACTCACAGAAGAATTTCAAGAAAATTCCAGTTTTAATAACTTTATTTAAAACCACACTGGAGTTAATGGTCTTTTTTTAAATGCAAGAGCTCAGGATTGATTAATCAATGCAAAACTATAAACAGGCCACAAATAGACTGATAGTTTAGATAGTCCTTTGTTTTCCAACAAGCGTTCCAAAGCAATCCAATGGAGGAAGAAGAACTTTTCAAAAAATGGTACTTAAATTTTTAAACAATGAACCTTGATGGTTACCATCTGCAAAAATTACTGAGTTTAGATACAGAGCTAAATACAGGAAACTAAAATTAAAGCTTCTAGATGAAAACAAAGGAGAATATATTCTTGACCTGTGGGTAGGCAGAGATTTCTTAGATATCAGAAAACTATAACTCTCAAATTAAACAGTTGATAAATTAAACAACCAAAATTAAAATTATCTGCTCATTAAAATATACCATTATAAATAAGCTGCTGATTGTGACAAAATATTCACAATACATATATTTGACTAGGGACTTGTGTATATTCAGAATGTAGAAAGAATTCATATTGTTCAATGATACTAAGGAAAAAAATCCAAATAATGTGAGGAAAAAGTTGTAACAGTTTGTAAAAGAAGATATACAAATGGTAAATAAACACAAGGAAAAGTGTATACAGAGAAATGGAAATGAAACCACAATAAAATACCATTATGCACCTGCTAGATTGGCTAAAATTAAAATTAATGATGGCATCACGTATTGGTGATATTGTGGTACAAACAAAAAGTTTCACAGTTACTTGTTAGGAATGTAGGCCAGCTAGGCCATAGCATAGGCTTTGGAAAGCAGAGGCTTTCCAAGTTCTGCCACCTTCACCATAAGGTGCTCACTCCTCATTGGTGCATTGTGTGAGGCGAGCCCAGCAGTTCAGAAAACAGCTCTATACTGAGGATTTCTTTAGTTATAGCTTCTTGGACATTCTTTCCACAGAACCACTTGGAGAACCTAAAATGTATTTCCTCAGAATGTGGTGTGAGAACAGAGACTGGTATCTGATTCTAAAGGTTAGTGGGCAGAAGGAAGAGAGAGCTACATTGAGGAGGACCTGTATTCACACAATCTAATGAGCAAAGAAATGAGTTTTCTGGTGGCCTTAAATGGGCCCATGAAAAGCAATCAGGCTTAAAAGGATTCTAAGAAAGCAGTCCTAGATGGATGGATAAGTAAAATGGGTCATACACTTACAACAAAAAATTATTCAGCCTGAAAAGGAAAGAAATTCTGACACATGTGACAACACTGATGAACCCTAAAGACACCCATATGTGAAATAAAGTAGTCACAGAAAAAATATATCATATGGCTTCATCTATATGAGGTGTCTAGATTAGTAAAACTCAGCATGGACATGGTGGATCTGTGGTTAGCACAGGCTGGGGAAAGGAAGGGATAGCTCCGGCTTCAGTTTGGGAAGGTGGAAAGGTTCTGGAGGTGGATGGTGGTGATGGCTGCACACCAGTGTGAAGGTACTGGATACCACAGAAGCATACATTTAACAGTGGCTAAAATGCTTAACACTGTATTTATTTCATCACAATTTTTAAAACAAACCAAAAGGACAAAAAGAGAAGCCTGACCAAGATGATTGCCTGGAGAAGTGAGTGGACCTGTTAGAGGGAGGTGTGGGCCTTGGAAGCCAGGACCTGGGAAGGTACTGCAAGATGTCAGTCAGGAGAGGCAAGCCCTCTGCAGCTCATTGCTGATGAGAGTCTCAGCCTGGCAGTGTTCTGAAGCATTTATGAAAGCAGCTTGTGTGAAAAACAGAATGCTGATGTCTGAAACAGAGGGCCCCGCAACCATATGAAGACAGCTCCTGTCACATACGGCTTGGCTCCCTCATCTTACCTCCCTTTGCTCGCTGTGCCTGTCTTGAAGGAGGAGACAAAGGGAGAAAGAATCAAGAAGCTCATTGTGATCCTCTCCCAACCACAGGTTTCTCTCCTAACAAGGAAGAGAAGCTCAGTGGCAATTTAACATCTGAGTGGATCAGAATGGCCATGGAATGAAATCTACCACAGAGTTTCTCCGGGAGTGGAAGACACTGATCAACACGGAAGGTTTAAACCACCACGAGTGAGGAACAAGAAAGTGGCTCTCTGCTTGCATCTGGTGAGTGTAGAACTTCCAGGCACTCTGTTAGGGAAACTTCTGCTTGGAGGCTAGGAGATTCCTCATGGGAGAACCATCTCTTTCAGTGCCCTCCTTCTCCCCTACCCTCAGGAAGTCAGGTTGCCTCCAGAATCCTCATCTAAGGAAACAGCCTATGGGACATGGTGTCTGAGAGGAGGTGCTACCATCTCCCTGAAAAAATAAAAACAACTCTAGTCATAGCCTGTAAGGGAATATAGAGGTGGACACTGTGCCTGTCTGTGGTCAGCAAAACTGCCACTAGGAGTAACTGCCAACTCCTCCACCATAGCCCAAAGTTTACCCTTTCACAATGTTGCCATGGCAGGCCAGAATGATCATCTGTATGTACTCATTTATTCAACACACTCTCTTTGAGAGCCAATTACACATCAAATACTGAAAGCAACAAAGAACAATCACATGATCACAACCTTTAAGGTACCATGTTCTAACACAAGATAACACACAGATACATAATTAAATGTAATACAGAGAGGAACAAACAACCCCGAAGCTAAAAGCTTCATAGAAGACTACACTGTAAATCAACCTTTGAATGATGAAATAATTTTGAGCAGAGATGGCATAACTAGAACAGAGAAGAGCAAACGTGGAATGGATACCAGAGAGATCAGGTGGTGGAGAAGCAGGTGGTTGTTTCATAGACAATGGTAGTTAAGTTTGTCAGTAACATAGAGTTCCATAAGGAGAGAAATGAGAGGCAGGGGTATAGGAAAGGAGTCTGGTATGAGATTTCAAAGGATCACCAAGGCCAGGAGCTTTGTACTTTGATAGATAGTGTGGGAGTAATTTAAGGTCTATGAGTGGGTGAGAGATGCGATCTAAAATATGTTTTAGGAAGAACAAATAGAAGTCCACTGCAATTGCCCAGTCCAGAGGTAATGAAGCCCTTAAGTAGGATGGTTGCCGCAGCAATTGGAAAGAAGGAAATAGATGGGAGAGGCTTTGGGGAGGTAGAATAAATGGGGCTTGGATCCTGATTGCATTTACCTTTTTCTCACCCTCTCTTTGACCCTTGTTCCTTCCCTCTTCTAATCATAAAGCTGTATGAGGTGTCCCTTAACACACAGAATTATATTTCCTGGAAAATTTCTCATCAGTATGAAGTAAGGCTTCATTTGTAATAACCATGAAAGACACCCTAAAGGACAATTCTGGGTGTTCAGAATGAAGTAGTAATATTCTACATCCACATTTATTTGTGTTGTATTCTCCATGTATTCTGACTTTTAGGTAAAGTTTCCTTCTTTTATTTTATGATCTTTATTCTTAGAAAAGTATACAGTTCTTCTGACACTCTTGTTTGGTCATGAAGAATGTAAATTAAGATCTTAGAATTAAAGTTATCAAAAATGATAGGAAATTCCTCTTTGTTCCATTATTGAACTCTGAGAACATTTCTGCTCTCAAAGAGCTTTAGAATGTGAACTTTACATATTTAACAAAAAGGATTTTAACAATAGAATTGCATAACTAAATATGAGACATTAAGGAAGCAGTAAACAAATAATTGAGGTAATAATTCTGTTAAATAAAATTAATATATTATTCACTCAATTCTTAAAGGCCATAAAAATAGAAAATATTTTATACCACTATATTTCTATCATTTGTGGATTATGTCTAAACTGAGCTGAAGGCGCCAGTCTGTGGCAACAGGGAAACAACTCTGTAGCATACATATTTATTGGGGAAGCTTTAGCCTTCAAGATGTATTAGTTTTTGAAGATCTGCATGGCTGTTTTTGTCAGGGAAACTTTCGCATTTCCATGCCCTGGACTTTTCTGCATAGACATTTTTGGTAAAACAGGCTGCAGACAACAGATAAGCATTGAGAAAGGAATAATGTGCTGGAGCAGCTGCCCTGCAAAGCTACTGGCAGCTCAGTGGCAGTATCAACAGAGCATGGGTCATAGAACTTGGCAACAGAGGACCTGTTTTTAGCTCAAAATCTACGTTGGAAGTAATCTTCCTGATAGAACACACAAAAAGCTATTACCTTCTAATAAGCACAATCTTACAAAGAGTCTTAGACTGAACAGGCAGAACTCAACGAAGATTAAGGAAGGCAGGTGCACTGGTTAATAAGAACAGCTAACTTATTAGTGCTACAAAACATCCATCTAAATATGTTCTCTGCACTATTTTATTTAAATATGAAAACATCTTTCTTAGCATACCCATACTTATATGTCCACTTAATATACAACAAAACTAAGACTGTGGGTTTAGGTAGCTTGCCCGAGGTCAACAGCAACTGAACCAGGATTTAATCCTTACTAGAATGATCAGACCAATACTGACAGCAACACTGTAAGTCATTTCCCTATAATGCCTTGTGCTTGGTTAAATACAGCAGCCTCCTCCTGCAGAGGATATTGATGCAAAGCAAGAAAAAATGACATGTCAAGAAATGAACTTGAATATATACATGAGAATACATAATATAAATATAATATTTATAAATAATATATAATATTGTTGAGGTTGATTCGTTCTGAGAGGAGGAGCGTGGTGGGGCCAAGAGGCGCAGAGTCACCACACAGACCCCAGGAGTTGGGTGAAAGCAGGCCAGAGACTAGCAGCCCATAGACTCGTTTATTTCAGTTGGTACAGCAGCTTAAATAGCCAAGGCAGCCAATTGGTCAAGGGGCAGTTTATGCCCTAACCAATCACAGCCTGTTGCCAGGCAGGCTCCATTGCCATGTGGTTTCCAAAGCAACCCAATTACAGCCTGTTGCCAGGCAGGCTCTGTTGCCAGGTGTTTTTCGAAGCCATTCCTGAGTAACTGACGCTCGCTTGCCAGTGACCACCTTGGCATGGCCTTCTCATTCCACCACATAATATAAATAATATAAAATGTTATATATACTAATATATATAACATGTCATTTAAGATCAATAGGAAAAGTAGCCAATGTTAGAAAAAAAACACATGGAAACCAGTGGTTATTTTTGAGGAAACAAAGGTAAAGCCAGTACAGAATTTTAAAGACAAAGACAGTACTTTCAGTGTGTTCTGGGTATTTCAGAGATGATACTGAGCCACATTTGTAGGCATTAGTCTTTCGAGAGAATTTATCTGGAGAATATTTACTTTCAGAGGCTGCAACAAGGAGGTCTTTTTATTAAAAATGCCTTGGGGAAAGGATTTTTAAAAGAACAGAATAGTATTGTGTTGTTTCTCAAGAGTCTCATGAAAAAACACAGAAAGAAATGTATTCCCATTAACTCTCCAGGCCATGAACTATGTATGCTCCTTTTGTGCAGAGGGAAAGGCTTCTGGGATGGTAATTATTGTGGGGACTGTGGGATGGATTATTTACTCTTGTTGCAAACTGGAAGAAAAAGGCATTGCAAAAGATTATGGGAATGACAGGGCTACACTGAGACATAGCTCTTCTTGGGACAAGATAAAGTAAGATAAAAATGGAAGAGAATAAGATCAATGAGACAACACAAAGAGAAGAGGGACCTGACCAGGGCAGGGAGTATCCTCTTAGCCACAGTTGGAAAAGGAAAGGGGCTAGCCCAAGTCCTTGGGGAGGAGGGATGAAGGCAATAGAAGAATAGCATTGCATTTATTCTGTCTCCACAGGCTCTCTATACCCACCCCAACCTTTCCTGGTTCTGTTGTTATTATTCTTGTTTTACTTAAAATTTTTTCCTGGATAATTTTATATTCTGATAAAATAGCTCAAATCCCTTATGGAATCAGGCTAGCTATGCATATATAAATATAAATGTATATTTTAATAGAAAAATTATAAAAATATTACATTTATATCATGTAGTATATATAAATGTATACATTTAAATTTTAAGGATACATTCAAAATTTAATGCTTATTATACTATATGTAGATCTTACTCCTGATTTTGGCCTACTAAAGCTGTCATCAAATCATGTTTTTGTCTTCATAAAGTCCTGAGACTGAGAAATCCTTCCAGATTCTCTAGCACAGGCTCCTGGGCGAGGGCACAGGGTAGATGCCATCTGGTCTCTAGAGTCAGGAATTTATAGCCTGGTGGGACGAGGGCTGGCTGGAGGTGGGAGGGTCAAAACCTAGGGACAACATCAAAATTCTGACTGAAAACTCTGCTTTTGACACAAAATAAAGTGCACAAAATATATAAGACCATACATATAAGTCAAGTTCTTCAAAGGGTGAGATTGTCACAACACTGAGATTCAGGCACAAAATCTGCGGTGTTAGTAATAATTCTTGTGTCTAATGATAGAAAGTAATTGAGTTACATAAAGAAGAGGATGGGTACAACAAACCCAAATAAGCATTTTATGGTGAGGAGATTGTGGCTGGGGATAACAAGGTGCCTTAGCATTTTGTAGGTAAGTGTAACTGGCTCTGTGAGAGTTAGGAAGCAACGTCTGTTACTGAATCTTTTTAACTGAGGGCAAATGGCCATCCATGCTGCAACCCAGTTATTCTAGCCCCTTCTCAACACGATAAAGGTGCACCAGGATGCAGTTGAGGAAGAATATGAGTATATACGAGGACCACATTCTCTGTGTTGTATTATGTGTGTTAATTCCATCATGACAGTGCAGTAGTATTTAGACAGGACTACTGTATGGGAAGTCTTTATAGGTGCAGGAATAAAGAAACAATGGTGAAGCAACCCTGTAGAGATCGGAGTTTGATGATGGTGAAGGAGAACCGAAAGAAATGATGAACTCCTATTCTTTTCTTCCTCCTCCTTTCCCTCTCCTTCTATCTAGAAAAGTGTTTGTGTTAAACCTCCTATATTACAAGTACAATTAGATCTTTCTAGAATTTACAGTCCAGCCAGGAAAAAAAAGATATAACTTATTTTATGTCTTTTAAATCTCAAACCAGGATATTACAGGCACCACTGATTTTCCTATTTATACTTCTCCTTGGTTTTTCTCTTTTTACAAATATTTGGCAAAGTACATAGAATATTTAAACTGTACATGTGTCATATCATAGCATATGACATACTTGTATTAACACTGACATATGCTCTACTAAATAAGTATTTCATAGATATAAACAATATCTGGGAAATAATAGGTCTTAGGTCCAAAAATGCGTCTGAGATTCAAAGGTGAGAGCTGTTCTTTCAAAACTATGAAATACATGAAACCTGTCCTCTTCATTTTAATAAAAATTTTTAAAAAGGAAGGAAAAAAATCTCAGTGGAACTGAAAGGGCATGTGGTACAAGATAGGAAACAAGGGAGTTCTTGGTGGTGGTGGTGGTGGTGGTGGTGGTGGGGTGTGTGTGTGTGCATGCAGAAAGGGTAGTGCGATAATGACAGGTGCTGTGTCTCTCATCTGGGCCAAACAAATATCCTCAGAGTGTGGTTTTCTCACATGATCGGAAAGTTGTAAGTTTACAGAATATTGATATATTCTAATCTAAGTTTATAGTATACTTTAAATCTTGGAAAATTATCTTTGGATTACTTCTATTTAATAAGTCTAATATTTCAAGTCTATATCTAACTGCAGGGCATGTATAGATGGCTTCCAAGGCTCTACCAACTGCCTAGAAACACACGTACCACTGTGTTCATTTTCTGTAGGAAGTCTCTAGCTTTCTCCAGCTTTGAACTTACGACCATAAAATGGCTAAGACCCAATGAACAGATAATTACAAATTTAGAAATAAAGCCCTATTCCAAGGACAGTTCTTTTCTCTCTCATAAAATTAGGCCTTTTAGCATATAATTCTGACAGGAATATGTACTTACGTCAAGAGCCACAGACTGTTTGGCCCAGGACTTCTTCACTTGATCGTACATAATCGTGTTGTTGATGCCAAGGCCACAGAAGATGACAAAAGCCTAGGGAAGAGAAAGCTTACTAATTAAAAATTGCAATAAATCATTGGCAAAAATCTAATATGAAAGCAGGCAGTCATAAGGGATAGGTATGAAATGTAATTTTATTGTACACAGAGGGGACCTTGGGGAAATATATGCATTAAATTCTTAATTATTATTGTCATGAAACAACTTTATAGCTCACTCTGCACATGAGGAAAATTATTAATTTAATGCCATT